>NC_081439.1:68633297-69233297 GCF_949786415.1 Peromyscus eremicus
GAATGTCAATTTTCATTTATGTTTGATATTGTTGAAGTCTCCAACACATTTGATGATGCCTATTCACATCGAGGAAGGCTGATTTAAAACTTAATCTCATCCAGAAATAAACTCACACATATGAACAGAAATCTTTAACCAAATATCTGCACACCCTGTGGTCTAGTTAAACTAACACATAAAATCAACCATATGTTCTCCAAGCTGTGTGTTTCTGTGGCTTATAAAAAATACTATCATGACATAGAATACAGATTAAACAAATATCTGTATTATCTTTACTAACCTATTCTCATTACAAATAATCTGTTCCCATTTGTAAAATGAAGACAACTCATGCCTTTTTCTGAGAGTTAAATAAGGCAATGCTTATAAAGTAGTTGGCACTGTCCCTGGAATAAACAAAGTACTCAGAAAATTTTGATGGTGATATCATTATCATTTTTATAATCCTTATCATCTTTTTATTTATGATGACTCAAGAGGAGGGAGAAATGTTGTGAGTGTGGTAAAATGAAGTGGTTGAAATTCTTTACATAAAACCTACAGCATAGATTCATCTTCTAAGATTTAACTGAGTAGGAGACATACTTTATTCCCCATAAATATAGTACAACCAAATGCCCTAGGCACAAACTCATGTATTATGTATAACATAAATATCTCATAAAAGTTAACTCCATTTTATCTTTGCTCTCAACAGAGAATAAAACACTTGAAGTATGAGGACTCTAGGTTATATGTTCTTATTGCTGCTTTAGTTACTCATATTTTAAAAATGTAAACAAACAGTATATCCTCTTTCTTTGTACATCAGATATGTTTCTTCCATGTAGAGTGATGCAGATAATTAGCAAATCATAATATTCTCTTATGAAGACAAATTACAGATTCAAAATATTTCTAACAGAAGTTTAGATATCATTAAATATTAGCCTTGCTTATTGTTATGTTGGATCATTAATGTAATGATATCTCTTAGTGCCTTAAACTGTATTTTTCATTACTTAACTATATTATTGCAAATGCTGAGTTTTAGGATTGTAAGGAATAATGAGAATTCTGTCACAAGCAGAATAAATCTTAAAAAAACAAAACATTACTTACAATAGCCCTTTGACAGAGAACACAGACTATTCTATAGAAATGTAAGTAGGACGATGCTTAATTTTGTAGTTGCACTACTACCCCATAGTTAGATATAATACATGATTAAACATTGAGAACATAGCATCTTCTCTCCTGAATAAATGCATTTGTTACCAAAGCATTTATACAGAAAATTGCCAAACATTTTATGATTTTTATATTCCAGCAGCATGCAATATATCTTGAACCAAATGAGATTATTGCAAACTTCCTTTAAGAGGAATATCACATCATGTGCAGTACATAAAATGATAATATAACATTCCCTGGTTTAATTTTAAACAGTTTGAAAATGTTCTACCTAATCATCTGTGTAGAATTTTAAATAATTTAAATAAATATTACCTGCTTAGTGGAGTGGAATTCAAGTTTCCGAAGCCTAAATTATGGGTTAATTTTACCAATTTAATTTTATCACTGGCAATAGAATAGAAATAATCTTCTAGTGGAAAAATCAGGCAAACTCTCTCAGGCAGATCACCAAGTAAACATGATTCAAGGAAAGTGACATTGTTAATGCATGTGGTTGACAATTCAGCCTAACTTCATTCTTACCATGAGAATTATAGATGAACTCAAATGGAAGGACATTCTACAAAGTACTTGAGGAATATGTCCCAAAAATATAATTATTATCAAAGTTCTGAGAAATTGTTAAAGCTGAAAGGAATCTAGAGGACATGGGAGACAACAACAACAAAAAGCAAATCAAAACAAAAATAACAACAACAAAATATAGAATGATATTCTTGAGAGAATCCTAAACAGAAAAGGAAAGTTGATGGGGAAAAAGACTAAGAAAATCTCAATAAAGTATGTAATTTCCTTGAGAATAATATATCAACATTGGCTCACTGATAGTGAGAAATTTACACAAATAAGTTCAACTGTTAATAAAAGAAGCTTGGTTGTATATTCTCTATTTTTAAATATAAATATTATAAGATTGTGATATTCATTTACTATTTTAAAAATACGATGTCTACTTTGACATTTCTGGAGGATATATTGCTTTTTTAAAGTAAAAGAACACCTTGCTTTCTTTTTGAAAATGGACAGAGCAAATATATAGAACAAATTATTCTAAGGTGCTACTGCAATATTTGTTGGAATTCAGAATAGCAAATAGGCTTATAAAGTTAAGTAAAAGCAGGGAGTCTACTGTCAAAGTTAAACATTCAGACAGATATTAAACCAAAAGTAATCACAAACATCAAGAGGTTGAATCAAGAGCATTAAATATTTGACAAAAGCCTGGGCTGCATACCAAGTTTTAGGACAATGTGCATACTCTCTCTCAAAACATTTGAATTAGTTAACTCAAAAACATTTTTAGGCAAAAATTTTGTAGTGGATTTGACTGAGATACAGAATATAAAAATGTAGTAAGATCAAATAGAAATGTTAAATGGGTAGGAGAGATACATGTAAAATTAGCCATTTTCTGAAAAGTTGGCTATTCTTTCTGATCTTAGAATTCAGGCTCTAATATTCTGTAACAATATACTTTAAGGTGATATAGGTTCAGGTAGCTAAGTGCTGTGGGAGGTTCTGTATGCTGTGAATGTGATGCTCTGATTGGTTAATAAATAAAGTAATGATTGGCCAGTAGTCAGGCAGGAAGTATAGGCAGGACAAAGAGAAAGGAGAATTCTGGGAAATGGAGGCTGAGTCAGGAGATACTGCCAACTGCCGCCACCATGAGAAGTAAGATGTAAAGTACCGGTAAGCCACAAGCATGTGGCAACTTATAGATTAATAGAAATGGGTTAATTTAAGATATAAGAACTAGATAGCAAGAAGCCTGAGCCATTAGGCCAAATAGTTTAAATAATATAAATGTCTGTGTGTTTATTTGGGTCTGAGTTGCTGCAGGCCCAGGTGGGACTGGAGATAACTATAGCTACAGCTAAGAATAAAGTCTTTATTTCACAATTTGGAATTGATAAAAGAACAATTGGTAGAAGGTTCAAAGTATTTTAGATATAAAACTGTAATATTAAACAATACCTAATCGAAATAACAGAAAAAATAAATTCTAGTATGGCAGGTAATTAATATACTTTTCATATAATTTTACTTTTTATTTATTTGTGTGAGAGATTCTCTCTGTTTCCCTTTGTTTCTGTCTCTCTTTCTGTGTGTGTGCACATGTCTATGTCTGTCTGTCTGTATATGTATGTGTATGTGCATGTGAGTACTATATGCCCAAAGGCCAAAAGAGGATGTTGGATTTCTTGGAGCTATTTTTTACAGAAGTCTGAAATGCTATCTGATGTGGGTGCTGGAAACCACACTCAGCTCCTCTGGAAGAACAGCAGATGCTCTTAACTGCTGAACCATCTCCTCAGCCCAGAACTGAAACATTTTGAGAAGAAAAAGATACTAAACATCACATTTGGTCTGTATTCTGGCAACTCTAATTACTCAGTACTTCCAACAATAGTGTTTATAATTAAGCATATATGTTATGCATATACATATTTTATATATGCATAAAACAATTAAAGAACTTCTAAAATGGTACATAAGGAAATTTGAAAACATGACTTACCTTAAAAGCAATGAAGCGACTGAAAAATGTCAATAGAAACTTTTCCAGAAATTGAGATTATTCAATTTGAAGAACATGACGGAAATATGAACCAGAAAACTAATCTTCAAGTTAAACATTCAAGCTGTTATTAAAGTAATGACAGCATACCTCTAATCATAGCTATCAGGAGGCTGAGACAGGAGGATCATATATTTGATGCCAGCAATTACAGTTGAGTAATTATAGTTGCCAGAATACAGATCAAAATTAACAGAGTCTAACAGACTTCTGACAGATGCTCAAATACAGTGACATAATCTTAATAGAAAATCAAAAAGGGTCAGAGAAATGGAAAAGAAAAAGTAAATAAACTTTAAAAGTAATACCTTCTTATTTCAGATGAAAATGTATTATCCTCACATTCATAGTATAAAGAAACTTCCATTTTCTCAAACAGATCTACTTCTGGAATCATAGTTAAACTTAAGTGACAAGAAATATATGATACCTAGGGGCTATTGTATATTAACAGCTGAAATTTCTTAAGAAAGTATGTACATGGAACATAATAATGATATTATCAGAGTGCTACAAAATTCCATACCCAGCAAAAAATAATATTTTAAGAGTTGAAATAGTCTTGAACAAAAATACTATTAATATTAATAATGTGCCTCATCATAGAAATATTAGCCACATAAGGCAACAACCATGAAACTATATATTACTTGTTAATATTCAAAGTTATAACTTTTGCAATAGCATAAGGGATAGTTCTGGAAATAGAGGTATATAGAAATTAGGTTTTAGGTTTTTAAATACTTTCAAAATGTAGGCAATTTTAATCCAAAATAGATTCTTTCAAAGTCATGATTGTAATCATTAGGGCAAGCACTGAAAACTAACTTCATAAAAGCATTTGTAGTTGTTACTAAAGTTTTAGCAATTGTAGAACATTAAGCAATACTTAGTAAGTTTAATATTAAAATTATATAATGGATTCTTCTGTTCACCTGCCTATCAGTCACCTAATACACCACTCCCACCCCAAACTGACACCATGTAGAGTCCAAACAGAAAGCACAGGTAGGTCACCCAGATTCAAGATGGCTAGCTGAGATGATCCAGCTTCACACACTACTTGAACAAGGACTTGAGATAAGCCCTGCACTTTGGCATTATACAGAAACTGGACAACAAATGATATAGCTACCTTTCCAAAACCTCAACAATTAACCCGTAATTATTCTTTTCAGGATCCTCTACAGATGCCTTCACCCACAAACAGCAAGAAGCAATTTTAATAACATGACACCCACATTCCCAAGAAGTAGGGTGGGGCAGGTGGTTTTTGGTCTTTCAATGGGTTTTGGGTTTGAGATAATTTTCATTGTTTAGGAGAGTTGGTTACAAGTTGTTGTTAATGGTCAGGAAAAGGGCTAAACAAAGGAGAATAGATTTAAGGTTCTTGTTTTTAAAAAAAGAATATAAATAAGAGGTAGACTATTGAATCTACTCTGAAAAAAAAGAGATATAGAAATGATAGAATGAAGGGTAGATTGTTGAATCTACTTTGAAAAGAAAAGAGAGGGGATTATAGATAAAAAGGTATATTATTTAATGTGCTCTGAAAAGAGAGGATATAGATATGGTATAGATAAAAAGGTAGATTATTGAGTTTACTTTTAAAAGACAACTATTAGTTTTAAATAATTTACATTGGATTGGATTTTTATATACTGTATACAAATTATATATACTGAGATTGATATTGTTAGAAAATACTATACATATATTTCTAATCTTGTTAAGGATATTGTACCTATACAGTTCATTTTAAAAAGGAAATGCAATTTACTAATCCTTGAATGTTATTATTACCAACTATTAGAATATTTGCATTTCCCTAATGACTAAGGATGTTGAACAATTCCTTAAATGTCTTTCAGCCATTTGAGTTTCTTCTGTTGAGATTCTCTCTTTAGCTCTACAGCCCATTTTTTTAATTGGACTGTAGGTATTTTGGTGTCTAGTTTCTTGAGTTCTTTATATATTCTGGAGATTAGCCCTCTGTCAGATGTGGGGTTGGTGAAGATCTTTTTCCATTCTGTCGGCTGCTGTTTTGTCTTATTGACCGTGTCCTTTGTCCTACAAAGGAGTGCAGAGACAGCTAGCCAGACTTATGTAGACACATGAACTGTGGACCAATGACTGGGGGCGCCCCCATGGTACTGCATTGGGCCCTCTGGATAGATGAGACAGTTGTTTGACTTGAACTTTTTAAGGGGCCCCCAGGCAGTGGGACTGGGGCCTGTCCCTAGTGCATGAGCCAGTTTTTTTTTTTAGCCTGGTGCCTGTGGTGAGATGCTTTGCACAGCCTTGATGCGGGAAGGAGGGGCTTGGACCTGCCTCAACTGAGTGTTCAGGGATCTGCTGACTCACCATGGGAGACCTTGCCTTCAGGGAAGAGGAAGTGGGGGGGTGAGTTGGGTGGGTTAGGGGCTGGGAGGAAGGACGACAGGGGAAATCTGTGACTGATAAGTGGATGAATGGAAATTTTCATAAATAAATAAATAGATAGATAGATAAATAAATAAATAAATAGTAGTTAGTTAGACATTACAATAAAACTTGTAGTCATATTAGTTATGTTTTTAAGGTTAAGCAGAGATATATTTTAGATAGACAGGCCATCTTCAAACCCTTCAGAGATCTACAGAATATGACATTTAAAATATTTTAATAACTTAAGACTTTTTGTTTTTTATGACTATGAGACATGTTGGCTCCTGGCTGCACCAATCTACTTTAGAGAAGATAAAGGCATTGAAGAAACTGCATATGGAGTTAACTTTCATTGTGGCAAAAGTTAGCCACTGGGCAACAAAGTGCTCTCAAACTGACTGCTGCCAGTATGCTATCCAAAATGGACAAAGAAGACACAAAACAAAGGACTACTGATGGTTGCCAAGACAATCGTGGTTGCAGATTTGGCAACAGGCATCCTCTGAGACCAGGACAATATGGCACCACTGCTGAAGTGGACCAATGGCTTCTTGTGTGCAGTGGAACAGTAGCTGAAATATTTATACTTGAAAGAGTAACTAGGATGACAGAGTCTAACCTCTCAATGGTAGACTGGCATTTAATAAAGGAGATGAAGCCACCCATAAGCAGAGAAGAATAGGCACCTGAATTCCAAAAACACCAGCAATTTCCAGCATTTAAAATCCTGAATCATGATAGAATACTGGTGGAACTCAGTTTTATCTGGTACATGGACTATTCTCACCAAATGTGAGGTCGGGCTATAGGCCTTATGTACATCCTACTTCACATATGAGTCTGCCAGATATGCTAAGCCTGTAGGCCAAAGATGATGCCCCAATGTGCAGAGAAATCTCTGGTAACTGTCCAGGCAGCTGGCTGTTTCTGTCAACTCACTTTTTTTGGGGAAGTCGCTTGTTTACACTTCCTGTTTTACTAGGTAGTATTTCCTTCTTTGGTCTCTGAGGGAGTTTAAATTAGACAGTTGTAGTTACAGTTTTCCTTGTTAAGAAATTTTAGAAAAGAAATTCACTAAGAGGTGTAAAGTGCATAAATTTGAAAGACATTATAAGATAGTTCTCTGTTAGTAATATATGTTAGGATAGAAAGTGAATCAGGTACATTTTGGACTTACCAAAATAGGATAGATAATGGAATATTTCTCCAGATTTGTCAAATGCAAATGGACCTAGCCATTGTTGATGTATTTATTGCTTATATATATTGTATATAGTTATTGTATTTACTGTATATAGTTTTTCTTATATTAGTTATAATTTTTTATTATTTTTTAATTTTTATTAGACAAAAAGGGGAAATGTGGTGATATTTTATTTGCATGTTAATAAATAAAGTTTTCCTAAAAATCAGAAAAAATAGCAAAGCCATTAACACAAAAGTCAGGCAGTGGTAGCACACTCCCTTAATCTGATCAAGTGGCAGACAGGGTCTCTGTGTGTTCAAAGAAATACTAGAGAACAGCCAAGCATGGTGACACATGCCTTTAATCCCAGGACCAAACATGGAGCCTTGGAGGTCTGTACAGACAGGCAGTGACAAGGAAGTGAGGTAGCTGGGCTAAGAGCCAATGAGAGAGCAGAGAAGCAAGACAATAAGGGCATGGGTAAGACAGGAAGTAACCCCCTTATGATAGCTGCAGGGAATGAGATAAGGTTGGTGGCTATCACCGTTTCCCTGTTCTCTAAGGTTTTCACTCTTATATTTGGTTCTGTGTTTCTTATTTAATAAGACAGTTTAGAAAGTCATCTACACATTCCTCTACACAAAAAGATAATATGCACGTTCAAAAACTTCAAAGAGCATTTGAACAAGTAATTGAGTATGGACCACAAAACAGTTAATATGAAATAATGAAAACAATTCAAGACAGAAAATAGAATTTAAAAAATAAAATCTCAGATAAAAAGCAAAAATGAAATGAAATTTGAAATGAAAAACTGAGTAAGTCATACAGAAAAAGCTCAGAGGAAAGGGTCACCTACAGATTAGATCAAGTGGAAAAGAGAACAGCAGCTCCTGAAAACAAGATTAAGGAATCGTTCATTCAGTTGAAGAAAAACGATAATAAAAAGAAAAGAACACCTCAGTAACAAAACGTGGGAACTCTGGGGCACTCTAAAAAGACAAATCCTGTGATTAATAAATAAACAACAAGGAGAAGAACCAACTCAGAACAAAGACACAGAAAAGAGTTTCATCCAAGTCATCCAAGAAATTTTCTAAAATCTAAGAAAAGAGATGTTTATCATTGTATAAAAGACATACAGAACATGAAATAGACAGGGACAGAAAAGAAGCACCCCACCTCAAATAATAAAAACATTAAGTGTGCAGGGAAAAATGGCAAGAGAGAAAGATAAAGTCACATAAAATGGTGGTCCTGGGGACTGGAGAGATGGTTCAGTGGTTAACAACATTCATTTTTCTTAGAGAGGTCCCAGTTTCAGTTCCCAGTTCCTATGCAGGAGCTTACCATAATCCTTAACTCCAATTCCAGAAGATCCAATGCCCTCTTCTGGCATCTGTGGGCATCTAACACACATGTAGTACACATACATAAAAGTAGGCAGAATACTCATATACATAAAATGAATAAATAGATTATTTTTTAAATAGGACTGTCAGAATAACAACTGACTTTTCAATGGAAACTGTTAAAGACAGAAGGGCCTAGACCAATGTTTGACAAATGATAAGTGACTATAGATGCTTGCACAAACCACCACACCTAGGAAAACTATCAGTCATAGTTAAAAAGGAAAGAAAATTTTTTCATGATAAAGACATATTTGAGGAATTTATATTCACAAAACCAGTTCTACAAAGGATATTAGAAGGAATGCTTTAGTCTGAAGAAAAGATTAATCATACCCAAGAGCACACAAGATTACCTAATTCAAGAATGGATAACCAAAAAAGGCCTAAGAAAATAACACCAACACAGTAAAAAAGCACTAATTAATAAATACTATTCAGTAATAAATTTTGGCAGTAATGGTTTCAATTCCCCAGTGGGGAAAAAACACAGGCTAACATTATATCAGAAAACCAAATCCATCTTATGCTACCTCCAAGAATAACATTAATGACAGGCACTACCTTAGGGTAAAAAGATGCCAAATGTTACTATAAGCAAGTTGAACAAAGAGACAAGCAGCTGCAGTTGTTCTAATAACTAACAAACTAGACTTCAAACTGAATCTAAACATCAGAAAACATGAAAACACATTTCATGCCCATCAAAGTAAAATCCATTTCTAAACACTTAAGTACCAAACACAAGGGAGTCTAATTGCAGAAAACAAACAGTATTAGAAAATTTGTAAGTTTTTCAACCAAGCATTTTTAAGTGTTTTAAATAGGAAAATATTTTTAAATACAGTAATTATAAAATTATTTTTCTTATTTATTAGAAACTTACTATTTGAAGAAGAGGATTTGAATATGAGTATAATTGCTTAATGAAGTAATGCTTTAAAAACATATGAGAGTGCATTCTCATCCCTTGGATTACAGGTATTTCAGAAATGTCACATAAAAAAAACTGATGGAATTATACTAGTTAGAGATGCTATTATTTTAACGTTTTTCAGTGAAATAATACATAGATCTTATGCTGATTTACAATGAACAATATCAATTAGAGCAAAAAGAAGTACAAAATGCTCAAAGAGGTAAGAAATTTAAAGAAAGGTCTGATATGAAATGGGGCATTCATCTTCAGCCTATAGACCTTGAGTTGTTCCATTGCTTCTACATGTGTCCTGTAGAATGTCTGGCAGTCTCCTCTGTGAAGCAGGAACTTGAAGGACCATTTTGTCCTGCAAAGTTCAGTGGTCACCTTCCTATGGTCCTATATGTCCATTTTATGCAACATTTTGTCAAGCAGTCCAGACAAAAACAGTTTCTTCCTGTTTTTGCCAAGAAGATAAACTCCATATAGAGTGTCTTTGATGCCCATCTTTCTCTTTGAAGTCAATCGGTGCTGCCAGGAGCAGATGTGTCTCACTATCCAGAAAGTCTAAGGTTTTAAAACATTTTAAATGCCATATTCTGTAGGTCTTTGAAGTGTTTGAAGATTACCTACCTAACTGAAATATATCTATGTATACCTGGACAATTTAACTAACATGACTATAAGTTTGATTATCATAGAAGACTAATTATTAATCTGTATTACTTAATTATCCATTACAATTTAAATGAATTACATAAACATAATACCTTAAATGAGAGTATAAATATACATACAGTATAACAAAATTAACTTTAAAGTTGTATCAATAAACAAAAATCTATACCAATGTGAAACATTTTAAGCAAGTTGCTCTTTAAAAGTAGGTTCAACAATCTACCCTTTCACCATATCATTATCTATATTCTATATTTTCATATCATCTCCCCCTTCTTTTAGAAAGATATTGACTATCATCAATAACAATTTGTAACCAACAATCTAAACAAAGAGAAACATCCATAATCCATTTTTCGGGAATGTGGGTGTAGTTTTCTAGGCTACTTCCTGCTGATAAAGAAAATTTTAGGATTATGGTCAAATCCTGACTTGAGTGGTCTTTGAGGCTATATTCTCTGAGCCAGTTGCCTTGAAGTTGATTTTGGATGATGGATGATCTGGGCCATGGTGTCACTGGAGACCTTTCAGGGGGTCTTAGCTGGTCAAACTGTATCAGCCTAAAAGCAATCCCCAGGTTCTCATCTGTGGAAAAAAAGCAGAACTTCTTTTCCAAAGCAATGTATCCTCAGACATAGATTTTGAAATCAAGATATCTCTAAAATATACATAATAATTTAACTCAGCAGCTTTTACAATCAAATGCCTTTCTGCAGTTAAAATTCTGAAAGACAATATAATCCAGAATCTCTGTGTGATTTCCATCTTTACATGGCTTATTTTTTATATTACTTTTACTGTCTCTTTAAAGACTTTATTTTTTAAAACTATTTTTATATAACTGTCTATATTTATTTTCTTCTCTCTTCCAAGCCTATGTACATTTTCATACACATGTAAACTGTTTAGTGTTTATCTCATCTGAATCTGCCTTATTTTGAATCTATTGCTTTAAACTGCAGCATTACTAGGACCAAATTGCAGCTTTGGCTACTGGTTCTGCCCACCTCAGTTTTCCAATATGGTGGTGGTACGTTTACCACCAGCTCTGTCTCTGAGAGACACGTGTACTACTAACTCTTGGAAGCAGTAGGTCTATGCCTCCATTAAAGCAGTATGTCGTCCCCAAATCTTTGTTTTTTTGTCTGTACTAGAAAAGGCTAAATCCACCACACATCACACTCTATGGCTTGGAGACAGCTCTGTATACTGTGGCAGGAATCTGTAGTCATGTTGCTTAGCTCATGGTGGCTGGTGGCCAGCTCCATCTCACAGGCAACTGTCAGGAGTCGAGTTTTCACTGCTGCTGGCATGAGATTGTGAGACTAGAAAGTTCGGTGTGGTTCTGTTTCTGTGAATTTAGAATCTTTAAACTTTCTTAGGTCTGTATGGCTCAATGCCTGATGGTAAGTGCCAAATGTAGCCAGAAGTTTTTCTGTGTCCCACCCGGTCCACAGCCACTCAGACCCAAGTAAACACACCGAGGCTTATATTAGTTAAAACTGCTGGGCCATTAGCTCAGGCCTACCACTGACTAGCTCTTACACTTAAACTCAGCCCATTTTTGTTAATCTATACGTTGCCATGTGTTCATGGATTTACCTGTGTGCCATTACATGCTGCACCCTTGAGAGCAGGCTGGCATTGTTCATTCAGTCTTCCTCTTCCCAGAATTCTCCTTGTCTGCTATATTTCCTGCCTGATTACTGGCCAATCAGCATTTTATTTATCAACCAATCAGAGCAACACATTCACAGCATACAGAGCAATATCACTCATTACACTTTTCCACCTTAAATAATCCCCACTTGATAGGCAGGCTCTGGTCATTTGCTTCTAGTCTCCTGGAGATAAGGCTTCTAAAGAAAGACTTTCTAACAATGTTGTAAAAGCACCCATTGTGCCACACTGATTAAATGCTGTTTTTAGCTCCTTAAGCTGTTTAAAGTGGAATGGAACATGTATAAGCATGATATTTCCCTGAGCATCTGGTTGGTCTATTACAGGGAACATCTGAAACCTTTGTACTTCTCCTTGGCTAGCCGCTTCCTGTATGCTAGCCTGAAGAGGAGACACAGCATTAACAGGTAGGGTTTGCAATGCTTCAGGTGATTTTTGTGCTAAGACAGTTATGGGCAATCTTTCCATTCTAATAGATGTCCCCTAAGGTGAGTCAGATCCTGCCCCCACTGAAGAAAGATGAATACTTTCCTGAGAGGGAGAGACCTGAAGAGCTTCTAATTTTTATGTAAGAGAAATTACTAAACTTTTTAACTCCTTCAGTTCCTCTCTTGTCTCATCCCAAGACTTCTGTTTCCTTAAATCATCTTCATGGTCAAACGGAAACTGACTTTGATTGTATGGTGTTGTAATAGTGTCTTCTGGTGGAGAAGAGGGTTTTGTCTTATTCTCCTCCACCTCAGGGAAAATTACCCCCTGCATCTCAGGGTTTGAATCTAAGCTGTCTTGAATTAACACCCACAAGCCAAAACCTTCTATACACATCTTTTCTGGCCCCTTTTCCTTGTAATAATCTTCCAGGAATCTGCGTTCTGAGTCCCATAATCAGAGAATCAAGGACACAGTGCTTCTATACACTCCAAAAATCTTTATACTTATTGTAATTCCACCTTAACCTCTATTTTAATCTTTCTTCAAATGAATCTTTGAAGATTTGCTTACTATTTTCATGCCCCATTTCAACATTAAAAAATTCTACTCTTATTCTAAATTTCTTTTTACCCAATATTTCTATATTCTACCTTACACTAATTTTTTCTTACACTATATTCCTTTATTCTACCTTATATTTTTTCTTTAATTTTTATAGGTAGAAATTACAAGGGAAAAAATAAAGAAACCTAAACAGAGAGAGAGAGAGAGAGAGAGAGAGAGAGAGAGAGAGAGAGAGAGAGAGAGATTCATTACAGCCTCACTTTTAAGTTTGGCATTTCTTTCAGCCACCTTACTTTATCTATACTCCTAAAAATAGGATACCTTCATCTTCATTATACTACAAACCAGACACGCCCAACTGTTTCTTATGGGGCCCACAGCCTCCCTTTTGCTAAGTACCTGGTCCCTGTCCCTGGTGTCATCTATGGGTGACCTGCTCCTACTTTTTCCCCAGGATACCCTTGAAGAGGGAGGGGGGAGAAATATTTAGATAGAAATATAGAGGAGGAAGAGACAGATAAAAACACAGGATAGCCTTGGGAAGGGCTGAATCTTTATCCACTGGCCCCTTCTCTCTCTTCTAGAGGGCTATTTATAGAAATATAATAGCAATAGCAAAAGACCTAGAAATAGAAATAGCAAAAGACCTCCCCCTAGCACAACCAAGTACAGACCCTTCCAAGCACCTAGTAACCAAGCATTTGGTTAAGCAATCCTCTATTGCAGCCCTTCCAGGTAAAGCAAGCTCAGATCTCACTAGGAAATCTCCATTGGCCTCCATAAGAGATAAAAAAAAAACTCTAGAGTATTGATTTGGAAAAGTGTATTTTATAGATCTTTAGAACTAAGCGACAGCCTACAGAATGGGAAAAGATCTTCACCAACCCCACATCTGACAGAGGACTGATATCCAGAATATATAAGGAACTCAAGAAATTAGACATCAAAATGCCCAACAGTCCAATTAAGAAATGGGCTATAGAACTAAACAGAGAATTCTCAACAGAGGAAACTCAAATGGCTGAAAGACATTTAAGGAATTGCTCAACATCCCTAATCATCAGGGAAATGCAAATCAAAACAACTCTGAGATACCACCTTACACCTGTCAGAATGGCTAAGATCAAAAACACTGAAGACACCTTATGCTGGAGAGGATGTGGAGCTAGAGGAACTCTCTGCCACTCCTGGTGGGAATGCAAGCTTGTACAACCACGTTGGAAATCAATATGGCGATTTCTTAAAAAATTGGGAATCCATCTCCCCCAAGATCCAGCTATACCACTCTTGGGCATATATCCAAGGAATGCTCAACCACACCACAAGAGCACTTGTTCAGCTATGTTCATATCAGCATTGTTTGTAATAGCCAGAACATGGAAACAACCTAGATGCCCTTCAACTGAAGAATGGATAAACAAAATGTGGTACATATACACAATGGAATACTACTCAGCAGAGAAAAACAATGGCATCATGAGGTTTGCAGACAAATGGATGGATCTAGAAAAAATCATCCTGAGTGAGGTAACCCAGACTCAGAAAGACAAACATGATATGTACTCACTCATAGGAGGATACTAGATGTGGAACAAGGATGACTGGATTGCTACTCACTGCTACCTGGAAAACAGGACTCCAAGAAAGACACGAGGATCACCCAATGACAGAGAAATGGAATGAGATCTACATGAACAGCCTGGACATGAGTTAGGGTAGTGAAGGGTGAGGGTCGAGGGAAAGAGAGCTTGGGGGAGCAGGAGATCCCAGCTGGATCAACAACAGAGAGGGAGAACAAGGAATAGGAGACCATGGTAAATGAAGACCACATGAGAATAGGAAGAAGCAAAGTGCTAGAGAGGCCCACAGAAAGCCACAAAGATACCCCCACAACAGACTGCTGGCAATGGTCGAGAGACAGCCCGAACTGACCTACTCTGGTGATGGGATGGCCAAACACCCTAATTGTCGTGCTAGAAACCTCATCCAACTACTGAGGGATCTGGATGCAGAGATCCATGGCTAGGCCTCTGGTGGATCTCTGGGAGTCCCATTAGCGAGAATGAGGAGGGTTTATATGAGCGAGAATTGTTGAGACCAAGGTTGGATAAAGCACAGGGACAAATAGCCAAACAAATGGAAACACATGAACTGTGAACCAATGGCTGAGGGGTCACCAACTGGATCAGGCCCTCTGAGTGGGTGAGACAGTTGATTGGCTTGATCTGTTTGGGAGGCATCCAGGCAGTGGTGTTGCTGGAGAATTTCTCTCCAACTCCCACCACCAAGTCCCGCCAGTCTCAGAGCCCACTTATAAAATAAACACACAGACTCTTACATTATTTAAACTGCTTGGCCATTAGCTCAGGCCTGTTATTGTCTAGCTCTTACTCTTATATTTAGCCCATTTCTATTAATCTTTACTTTGCCACATGGCTCATGGCTTACTGGTACCTTACATCTTCCTTGTCCTGATGGCGGCTCGCAGTGTCCCTCCCAGCCTTCCACTTCCCAGAATTCTTTTCCTTGTCCCGCCTATACTTCCTGCCTAGCCAATGGCCAATCAGTGATTTATTTACTGACCAATCAGCAACACACTTGACATACAGACCATCCCACAGCACTTCCCCTTTTCTTTTCTTAAAAAGGAAGGTTTTAACTTTAACATAGTAAAATTACATATAACAAAACAATTATCAAGCAAGAATTACAGTTACAATATTAAAGAAGAGATCCTATCTATCTTATATTTGTAAGTTTAAGGTTTTATATCTAACTTATCTTTTATTATAACTAAGGAAAATTGTAAGTATCTAGTCTTTAACCACATCAAAGACCTCAGAAGGATATATTACTACCTGAGAAATGGAGAAGGATATAAGCAACTTTTAGGAGTCTTGTAGGGTAGACAGAGACAGCTGGCAGCCTGGACAGTCATTCAAAGTTCTCTTGTAAAGTTGGGGCATCTGTCTTCAGCCCACAGGCCTAGAGTCTCTTATTCACTTTTCTCTGTGTCCTGTAGAATGTCTGGCAGTTTTCTCTGCAAAGCAGGAACCTGAAGGACCATTTTGTCAAGCAAAGTTCAGTGGTCACCTTTGTATGGGTCCTGCATGTCCAGTTGATCAGACAGTCCAGGCAAGAACAGTTTCTTGCCCAAATGGCTATTTTTGTCAAGGTGAAGATAAACTCCGTATGGAGTGTCTTCGATGCCCATCCTCCTCTCTGAAGTAAATCGGTGCTGTCAGGAGCAGACATGTCTCACTGTCCAAAAAGTCTAAATTTTTAAAACATTTTAAATGCCATATTCTGTAGGTCTTTGAAGTGTTTGAAGACTACCTATCTATCTGAAATATATCTATGTATACCTAGAAGACTTAACTAACATGGCTACAAATATTATCATAGATGACTAACTATTAATCTATTTTTTAATTATCCATTACAATTTTAAATGAGTTACATAAACATAATACCTCAAACAAGAATAGAAATATATATACAGTATAACAAAATTAAGTTTAAACTTGTATCAATAAACTAAAATCTGTAGCAATGTAAAACATTTTAAACAAGTTGTTACTCTTTAAAAGTAGGTTCATTAATCTACCCTTTCATCCTATCATATCTAAACTATCCCCTTTTTTTCTTTAGAAAGAGATTGTATTTATAATCAACCTGATTTAAATAAAAATATTGTTTTTTCTCTGTCCCACACCAGAGGGCTCTTCTGATTTGGGACACAAGAATCTCTTAACCATTTTTTTTTCTTTGAGCAATATGTCTGGGTTTAGAGGGGGAGTGAGCCAATTCCATCTCTAAAGCCAGCTTGGTATATTTGGGAATTTGGACGTAGCTTCTCTTACTACTTCCTGCTGGAGGGGGGCGCTGTATCTTCTGGAGACAGAAAGAAAATTTTAGGATCATGGAGTAGTCCATGAGGCTGTATATCTGAGCCAGTTGACTTGAAACCATTCTGGATGTTGAATCATCTGGGCCATGGTGTCATTGGAGACCTTTCAGGGGGTCTTGGCTGGTCAAACCTGATGTATCTTAATCTGGAACAAATCCATAGTCTCTGGCTTTCTGTGGAAACAAGAGCAGAGACTCTTTTCCAAAACAACATATCCTTATATCCAAATTTTGAAGTCAAGGTACCTTTAAAATATACATTTTGGCATAACTCAACAGCTTTTACAATCAAATGTTTTTCTGCAGTTACGAATATCAAAGAGAACATAATCCAGATTCTTTGTGTGGTAGCCATCTTTACGTGGCTTATTTTTTTATATTAGCGTGAGCCTATTGCTTTTAAACTGCAGCCTTCTAAGCCTGAAATGGCGCAGTGGCTGCTGGCTCCGCCCACTTCAGCTTCCAAACATGGCGGCGGTCCGCTTTCCGCCAGCTCTGGGAGCCATGACTCTCAGAAATAGTGGGTCTACACTTTTACCAAAGTAGCGTGTAGCCCAGAAACCTCTTTTTTTGTTTTGTACTAGCAAAGGCTAAATTCACCACACAGTTTAATGTGCTACTTGCAGAGGGCTCATTCCTACCATACTGCAGGTCGAGAGCGCACGCTAGGAACCCGCCAGTAGCTCAAACCGGCAGCTGCCGCTTATTTGAGAGAGACAATTAGGAAGCTGTTTTTAGGTCCGTTTTAGAATCTTTTTTCTAAGTTTTTAGGTGGAAACTCTTGCCCCACGTTGGGCGCCATTTGTTGCTGGAGAATTTCTCTCCAACTCCCACCACCAAGTCCCGCCAGTCTCAGAGCCCACTTATAAAATAAACACACAGACTCTTACATTATTTAAACTGCTTGGCCATTAGCTCAGGCCTGTTATTGTCTAGCTCTTACTCTTATATTTAGCCCATTTCTATTAATCTTTACTTTGCCACATGGCTCATGGCTTACTGGTACCTTACATCTTCCTTGTCCTGATGGCGGCTCGCAGTGTCCCTCCCAGCCTTCCACTTCCCAGAATTCTTTTCCTTGTCCCGCCTATACTTCCTGCCTAGCCAATGGCCAATCAGTGATTTATTTACTGACCAATCAGCAACACACTTGACATACAGACCATCCCACAGCACAGTGGTCCTGTGCTCATTGCATGAATTGGCTGTTTGAAACCTGGGGCCTATGCAGGATCACTTGGCTCGGCCTGGGAGGAGGGGACTGGACCTACCTGGACTGAGTCTACCAGGTTGATCTCAGTCCGTGGGGAAGGCTTTGCCCTGGAGGAGATGGGAATGGGGGGTGGGCTGGGGGGAAGGTGAGGGAGGCGGGAGGGGGAAGAACAAGGGAATCCATGGCTGATATAAAGAACTGAATTGTATTGCAAAATAAAAATAAAATAAAAATAAAAATAAAAGAATTGAAAAGATAAATGTAGGGAAAAGGGGCTGGCTAAAGAAACCCACCCTGACCCTGGATCCCAGAACTAGGGAAAGATGGATGGCTCAGAGAGGGCAGAATGAAACAGTTTGGTTCAGTCAGATCAGAGCCATCTCTGCCCCTGGCCAACTGACTTGTGAAACCAACCAATCACAGAGCAGGATAGTAGAACCCTGGGCCCAGGGTTGACTTCACCCCAAAGACTTCCTGTGTAAACTGCTGGGCCTAGTCAGTTAGAAAAAAAGGCTGTTCTCTCTACCCTGGTAGAGGCAGCGACTTTCCTGGACTCCTCCTTCCCAAATAAATCTCTTTCTCAAAAGAGTTTTGGGTGTGAAGAGCTTCATTCACTGGTGTATAGAAGATCCTTGCTGAGACGTCCCCCAGTGGACAAAACAAGGGAGAGCTGTAACAGCAGAGCAAGGAGGAGCTGAACAGATCTTTGCTGAGATGTCCCTCAGTGCATGGAGCCAAAGAGAGATCTAATAAGTAACACTTTTCTCTGGAGCCAGAGGAGATTGCTACATTTCTTCAGTTGTTTCCCCTTTTCCAAAGTGAAGTAAAAGAAGCAACATCTTAGGCCAGAGAAGCAGAACTCTGCTAGGAAGCCCCCTTAAGTGGGGGCTGAGCAAACTCAGCTGTTGAGGCTCTCCAGGAGATGAGCAGGATTGCTATATCCTGTAGGGATACAATCCTCCATCACACCAGGTATACCTTGACTTTCCCTGAAGAGTCAGAATACCCTTCCCTGCTGAAGCAGTTCCAGGCCTGACTTTCCCAAGAAGTCAGAGAAATTCCCCTTCCAGGGCTGAACTGTCTCTTTGCAGGTCCAGCTGTCAGAGCTGTGCTAAGTAGCTCCAGGTGTCTGGGACACCTTCAGGGCAGAGCTGTTGTTCTGAGTAGCTCGAGGTGTCTGGGATACCTCGCCCTTTAGTGTTGAACTGTCTCCTTGCAGTTCAGCCATCAGAGCTGTCCTAAGCAGCTCAAGGAGTTGCCTGACTCCCCAGGTGGTCAGGATACCTTTCCCCAGAGTTGTTGCAACCAATTTACCTACATTTTTGGTGCCAAAACCCGGAACACCAAACCACAAAACTCACATTTTGCAATCAATTTACTTGCAATAAAGATTGGAGAAATGAGGGGAAAAAATAAAGTGAGACTAACATAGATTATATGTGGGTTAGAAGTATGATGCATAACTGATAATATATAGAATAATGGCAATCACAAAATCTTATTCAGGCAATATACAAACTAAAACAAACTACACAACTAAAATATGAATATATATATATATATATATATATATATATATATATATATATATATATATATTAAAGTCCCATCTATGGCCAAACAGTAACAGTTAATTATTCTCAGCACATTGGACAGTTATGAGTGTCTGCATTAACCACTTCCCATTGCAATAAAAAATATCTATGACCAAGATTGAGAGTGGGACCAAGTTGTGGATATTAACGTAAAATAGAGAAGGAACTCATGCCCCAAGGTTCAGGAAATATTAAATATTAGGGGATACAAAGAATGTAAGGACTATAATATATGGGGGAGGGGATACTGTGATGTACTGGATTTAATAAGGATACATAAATATATGTAAAAATGTGGAATAAATAAAGAAGTTTTTTTTTAAAAATCCATCTCTATTTCTTTTCTAGTTGGGATCAGTGTGGTTTCTTTGCTACCCTATTTTTCTGTTCGTTTGTTTGTTTTGTGCAGCTTGCACTGCATGTGAAAAGTAGCCTCTTACTTTCAATAACTCAAACAAGTCAACCCAGTAAATCTAATCTGAGAGTCGCAACAATCTGTCTCATGTGATGAGCATCACACTTCCCATCTAGGGCTTTTTCATATGAGTGTTTTATCTGTGTGTATGTATATGACCATGTGCATGCCTGGGGCCCAAGCAGGCCAGAAGAGCATATGTTATCCCCTAGAACTATAATTACAGATGTATGTGTGCTACCAAATTATTGATGAAACCCAAATCTGAATCCTCTACCTACATGGATTCCTCTGTCTGAGGTTCTGAGAAGATGTGTAAGGTACAACTCTACTTCTATTTAACATTCCTGCTGCTACATATTTTCTTCAACAGTTTTTTTTATTTTCTTTTATTTTGCATTTTTATACCCATTCCCACATTTCTTCTCTGAGCATACTTGATTCCTCTGGGAGACTCTGTGAAGTTCAAGATTCTTCCTTTATTTCCCAGTTGTCACTCACCTAGGTAGTTGGTGAGAGGCATGTGAGTTCTTCAGGGAATAAGGCCTGAGTATAGCACAAACAATCCTTCCTTGTGGCAAGGCCCTAGAGAGACCCTGACCCATTTGGCAAAGCCTGTGGATACTTCCATGAATACTTCTTTGCATGCCCCCGGGAGCATATGTGCTATGTGCTCCTTACCTTTGCTATACAAGCCATATTGCTGGCTGCCTCAAGTTTCACTTTCTCAGAGCTATGAATAAAATAGCTATTACAAAAGGAAAACTCCCCTCTGATGACTCTCCTCTGGGTGAGCCAGAGGGGATGTTAAAAATATACAGTGGATCTGATTCAGCCCCTACAGCCTTTGATATTTCAAGTGTGATCATGAATTCAGACTTCTTAAGAAAAAGATGTTGCCTTTCCAAGGCTCCCTATCACTAGCCTGAAAGAGTCAAGTAGTTCATGAAGTTTAATGTTAAATATTTGCATAACTGTTCTGGAGAGAATTATTTTAACCACACAAGTCTAAGAGATATGCTAATAAATAGATGATATCAGAAGTTAATGGGAACAGTCTGAAGACAGAAAATGAAGTAGAATCATAGAAACCCACAGTTCTCTCATATCTATGCCAATATCCTAAAAAATTGAGAGCAGATGGACATGAGAACAGTGGATAAACAGTGCTAACTATTAAGAATAAAATTTGATGTTATGTTGCCAATAGGATAAATGGAAAAATGTGGTATATCCCCTGAGGAGATAAAGTAGTATAAAATGTAGAATGAATTGATCCAGCTTCAGCTGGTGAGCTGATTGTGAGAACTGAGACCCTACCTGATGTAAATATTAACCCCTTGAGACAAAATTGTCTGTCCCTCTCCATGATGCTGTAACTGCAAATGCTGCCGGCAGGGCACACTGCTCTACGTGTAGGTGTGCCTAGTTGGAAAACTTCCTTTGTTGCTTGCAACACTGCTTGTGCTACCATTAGGGCTATAGATCAAATATGTAATGGTTACTGGTGGGAAAGTTGGGGGACAGAGGGGAAAGAAGCAAAAGAACAAATTGGTAATTATTGTAACCATTTTTAGAAACTTAAGGAAATAAATCTGATTGTAAAACTGGTCATGCAAACCATTGAAAATGTTAAAATAAAAACAGCTTAGGCTATCTGGGGCCACTTGGTTGAAACAGGTGGTCACAGGTTTTTCCTTGTGCTGACTTCACACAAACATCCTAGGTCATCAGACCAATCTGGAAATAGGCTTCTAGCAGTAGTGACAAGGGTGGCGTGTTGCTTATATTCCCCAAGGTAGTCACTCCAGGGTGCTCCTGGAGCATCTCACTCTGTACGGCCTCAGTCACTCTGTTTTGTACATTTTAAAGAACCGTGTTCCCTATGTCTTTTTATATTTTGTACTCTGTTGTTAAAAATTAAGTGTTTAAAAAATTGTCTACTGCTTTTTGGTATTTTTAACTAGTAGTGAACACTTAATAATATGTTCTGTGCAAAGGAATCATTCTGAGGTGAAAATTCATTGTATTAAATTCCTGCCTGTATGTTTAACACTTCAACTTCTTTCCACAAACACTGTTGCCTTTAAATGTTTGTAAATTCATCCATTTTCTTTTCTTGAGACTTTTAAAGTTCTGTTGTATTCTGTTCATTTATTGCTCTGGCATCTACAGTCTACTTGCAGCTTTCATGTGCTTTGGTATCTACCACTGTCTTCTCTTTTTCGTGAGCCTGAAATCCCAGCTATATTACCTTTTAATTTTTAAGATCCAAGGGAAGTGAGAGGAAATCAGCCTCTCCAGAAACATAAACAGAGGTTAAAATGGTGACTAGGATCTCTGCTAAGCCAGGCCCTGGAAAAAGAAACAGTAACTAGAACATTTTCACTTGACTATACTGCACTATGCCAGGAATTGAATAAAGCAAGGTTAGAGAAAAAGACATCATGGCGCGCTACAGAGGTGCCTCAGAGGTTAAGAGCACTAGATGCTTTAAAATATTTCACCAGGAGAAGAAGGTTCTCAATTTAGATAGTTTTAGAGATAGCAAAATATAAATATAAATCACAAACATTTGAAAGAAAACTAATATATCATAATCAAAACACGTTATGAAAGAAAATTATATTCAATTTCTTTTTACATTTTTAATTTATTTTTTAGAATTTCATATATGAGTACTATGTTTGCATTATTTATCTTCTCCCCCTCCTCTCCTACTCCTCCATGTCCCCACTGCTCTCTCTCTCAAATTCGTGATCTTTTTCTTTAATTATTACTATACACACACACACACACATATACACACATATGTGTGTATGTGTGTGTGTGTGTGTTTAGATACACATAATTGAATAAACATTCAAACACAATATTCTGAGTCTATTTAGTGTTGCTTATTTCTGTATGATTTTATGGCTAATTGTCTGGTACTGGATAACCAATAAGAGGGCTCATCCTTGGAGAAGACTAATTCTTCCACTCTCAGCAGTGATTAAATGCCTGTAGCAATTCATCTAGAGGTGGCGCAGTGTGAGATTTCTGCCATCCACACTGGCATGTAAACTGGCCCTGTCATTATGCAGGTCTTCTTGATATAATTATATCTATTTCTTATGCTGAAATTTATGACTAGTTGTCTATCTTTGAAAATGTTTATATCAGATTGTCAATTTGGAAAACAGATGCTTAAGGGATAGGCAGAAAGATCAATATTCCATCTTTAGTGTCTGCCCTTACATGTGTTTCAAATTGCTTTGGCAGAATAAAAGAGCCTGAACCTAAAATCATCAAAGTAATAGCATGCCAACATTAAAATACAATTCCTGTGAAGAATTTTAATTGGAATAAGTCCTTTGCCTTTTGAGCTGATACTGCCCTTTAGGGGAATTCTGTTAGAAGTAAAGTGGTAGGGTTGTCATTGTATTCAGTAAGACATCAGTTTGAAATAGTTTTTTTATCTAACCCAAAAGAACAAGTATTATGCAAAAAGAAACCATTGTATCATGGCATTTGGGTAAATCTTCAAAAGACATTTTGGTATCACTTTTGTACTTTTGAAGAGTTTTATCTCATTCATTTTACTTGCATATGCACCTAGAAGTGAGAGAAGTCTAATTTATCTCGAGATTATAGGGAATTTACACTAGTTTATATGTTATAATAATTTCAATCATTTAAAATATAAATATCAAAATACTTATAGAATATAAGCTCAGGATTAACCATTGTATTGTTAATCTCACTTCCATATATTTAACAAGACAATACTTATTTAACATCACTAAAACAATCTATATATTGTATAGTGTCTTATGAAATACATTAATGCATAAAATTGTAAAGTTAATGAGATCAGGCAGAAAAGCAATGATGGAGCTGAATGAGTATGGGAAATAAGAGAAAATCTAGCTTATATGCAACTTTTCTTATTTTATTTAAAATATTTATTTTATTTTATATATATGTTTGTGTGCCTGGGTGTATTATGTGCATCACTGGCATGCAGGAGATTATAGAGGCCAGAAGAGTCATTAGATCCCCTGGAATGAGAAGTTTTTTTTTTTTTAAGTTGATATGGTTTATGACATTAACCTCTAGATACCTTTCTCTTAATAATATGACCATAATTGTATTTTATTAAGTTAAATTATTAAATTTAAATGAATCAATCCAAGAAGAATTCATTATAACATAATTATTCTTTTTCGCATCAGCATGTCAAAATTTGCATTGGAATCTGTTGCTTGTATGAGATATTTTTGTTATAGAAAGAACTTGCTACAAATCATATTGATAGAGGTTAGTGAAATCATGAATCAATAGGCAGAGTATTAAAAAAAGAGAAAATGAATTTTCCTTTAATCAGCTTGAGGCTCCAAATTATAATCACATTATTTTCTATTAATAGGTATTAAATTTGGGTATATTTGTCTCTAAGGCCATTTTAGTAACTTCAAACCCTCAGTAGCAAGTGTCAAGGTATTCAGTGAGTTGACATTTTTCTTATTCTTACCCTATCTCTAATTTATCAGGAAAACATGTCATTGTATTCATTACTCTAAGCAAGACAAAAGGGGTGGCTTGAATGCTTTTAGACCTCCACAATAAAGTTGAAAAAATTCCTTATTAAACTAAATGTCCTCTATTCAGGTGCCTAAGAAAACCTTCTACCCAATGAAAAACAGAAAAAAAAGGCTTAATGAAAATTCTTACTAAGGTTGGATTAACTGAACAAAACTTAATAGCTAAAAAAATAAATACCTCACTATGATTACAGTGCTGGGTTTATATATATATATATATATATATATATATATAAATTATGTAAGTATAGCTTCTAGCTATGATTTTTAGGTCCAACCACAGACAATTAATTATATATTTTCTGTCTAAAAGTCTCAATAAACAAGCTGAATTCCTCTACCAGACTTGGTGTGCTGACAGGACGTTGAGCCCCTGAAGGTAGATGGAGTGGAGGACCCAGGTTCCCTTCCCCAGCCAGGTTTGTTTGCAGGCCTGTATTTTTATTTTTATCACATCCACCTCCTTTTCATTTTTTAATGTAGGCCTTTGACTAGATCCTACCCTGTTTAACTTATACAAAACCTCTTTATGAGCCAGAGGAGGATAGTGGACAGGAAATGCCAAATTTTCTCCATTCAGAGACTGTGCTTCGTTCTCAGTACTATACTTCTAGTTATTTTCTCTTTCCTTTCCCCAGACCCTGGCTCCATAGAATGGTGCTGAGGAATCTTCTAATCAGTTTCCTTAGCATTGAGGCCATTCTCTACATATTTGATGACCTACCTGCTCCTAAAACAGCACATTTCCTCGGAAAAAAAAATTGAACCGAGAGGGGAATTAGTACTTTTTCTTGTTTAACATTTCTTACACTACTGCAGCAGATGATTAAAGACTTGAATATTAACTTCATTTTGAATTGGTACCTTAATCAATAGTCCAGAATATTATGGTTCAGGGCTTACCTTCAACTCCTGAAAAATTAGCAAATTATTTAGTATTGTACACATTTATTTAGGATGGATATTGGGTTTCTGAAGAGTATATGTAACTCGGTCAACATAATAAAGATAACTAATGATAAAAACAGTCTAAGAAACTGGATTGCACTAAACTGCCACATACTCTACAACTTGAATAAAGAAAAATCTCATCTGAATTATTGCTAGATAAGAACGAGGTTGTGAAACACAGTTCCAAAGATATAAGTAGCACATTTATTTAAATTAATTTAGTTAGTACTAAATACCCCTTTATTGATGCTAAGGAGATGTGCCTTTTTCCCATGCTGGAGAACAAACAAAATCTCAAGGACATAAATATCCCTGGGATAAAGTTCAAAGGGTCTGAAACTGAGCAGGGCATGAGATGAGAGTTTGAACACAATGATGTACATTATGTTTCTAGTAAGAGACTCGAAAGTATTATAGTATTTTGGTAATCACCCTAGTATTATCTAGCAAACTATAAAGGCAATGCTCAGTGGAATCATGTGGCACATCCATTCACTATGTGTCTGCTTTCTCTTTGCTGTTATGACAGATTACCATAAGCTTAAGTAACATAAAGCAACTCATATGCATTTCCTCACATTAAAAAAATTAGTTCTTTGAGAATTTCATATGTATTGTGATCATGCTAACATTCATCCACTCACTCTTCCCAGATTTACCACCTTGCCCTAGCAATCCAAATTTGTGTCCTGCTTTCTTCAACTTTCTGTACTTTTTTTCACTGATTTTTTTTTTATTTTTAATTTTCATAAAATATTCTTGGACCATGTTATTAACCCTCCCCAATTCCTCGCACGTTATCCCAACTTCCCTATTCACCCAACTTCCTATTCTCTCTCTCTCACTCACGCTCTTGCTCTCCAAACAAAACAAAACAAGAAACAAAAATCAGAATAACTCCAAACAAAAGCAAACAACAAAATAAAACAATAAGACAAAAAAAACAAGACAAAATAAAAAATTCACAACAAAACATGATGTCTGTTTTGTGTTGGCCAACTACTCGTGGGGGTGGGGCCTGTCCTGGAGAGTCAGTGGTACACCCAGTGACATTCCATTGGAGAAAACTGATTTTCTCCTTGTCAGTGGGTACAAATTGCATTTAATTTCTTGGTTAAGGGTAGGACTTTGTGCCTACTAAATCTTTTCAATGTTGAGTCTTCCACTGTATAAATCTTCAAGCTTCTATCCATTAAATTTGCCAATGTGTTACCATATTTCACTTTGATTTATTCTCCTCTTCTGCCATCCACTTTCATACTGAAAAGTGTCATTCTATTGAGATCACACACATAACCCATGATGACTTCTCTACATTAAGATAAGGTGAGTAATAAACTTAATTCACCTTTACCACATAGATAATAGTTTCACATGTTATAGTAATTAGTGTTAATTTTCAAACCCTGGGACAGATAGTTTAGGTATATATTGAACACATATCAAAGCAGACCTGCCCCCTCAGGTTCTCCCAGCATCCCCCAGTCCCTACCTATTACAGGCCCCCCCTGGCTGGCATGCCTGTTGCACTACCTCCAAATTCTCCAGCCCAGGGCCTGGGCTGCTCTTCTCCTATAGTCTCTTCCATATATAATACAACAGTTTTGGTTACTTGCATTCTTTTACCTTTTTCTCTCTTGGTTGCTGCACCTGGTTCCCCACTTGCCCTCTTCTCAATTCCCCCTTCTCCTCTCATGGCTCAGGGTCATGTCCACTCTGGACACTTCCAGAGGTCCTGCCTCTTGCTATGCTCTTCATTTTATCTACAGTAAATCTTGTTCTTCACTATACTTAGACATGGTCTTGTCCTTTCTTTTTTTTCCCATTCATCTGGTGTTGAAACCCAGGAAAAGCATAAATGCTTCCCCCTTCCAAGGAACTTGATTTCTCCTCCCTGAAGCAAACTGCCAATTCCCCCCTCCTGTGTACAGATCACTTGCCTGTGCTGGCTTTTGCCACCCAACAAATTTGATTTTATAGTATTCCTCTTTAGCCACCTCTTCTCTCCACCTTATCTAACCATCTATCTTTCCTCACCTACTCAGTAAGTGTCCTCTCTCTGGTTCATGGAGCCTGCTACTGCATTTGGGATGCTCACCAAGTAGACATCTCCCTTTGGACCCCACCATGTGGGCAATTCTACTTTAAGATACTTGATCCTCTTCCTCTCTTGGAACCCTCCCTTTTCCAAAAGCCTCTACTAGTGCACCTCTCCAGCTGTTTTCTCCTCTAACTTATCTAACCAATTGTCTGTCCCCTTCTACTCTGTATGACTAGGGAGCTCCCTGCTTTGTCTACTTTTACTACAAAAGCCACACTGGTGTGTCAAGAAGCTTTCTCTCACTCTGCTGCAACCCTATCATGTAGAAAAGGGAACCTCTTCTCTGTGATTTGGGGCATGTCTCTCAGACAAGTCTCTCAGCCTGCTTGAAGATAACATAGATTTAAATTATTGTTAGCAAAACATTAACTGAATAGGTGAGGAGAGTTGGATGGTTAGCAAAAGTAGAAGGAAGAAGCCACTGTAGAAGCAGACAGACTCAAGAATCAAATTTGATGTGTAGAAGAAGCCAGCAGAAACAAATGATCCAAACATACCTCAGGAGACTCAGATCAGCAGAGGGATTTGAAGAAGCTGAGATCCCCAGGAAGGAACTTATTTATGCTATGTCCATAGTTTCAGCACCAGATGAATGAAAAAGATAAAAGAAAAGATATGACTGCTCCTAAGTATGGTGGAGGAGAAAGGTTTTTTTGTAGACAAAATGGAGAGCATAGCCAGAGGAGGGGACATCTGGGAGAGTCTAGAATAGCCATAACCCTGAGCCAAAAGAGGAGATGGGGAAGGGAGATGGGAGAGTCTGACCAAGAGGTCAGGAGGGCTCATTAGTTCTGCCATTTGTCACAGTGATGGAAAGCAACTACCACAGAAAATTGGTCCTTGGAGGTATGACTTTGTAACTGTAGATGTTGGTGTGGTTCAGTACTTTTGGAATTGATCTGCAAGTAGAATTTCAAAAACTTTAAAGAACATGACAGAGAAAACCTGTAATATTATAACTGAACCTTTAATGGAAGATTTTTAAAGGATCCAGATAGCAGAATATTGATAGAAATGTAGCCAGTGAAGGCTATGATTACAAAGTTCCAGGAGAATAATGATTCCATAGGGAAATGGATTAAAGTCTCTAAAAATAAATAGAAATTTCTCCATGTTAATAGAAATTTGTTCCATATAAACAGAAAATCCCATGTTAAAAGTGAGAAAGAGAATGTCCTGAAGTCTTGTCAGAGGAGAGGAGCTGTCTCCCAGAAAAAGACTTATCCTCACAGTTTTGGTAACTTATCTCCTAGGTCAACCTATTTGTGTATATTTTATTTTTCTATCTATTTTAACAATCCCATAGGCAATGTAGAACAAATCTGTGGTGGCTTTTTTTTTTGCTTTCTAGTTCTCTCTAAAACTATAAGTAGTCATATGTTTTTATCAATGCCTGTCTTCTACTTTTGCAGTAAAATGGTAAGCAAGAACCTTAGATTATGGTATCATTTGTGTTAAAGGCTTAGAAGACTGTACTATTAGGTGTGGTGGGACAAGTACAATGTGGGGCTTCTGTGCCAGACATAAGATACCACTCATTGATTAGTTTATCAGGGCTTCATAGAGACTCCACTCAAATAGTATAGGTCATTGATCTTGGTTGTTCACGAGAACTTAATGGTAAGGGCCCATTGCTAAAGAACCCACACACTTTAGACATAGGAATAAAAAGAATAAAGTTAGTAATGACTAGGAGGTTTCCAGGAAGGTACTATGTAGGCTTCTGGTGAGAGATGATTAATAAATAGTTTCATATAATTATGAACTATAATAATGACCAGTATGGCAAGATGATTGGTATATTGACATGAGTGTCATGAGGTAACCAACCATTTTGTAATTGGATTTAAGGCATACAAGAGGAAATGTATGTTTGAAACTTTAATTCTGGCCTAGAACCCACAATTGAGGAGCTCATATTCCACAGTTTGTCTACTACTCTTGTTCTGCTAAATGGACACAGTAACAAACTGTCCTTTAAATTTGTGCATCTCTACATACAGATAGTAAAGGCCTCAGAACTCAGCAGAGAAGTTTCTTTGTGCAGTGGATAATGGTTAGTGCAGAAACTCACAATTGGAAAAGTAGAGAGAATAAGTGTCAGCAGAGTGCACAATCACAAATAGGACATCTATATCACCACTCCCTATACCCAAGGCTCAGAGACCATCATGAAAAGGGGGAGGAAAGATTGGAAGAGACAGATGTTGTGGAAGAATAGAACAAAACAGTGTCTTCTGGACATGACAGGACAGCAGCACACACAAATAGCCAGTTAACACTCAAGCATGGAGTGGATGGGTGCTGAGCACCCACACCTAACTCTGGAACTTTTGAAAATTGATGGCTTCTAGCCCAGTGAGAGTTAGTTTTCTTTTCTTGTGTGGCATCTAATAGGTTGACCAAGCTCCAAATGATGGCCCACAACCATGCATACGATTATGAGTATGAGCAGCACAAATTAGACATAGTTGTTTATAAAGATGACGATGATGATACTGATGCTGATGGAGGACACAAAGTTGGTAGTGGGCAGGGAGGTCAGAGTGAATCTTGGAACAGTGTAGGAGAAGATGAGGAGTTAATATGATCAAAATATATTGTATGGAAATCTCAAAGAATTAATACCAAGAAATAGATATAAAAAATAAAAAGAAGTGGGGCTATGAAGGAAGATGTTTACTCATTGTGAGTGTGTCATTGATATCTATCATCATACAAGCATGGATAGCCATGATTATTCACAGCCTTGTAGAGGCTCATAAGCAATGGTTCAATTTATGGACTGAAATCTCAGAAATTATTAGCCCAAATAAAACTCTCATTTAAATTGATAATAATAGGTATTTTCAAAATAATAGAAGGCTAAGAAATATACATGGTTACAAAACTGGCAATCAATAAATGGGCCAGTGAAGCTAGCCAGTTCTTAGAAGAAAGACAAATGGGCAATAAATATTTTTTAAAGTATAAAGCATCCTTAGCCAGCAAATAAATGCAAATCAAGACTACTTTGAGATTTCTTTTCAATACAGTGAAAACCTGAAACTCTGAGGACCAACACAATGTCACAAACAGAAAATTTCACAAATGATTGTATGTAACACATCAAAACAAAAACCCAAATCAAAACCCAGGCATACTACTATTATATAAAATTTTCTTGATGATAGGTGCATAGGATGTGTATAAAACAAGAATAGATTTCATATTGAAAATTGAGTACTGTCTTAGGGCTTCTCTTGCTGTGAAGAGACACCATTACCATGGCAACTCTTATAAAGGACAACTAATTTGGTTGGCTTGTATACATTTTCAGATATTCAGCCCATTATCATCATGATGAGACATGACAGCATGCAGGCAGACATGGTGCTGGAGGAGTAACTGAGAAGCCTATATCTTGTAGTCAACAGGAAATGGTCTGTCTCATTGGGACAAACTTGAGCATAGGAGACTTCAAAGCCTATGACATACAGTGACATACTTCCTCCAACAAGCCCACACATACTCTAACAAAGCCACACCTCTTAACAGTGTCAGTCCCTTTGGCCCCATTTTCTTTCAAACCATCACAAGTACCATACCAAATATATCTCAATGAATGAATTCAAATATTTAAAAATCATAAAAAGTTAAATTGGAAATATTTTTGTTTCTAAGTACTTTAGATACTAATTAAATCAACTGTTGTGTATCCCAGAAGTCATAGGAATACAAAAAGAAGTTCTAAAGACAACCTGAGTTTCTAGAAATTTCTTGCAGGAATTGCTCAGGCAATGTTTCATATAAATGAGTTGTTGATGAAAGCAACAGCATAAAATTATAGTGAATAACTTTCTTCATGGTTACACATTAATTAACATATTACAATTAGCTTGGATGGCCAGTATCAGGAAGCTGGAGAGTTCAGAGACCTGGAGTAGAACCAAACAAGACTGACAATAAACAAACAAACAAACAAACAAAATGAACAAATAAATAAACAAAAGTAAAAGAAATGATTCCTAATGATATTCTGCTACTCTCATAGACCAGTGTCTATCACAGTTGTCATCAGAGAGTCCTCCTCTAGCAGCTGATGGGAGCAGATGTAGAGACCCACAGCCAAACATTAGGTGGAACTCATGGAACCCTGCGGAAGAGGGGGTGGAAGGATTTTAGAAGCCAAAGAGGTTGAGGACACCAGAAGTACATGGCCCACAGAATAAACTAAGTAGGGGCATTGATTTATAGGGGGTCACAGAGACTGAAGCAGCAATCATGAAGACTGCATGGGTCAGCGCTAGGCACTCTGCATACATGCTGTGGTTGTTTACCTTGGAATTTTTGTTGAACTCCTAACAGCGGGGTATCTCTGAGTCTTTTGCCTCCTGTTGGGACTCTTTTTCTCCTACTGGGTTACTTCATCCAGCCTTGGAGGGGTTGTGCCTAGTCTTACTACATCACGCTATGCTGTGTTTGGTTGATATCACTGGGAAGCCTGCTCTTTTCTGAAAGGAATGGAGGGGCAATGGATCTGGGGGAAAGTCGAGATGGAGGAACTGGGAAGAGGGGAGCAAGCAGGAAGCTGCTGTTGGGATATGAGAGAAGAATTTTTTTAAAAAAATAGCTTATATACTTTGAGGCAGTTTGCACTCTGAATTCGGCAAAAATGTGAAAAATATCAAAGATAAATTCTATTTTTCAGTCCTTTTCGATTTATTTATGTATTGCTATTAACTCAAAGTGATATTTGTCTGTCTTCTTAATTGATTTTAACAGCCCAGCTGAACTATTTGACTGGTTATCCACAAAATCATCAATGTACAAATATTTGAATACAGTGTGTTCTGTTTGCAATGTTCTTTGCTGCAGAAAAATTAGAGTCAACCAAGACATTTATTTATCTCTCAATCAGTAGTTCACTCACTTGCAAATTTGCCATATCAATAACTACTTCACATTAAGTAATAACAATTAAATATTGTAACTCACATTATCTATTTTATTTTACCATTATTTTATTTTACCATCCTTGTTAAGACAGCAGCTTTGTACACATTTTACACATTTAACACTTGCCATGAAGTGAGCCCAATAAAGTCATCCAGATAATCACCAGCCTTGTCACACATGTCAGTTCTACAATTATCTTTAATTAACTGGAACCTTGATGCAATTACCAGAAGTAATCAGCAGTAATCGTGAACTATTCTCCTTTGACTCTCTCCAGCACAGGCTATGGGAATATTATTTGATTTTAAGCAATTTTATATATATATATATATATATATATATATATATATATATATGTGTGTGTGTGTGTGTGTGTGTGTGTGTGTGTGTGTGTGTGTGTGTGTGTAGCTAGAGTTTTTCTCTCCAGGTCCTGCCCAGCCCTGGCATTCCTGTAGCCCACTTATAAAATAAACATACAGACACTTATATTATTTAAACTGCTCGGCCATTGGCTCAGGCCTACCATTGTCTAGCTCTTACACTTATACTCAGTCCATTTCTGTTAATCTATATGTAGCTACGTGTTCTGTGGCTTTACCTGCTGCCTTTACATGATGCTCCCTGGACAGCAGGCTGGTGTCTCCTCCAGACTTCCAACTCCCAGCCTCTCCTCTCTGTTTGTCCCACCTATTCCATACTTCCTGCCTGGCCATTGGCCAATCTGCATTTTATTTATTCACAACATACAGGACATCCCACAGCATATATGTGCATCAAAAAATGTTCTTTTAAAATTAATTTTCAAATAATTTACCAGGATTGCTCTCACTAAAATTCGCTAGCATTTGGTTCTCTCTCTGTAACATGCAAGGAAGATTCAGAAAGATATTGACAAAACATCTTGGTTTTATTTAAATTAAGATAACTACCATTATAAATAAATAAAATATTAAAGCATTTAGTTTGAGTTTTATTTATGATGTAGTGTCTCAAGTTGCCCAGTCCAGTCTGAAACTCATTATGTGGGTGAGTTTCCCTTTCAATTCCTGATCATTTTGCTTCCATTTCCTAAGTTCTGGTCTTATAGACATGTATACCACACCTGGTTAAAGCTTAAAACTTTAATGGATAAATAAGCTTAATTATACTAATGACCTTAACTAATGTGTTTTAGATAAATATATTTACTTGGCACACAGAAGAGAGAGTGACATTACTAAAATAAAGCAGAGACAATGAAATTAAGTACATGCAAGTTACAATAGAACATCCTCATAGTTAGAACAGAAAGTACATTCTCAAACAAAAAGTAAACATTGCTTAAAACAGACTTTGAGGAACATTATTAATCAATGCCAGTCTCCACTAATTTAAAAGAAATTAGAAAATACCAAAATCTTTATAGGAAAGTGAAAAGTTTTAAATGTACCCATATTACATGTATTTAGGTATTAACTATGTCAGTCAGATTTTGGAGAGAAAATCATGACCAGCTGTATTTAAATTAACCAAGTTAGTGAGATAAAGAAAGGGAAGAAAGAGAGAGAGAGAGACAGAGAGACAGAGACAGAGACAGAGAGACAGACAGACAGACAGAGAGAGACAGAGAGACAGAAAGACAGAGGAAAAATTGAAGAAAAAAAGGAAGGAGTAGACCAGGTGTGATGGCACATACTTTTAATCCCAGCACTTGAGCAGAAGAAATAGGAGGATCTCTGTGAGTTCAAGGAGAGTCTACTCTACATGGGATTTCCAAGACAGCCAGGACTACATGTTTACATGGTCTACTAGAGAGACCCTGTAAAATGTTCCATAAATTCGGTGGCTTAATACAATATATGTTCTCTTATACTGTTCAATACTAGACGTTGTTAAATGAGTGTTCTGGAGCTAAAATCAAGGGTTATCCATGACTGGTTCTTTCTGGGAGTATTAGTAGAACTTGCTTATCTCTTCTAAAGTTTAGATTGTGCTATTATCCTTAAGGGAGAATTACTCAGAATGTCAACCCTGATATGCCAGCTATAAGGTAACATTTTTATCATTTAATTATTATACCTCCAGGTACATCATGAAGAATGAAAAAAGATGAGGCCCAAAATCATGTATTTTACAAAAATCTGTACCTAGTCACTTTTACTTCTACTTCATCTACCAAAGCGATGGTACATGACCAGTTGTAATGGAAATCAGTGTGAAAAGGGCATCCATTTTTTCCTGTCTTCTTTAAAGATGGACATCAAGAAAAGAAAAAAGATGCCTGTAATGTGTGTTAACCAAATCAAATTAAAATTTATTTCTAGAGACTCTCAGTCAATATGCATATTTGGATATATCCACACACAGTGTTCATACTCTTTTGTGAAATTAAAATATTTTCATTTGTTATTTTCTTAGGTAAATGAATGTGAAAAGTTGGAAATGACACAGAATTGGGAGTAATCTCTGTATGATGGTGTACATATAATCAAAGCACTCTGAAGGCTAAGGCAGGAAGACTGCAATTTTAAGGCCCATCTGAACTATAGACTGCATTCCTGATCACACTAATTACATAGTGACACTGCCTCAAGCAAATCAGAACAGGACAAAACAAAACAAAGGAAAAGAAACCACAATGAAGAACAAGGAGAGAAAAGAAAATGTGATCGAAAATATGATGGTAAAAGAATAGAGGAAAATTATGTCAGTAAAATGATTAGTTTATAGGCAGTTAAATTATACTAAAGTCACATTCTGATGTATATTCTTTTAAAACAATTTTCTCATTCTCAAAGAACCTATAACAAAACCCATAACTACATTTACGTCTAATACCTTAATTTCCAATTTTTGCAACAAATTTCTGAGAAATCTATGTGGAATTCTTCAGGAAAATACTTGAAGCGCCAAAAAATCCATTTTTCTTTACTTTTTTAATTACAAAAGCTAAATCTGAAAAAAAATTGTTTTGGATAAGCAACAAGAGATAGACATATTTGTTGACAATTCACTATGCAAATTAAAAGATATTATCTAATTTAGCATATGAATGTTTCTTCTTTACATATGTTCTTCTCAACTCTAAACATATCTAAGAATAAAAAAAAAAAGAGTGAATGGTAATAGCTCTCTGGGATTTACACCCAAAGGTTTGAATGCAGTTAATATGGATTATAAAACATCTATTGCTACATATTGGATTTTGAGGTCATTATATATAGCTTAACAAATATATGAGTTACAACATTATGGTAATTCTGAATTTCTAGTTAAAAGTCAAAATGGTTTTCTCAACGTAGCTCAGAATTTACTTTTTTTGGGGGAGCAGGTATCTAGTTTTTGCTTTTTACTTCTGATGGTGTTCTTAAATAGAGTTAAAAACAAAAAGAAAACATGCAACAATCACATTTTTATGAATGACTAATTGTGAAATGATGAACTAAATACTTAAAAATGTATTACAGTCATAAGTTTACATAAAATGTTCTTTATGATGCAACAACTGTAACTGTTGCATAATTCTTAAGATTACACTTTTTTCCTAAACTTTTAAATGGAAGGAGATAACTTCATCATGTGTTTTGGGGGCACATGTGTTTTGGGCCACACCAGCTGAATATTAATAATGAAATTTTTATGCATCATTACAATACCACTATGTTAATTTATTCCTATGCAATATGTTAATTATGGTGCACATGTGAAGGGAAGCTTCATGTAATAGTTTTCAAACAGCAATTGTCTGAAATTAGGTAGAACCCATGGCTGTGAATCTGGCTTATTTTTCAGTCTGTACTTGAAGGGTGACCTTATATTAATATTCCACAAAATGTTTCCTTGCTTTTGAAGGAAATCTAGTTTTAGAATTCAGTTAAAATGCTTAATTATCTAAGACATTTTCACATAATGCTGGCTATATAAGCTAAGCATTAGGTGATAGTCATAAAATGATATTTTAAAACACTTTTTTCATATACATATGATTTTACTATTTTTAATGGCAAAATCAAATTTGCATATTAACAGTGTTTGTGATTATTTTTGCATGAAGAAAATCTTTACTGAGTATTTTTGATGCTATGGGATATAGATCAATATTTTTTAAAGCTGATTAATATAGTGATTTTATAATTATCAATACTGGGAATACTACTTTCACAGTAACACATTGTACAAAATTGAAGAAGTAGGTTCAGGGACAATTCAGAAATCCTGTTCCTAAATTTAAAAACAAATTTATTTCATATGTTCTTATTAAACATATTTATTTTATTAAACAAGTCAAAATTTATTTCATATGTTTTTATTAAAGTCAGCATCTCAAATAGCAATTTTCAAAGTCAAATATTTTATTATAGTATAATGAAATGATATACTAGTTTGATATACACGCATGTGTTAATTCACAAAGCCAGCAACTAAGATGGCAGTAGTACAGCTGCCAATACCCTAGAATGGCTCCCAAGTTTTGCAGGGGCAGATGGTCACGAGGAAATAGAAACCTAACTAATTCCCAGTATTTCTCAGAAACCCTGTGACTCAGGTATGTTGCTTACGAGATACCTGCAATCCCTTTGTTTTCTCCCCAAATGGCCATTCTCCACAGGATAAAAGACATTTGCTACCCATAAACTTACCTGATTGTGACAGGTACAGACCCTCTACCAGCTGACACGGCCTGAGGACCCTGTTCTACCTAAGAGAGGATCAATCTCCCAAGAGGAAGGAATATGCCTATAATCCTTCAGGAACCCTATAAAACCTGCTTGCTTCTCTCTAGCTGGGCTGTTACTCTCTACTCTTCTGAGGCATCTCAACAGTTTGTCCCCCAGTAAACTGTTTTTTCTACCTGCAGAGTGTTCCTCTTTTGTGGTTTTGCTGTGCTCCCTTACAATACTGAGGAATGATGGTAGGAAAATATCAAGTTTTTCTTCCTGCAAGTATGCCATTAAATTTCCACAGGAGTACAAATCTTGGCACTTATATGGACACTGCAGTCTGTATCAAACGTTGATTCCCAATCTGAGTCTAGGTGTTTCAGTAGCATATGTTGTTGTAATGGCATGAACACTGTAAAGTATGTGTGGTGCACTTTCAGAACCAAGGCTTCAATGAAATGAAGTAATAATGTAATACAACATGGGCAAGCACTGCCAGAAATGTCCTGAATTTATTACAAATTTGTCAGTTCTACTTATATTTTGCATGTTCATACACATTTTACTGTTAGATTTTTTTTTAAATAATATCTACATTTAGTCAGGTGATGTGACTCACAGTTTGAGAGACCATACTTTATTCAATGATGTTCTTAAAATAAAATTTGTTAGAAAATTATCTTTCAGCACAATTGTTTTTTCATATAGTTCTGATCTCAGTTTGGTGTAATAAATATATTACATTATTTGGTCACATTAATTATCAGAACCCTTAGTACTGAATTGTGACCTCAAGACTATCCAGAATTCTTTAGACATTAAACAATTGCCTCCCATCTTATAACTGAACTGTGGCTGAATTCTCAAGTCAGATAAGAGACTGCCTGATTTAGTCTCTATGGGCTTCCATGCTGGGAAAACCTGGCTCACTTAGTGTCCTTCCATTAAATTCACCAATGAAGTGGAAGTTGCAAATATGAAAAACAATAGTGACTGAGCAGCTACCTCCAGCACTATTCCCAGAGAGTCAATTAGGCACTTTGGAAGCTGAATGACTTCTTTCGAGCTATTGAAGCAGTAACTTACTTAATGGTACCCCAGCGACAGAGAAGAGTTCACACAGTTTCCAAAAATGCCCAACTTTGTCCTAGGGAGTAGTTTACTCATTGTAAAAGTCTAACTCAATCAATCTGAGCCAAAGACTCCATTTATAAAAGGTTAAGTGACTTTGATGCTCTGTTAGATAATGAAATAGACATATCTATTCCATATGGATGAATACTGAAATCAAAGGCAACAAAACTAGAAAAATAATCATAATGTTAGTGTAGGAAGTGGGTCATAAACATATTTAACTCGTATGCCTTTATGAAATTTATATTGTAGGATGAATTTCATGAGAACAGATTAAAACAATACAATCTCATCAGGTTTAAGAAATGGAAAGAAATAACCTTCACTAGAACTTAGATAAGCAGTTTAGAATGCCCTTTCCACTACATTAAATGAATTACTAAAAATATATTAGGAAATATTTTAGAGTAAATAATGCCATGAGTATAACAAACACAATTACCTCATTTCATGTGGTATTCCTATGAGTATCTTTTATTTAATGGAAAATGAAAATAATGTGTGTAAAAATATTCATAATACAGATAGGCACTGTACATATACTGCATCTCTTAATCTTAATGTTCTGAATTCCACCATAGCTAAATATTCATTTAGGTACTCTCTATGGTTATTTTAAAGGATTTAGTATATTCTTATAAATTATTCCAAGGATAGATAGAGATTTAAACCTTTGCTTATTAGGAGATTTGTTTTCATCTTGCTATGAGCTCATAAATTCCATTAATTTTGTACAGACTTAGTAGTAATAAAAATAAGAGGACGTATTTCTGAAAGTTCATTTATAATGTATCTATATAGTAAGCACATTTTTATCTGAAATACCAAGTGAATATTCTTTTTTTAGTCAAGTATATTCTTTTGTCATTTGTGTGAACAGAGTTTTTGTTCATATTGTTTTAACTAACTTTTATCATTTTGCTATATCTGGTAAATTTCTATTATAAAATTATAGGAAATAGGAATATGTCAATGTTAAATAACGAAACTGTACAGCATTTTAATAAAGTGAGAATGTCATTTTAATTCTACAATAATAGAGAATTTTGATAATAATAATGCTAAGTGTAATTTAGAATTCTGATACAGGTAGCTTGCCAAATAAGGAATAAATGTATGAACACTGCACTAATATTCTATTATTGCTTACCAAGAGCCAAGCATTTAACGACTTAAAAAAAGTCTTGTATTACTATAGTTTTCAAAACTATCATTGATCTTGGTACATTAAAAATCCAGTGTTACAATTCTTTTATTCCTCTCTGAAGATCCTTGGGAAGAAAGCTTCCCTTCCTTGTTCAGTTTTCTCTAGCATAGATTTCTGGAACAAAGAAATATCAGTTGCCAAAGTTGCTCAGCAAGAGGTGGAAGTTAGCGATCCCCTTCTAAACCCAAGCTGGAGTTTTGAGTAGCTTGATCTTGTGCAAGTCTTTTGTATGCATCACAGCTGCTGAGAATCATGTGTGCAATGTTCCTGTCATGTCTAGCAGATACTATCTTGCTGCAGATTTCCACTAACTCTCGCTCATACGGTCTTCCAGCTCCTCTGTCCTTGATAAACCTTGTGCCTGGGGAAAGGAAATCTTGGTTGATAATTCAGCTGAGTTGATCACTTGTGGTGGGAAGACCCACCCTAAGTCTGGGCCTCATCTTCTGATGGTAGCTAGCCCACATAAAATTCAGTCTATCAGTACTGTTCTTTAGAGAACCTGACTAATTACAGGGTGTGACATATTTGTCCCATGTAGTTCTGAATACCTCATAGCTTTCATTCCTTGTGTGGTGACTAGATATGGGCCTCTGTATTAATCATTATCTACTACTAAAAGAAGCTTCTCTGATGTTAGGAAATACATTCCTTTGAGACTGACCATCTTATTGCACATTATCAAGCAGCTAGATGAATAAAATGATCTCTTCTTACAATGTCTTTCTCCTACTTCCTTTTTAAATTAAAAAAAAAAGTGTTTTATTTTAAGTGTTTATGTGTTTTATGCGCATGTAGGTCCATGCACCATTTGTATGCTGGGTGCCCATGAAGATCAGAAGAGGGTATCAGATGCCCTGAAATGGAATTAAAGATGGTACTGAACCACCCTATGGATTCTAGGACCTAAATCTGAGTCCTCTGCAACAGCAGGAAGTGGTTTTACAGCTGAACCATCTTTCTATTAAATTTTCTAAAGTTATTTATACTAGAGAATTTTGATGATCTTCAACTGTGTTATTGTAAGTCTAGTACCTAGCCTTACCAAATCAAGATTATAATTAACAGCTAAACCTAACTATAATGGGAAAAAAGACTATCAAAACACAGAACAAATTTGCACCTCTTTTTAATAGTCCAATAAGACTTGGGTGCCCATGAAAAGAATAGAAGCCAGGCACCTGTATGATCCTATTGAATCTAGACCATCTGGTACGATTTCTTTACATAGATTGTTGGTGAGTTCTTTCTGAGGATTTTGGGCATCTTTTGGATTGGTTAATTGCCTTTTTATTTATTTATTCTGAGCTGGTTAATTAAGGATCCTAATTTGTCAGATACCTCTTTGATCAGCTTTCAAAGTATTTGTTTTATAGTACCTGTATGGGCTGACCCCTCTGAGTCAGCTCAGAATACACCCAGACAGCAAATACTCTTCGTGAAGGAGATTTATTAACCCAGAGGGGCGGGGGCGGGTGAGAGAGAGGAGCTGCCTCTAGACTGGACAAAGGCGACAACATGCAGCATGTGGGTTTTTTTTTTGTTTGTTTGTTTTGAATTTTTTTGGTTGTTTGTTTTGTTTTTTGCAAGAGTGGGGTTTTTTTTTTTGTTTTTTTTGTTTTTTTTTTTTAAGGAGAAAAAGGGAAGTGTATGATTGTAAATCCTGATTGTACAAGATAGCCAATGTAGCCAAATAATGAATTTTGATTACTGGATCTTGGTATTTTGATAGCTGAACCTTGGTTGTTAGTCTCAGGAATGAGTCAGTGGCCAAATAAGGAAATGAACATTGGCAGCTAGTTTTAGGAATGTAATCTAATGGTTTATCAAGGGAGAGGGAAGGGGGAAGGGCAAAACCTGTCTTCAATGCTTGGGTCTGCAAAAGAACCTTTCAGTATCCAGTTTGTTTGTTTGGTTTGACACACTTTCCTCAAGAAATTTTGTTTGTTTTTTTGTTTTGTTTGCTTGTTTTTTATTGTTATTGTTTTTGTTTTTTTAATTTTGATTTTGGTTTTGGTTTTTGCTTGCTTGCTTTTAGATCTATAAAGGCATTTGTAATTTGTATTTTGTTCATTTTTGGAACTCTGAAGGCATTTTATTTGTCTTGGTTTTCTGTGTCTGCAAATATTTTGATTTATTTTCCTTTGGTCTTTGTCTCCTGACACTCCTCTTCAAATGCTTAATTCTGTTTTGTGTTACATGAATTCTAATAGGTCTTTTCATAAAATACCTGGAGCCAGTTATTGGGGTAAATGCTGAAAGATCAGAGAGACAAATGAATAAGCCAAAGACACGTTTTACCTCTAGGACTGACTCCTTGGCCTGAAAAAAGCACAGCCAATAGGCCTCTAGCCAAGTGAGCTTCCTCAGCAGAAAAGGCTTCAGCAGAAAAAGACTCTAGCTGAAAGGGCGGCTTCTTCTGAAAGGCCTTTAGTTCCTGTCTCCTCATGCCTTATATACCTTTCTCTGCCCAACCATCACTTCCTGGGATTAAAGGCATGTGTGCTTCCCAGTACTGGGATTAAAGGTGTGTGCCACCGCTGTCTGGCTTCTGTGTTTAATCTAGTGGCTTGTTTTGTCCTCTGATCTTCAGGCAAATTTTATTAGGGTACATAATATATTAGCACAGTTTTGTTTTGTTTTTCTGCTGCTTCTCATGTGACCTTGCCAAGCATTTATCTTAGGAATTTTGTGAGTTCCTGATGACAAAGCTATTGAAGATAAAAGACACTGGTTTCCTCAGTCTTGAAAGCATAGACATGTCAGGAAGAACACTGCACAATGTGCAATGTCCTCATATGAAAACCCAACAAACACACCCCTGTAAAGTCAGAAGGAACTTTATTGGCTCTCATAGAGAGACACATATTAGGGCTTTATGATTGCCTCAGTGTCTTGAGCACCCTCCTGTTTGTGTAAGCCTGTAGGGTGACCCCAAGACCCAGTGGGAAAAGATAGTTGGTAAAAACTGAGAAATTCTTTTCCCCAAACAGTATACAAAACCAACCCAAAACATGCATCTCCTACTTAGCATAGACAGGCAAATTTTCAGGGGAAAAAAGGAAAACAAAGTTTCCAAGAAGGTAGAAGTATTTGGATATAAACATATCATCTGGTACTGCAGCCAGGTTTATGTGTGATAATACTGACTAACTTACAACGATGTGGAAAAATTGGAAGATGTAATTAAAGATAACGTGAACATTTACTACCTTCAAATGGGTTTATCTTAAGCTGTTAACAAAGTCATATGCAATAACACTTTTTAAAAAGTTACAACTTTCTTAAATTAAAATATAAAGGAACTAATAAAATTGGTAATTCATAATAATAAAGAGCTCTAAAAACTACATGTGCATTAAGTTAAATGAGATACTCAAATAAATTATTTTTAAAATGATTTTAGAATTTATATCAAAATTAAAGATAAATTCTAAAAGAACTACCTACTCTCTTCTCTTCCTCTACCCTTGCTTCTTTATGTTCTTCCTGTCTTACAGTTTTCCTTTAACTCTCATGTCTATAGTAAATGTCTTTATTATACATACTAGGTCAAAATGACTTTTCTGTCAGAGTTGAGGTCCCTAAATCTTAGGGAAACTTCAGGTTGTTAAAGGTAACCAAATGAAGCTATGTGTGTGTGTCCTTCGTTTCTAACATTCCAGGAATTTGTGCTGAGACCTCACTTGAAGTAACAGTGGTGAGATTCTTTGTTTTGCCATTTCCCTGAGCAATGCTGTAAAACATAGGGTCTGTGTTCCCTTGCTTCTGTTTTTCTGACCAGAGACCCACTAACTGTTTGAGTGCCATTAACACCAAAGTATAGACATTTCCTATTTACATCCCTATTCTGCTCCTGGGTCATATATCACGAGAACATGGATTTTCTGGGAAATATCCTCATGAAATCTGATCCCTCAAATATTCTAAGCTAGTTTCTTACCACCTATAAAGCAGCAAGAAATAAAATGGAAAACTATTCCCCCATTAGCTACTTAGTTAGAGAGAGGGAGGTGAATTACTTTAAGGTTTTTATTGTAGATATGAGGGACAGAGCAGCCAGAGACACCTGAAAGAGTTCTGACCAGACAAGGCCAACAGAACAGACCATTCAAGAAAGGAAAGAGAGAGGGGAGTGAGAGAAGAAGAGAAGAAAGAGAGAAAATGAGAGAGGGTAAATGTACAAAGACAGGAGCCAAGGACCATGACAGAAAGTGACCGAAATGGCTGAGCTGTGTAGGAATCAGAGAATCTAGGGGGAAAGAAGCAAAGCACAGGGGCTGGATACCTTCAGGGTAGGAAGGGGGTGAGAAGCACTGAGAGGAGCCAGGCCATTGTAACAGGTACTTGGATGCCAGGAGAGCCTGATGACCAGAGTCCACTTTGATGTGTTAATAGGCACCTCAGCTATCCAATTGTCCTAAGTTTCTTTGGGACCTAACTAAGGATCTCTATGTTCTTTCCTTTTCATAATGGAGATTATAAGAAATTTTAACTAACAGTAATGTTCAAAACCTTGCTTTAGAAAAATATATCTTATGTATGATTATTTATAGCTACTCTGTCTGTCTACATGTGATTTTTTTTTTAAACTTAATTTACTCACTGCCAAATTGGCTTATAATTGAGTGCTTTTGTAAACTAAACTTGTTAAGGTTTCCCAGCTTCCTTTTGGATTTCAGTAAAACTAAATGTTAAGGAAGAAAATATAAACAAATGACAAAAAGAATATATCTAACCCCCCATTCCGAATTATTTTAGAGCAGTCTCCCTTATCTCTTCAGGTGGTCTGATATTTTTTTTTCTCTGCTTTGGACCCTGCCATTTTCTCTGTTGTTAAATCTTGTGGCCTCAAGGAAAAAAAATATCTGTCTATGTGTCTGCTGTTATCTCTGAGAAGAGACCCTTCACATACCCAAATACGACAGATTTTAAAACAAAACAAATGTTTTCTTGGTTACTACATGACTTTAGGAAAATTTTCAGAGATTTTTAGTTGTTCAATACATAGATGTTTACTAATTTAGCTGTATAGGGCAACCACAAAGCTCACAATGACTTGAAGCTAGTTCTTACCTTTAATGAAACAAAATATATCATTTTCTGACTATGAATCTTATCATCAGTAATTTCTGGTAATGAATCCTTTTACATGTATATATTTTCTTCATTTAAAAATCTTTATTTTTTATTAGCATGTACTTATTGTACACGCCTAAATTGTTGATTCTTTAGCATTTGTCTAATAAATCTTCTATTGGCTGACATTTGAACTGTCTTAACTTTTTTATAAATAAGGGTATAATGAATAGCTCAATTTATAAATCATTTCTTACTTTTGGTCAAAGCGTAATGAGACAAATCATCAAAAGTTTTACCGTTGAAAGAAAAGGGCATGCAATTTTATAAGCAGGCTGGACAGTTCTTTCAATAAAGCTCTTACTTGTTTTCATTCTCAGCAACAGTGTTTGAGAGCCATAGATTTTGTGCCAATATGACAAGACTTTGCTGTAACAGTTTTATATGTTTCTCAAACTAACAGCTATGTACTTATAGTTTACAATTTATCTAAATACGGGTAAAATTAAATTTGTTTGTACTTGTCATTATTTTCTTTTAAATGTCTATTAGCATATTTTCCCTAACAGTCTTTAAACTTTTTTTTTGTTTGTTTTCCACGTTTAAAAGCTTGATACCGGTGTTATTAAAACATTGTCTCATTTTAGTTTGTCTCTTTACTTTGTTTATGATTCTTTCTTCAAAATAAATTTTAAAGAAACAAAACCATACATGTTTTCATTATTGACTATAGGGAATTGCATTATTATTAATAGGTAAATCTCTCAAACTAATATATAGGTTCACTTTTTTATTTTATTTTATAATTTAATTTAATTTTACATATCAGCCACGGATTCCCTTGTTCTCCCCACTTCCATCCCCCCGCCCCCCGCCCCCCACATTCCCCCCAGCCCACCCCCCATTCCCATCTCCTCCAGGGCAAAGACTCCCCTGGGGATTGAGTTCAAACTGGTAGATTCAGTCCAGGCAGGTCCAGTCCCCTTCTCCCAGGCTGAGCTAAGTGTCCCTGCATAAGCCCCAGGTTCCAAACAGCCAGCTCATGCACTGAGGACAAGTCCCGGTCCCACTGCCTGAATGCCTCCCAAACAGATCAAACTAATCAACTGCCTCACTTATCCAGAGGGCCTGATCCAGTTGGAGACCCCTCAGCCATTGGTTCATAGTTCATGTGTTTCCATTCATTTGGCTATTTGTCCCTGTGCTTTTTCCAATCTCGGTCTCAACAATTCTCGCTCATACAAACCCTCCTCTTTCTCGCCAATTGGACTCCTGGAGCTCTACCTGGGACCTGGCCGTGGATCTCTGCATCCAGTCCCCTCAGTCATTGGATGAGGTTTCTAGCACGACAATTAGGGTGTTTGGCCATCTTATCACCAGAGTAGGTCAGTTTGGGCTGTCTCTCGACCATTGCCGGTAGTCTATTGTAGAGGTATCTTTGTGGATTTCTGTGGACCTCTCTAGCACTTTGCTTCTTCCTATTCTCATGTGGTCTTCATTTATCATGGTCTCTTATTCCTTGTTCTCCCTCTCTGTTGTTGATCCAGCTGGGATCTCCTGCTCCCCTAAGCTCTCTTTCCCTCGACCCTTGCCCTTCATTACCCCCACTCACGTCCATGTTGTTCATGTAGATCTCATCCATTTCTCTGTCATTGGGTGATCCCTGTGTTTTTCTTGGGGTCCTGTTTTCTAGGTAGCCTCCCTGGAGTTGTGAGTAGCAGTCTAGTCATCTTTGTTTTACATCTAGTATCCTCCTATGAGTGAGTACATACCATGTTTGTCTTTCTGAGTCTGGGTTACCTCACTCAGGATGATTTTTTCTAGATCCATCCATTTGCCTGCAAACCTCATGATGTTGTGGTGTTTCTCTGCTGAGTAGTATTCCATTGTGTATATGTACCACATTTTGTTTATCCATTCTTCAGTTGAAGGGCATCTAGGTTGTTTCCATGTTCTGGCTATTACAAACAATGCTGATATGAACATAGCTGAGCAAGTGCCCTTGTGGTATGATTGAGCATTCCTTGGGTGTATGCCCAAGAGTGGTATAGCTGGATCTTGGGGGAGATTGATTTCCAATTTTCTAAGAAAGCACCATATTGATTTCCAAAGCAGTTGTATCAAAAACACTGAAGACACTTTATGCTGGACAGGATGTGGAGCTAGGGGAACTCTCCTCCACTGCTGGTGGGAATGCAAGCTTGTACAACCACTTTGGAAATCAATATGACGTTTTCTTAAAAAATTATTTTGTGATTTTATATTTTTAGCTGGCTGGAATATAGCACTGCCATCTTACTTTCCTCCTTTTAATTTCAAGACTAAATGTAAATAAAGTAGCTATTAATTAAAACTTGAACATTTTACAGACAATTACTATCAGAAAAAGTTCATTTTGTCTATTGTTTGAGCTACATTTTAAATTTAAAAAGTTATCAATATCTCATGGAATGTAAAGAATTGGGACATTAATTAACATGATTGATTACCATTAACATAATTTAAATTAAGAATAAAAGTGAATAATCTTTTAACACCACAAATACTTTGTAGACAAGGACAGGGAATGAGATACTGCAAAGGATTAGAACTTTGAAAGGAATCCCAAACTTACATCCTCTGCATATGTTGAAGCTTTTGCACTAATGAATTAATTTAATCTGTGATTATTTGCACCAGGCCTATACAAGATTGGTAACATTTCATCATGGGTGAGGGAGGGGACCATGAGAACTCCACTCCTCTTTGAAGAACTATTGGTAGTCAATTGTTAAAGAAGAGGGCGTAATTTTCCTCGATGGGGTATCTACTGATAAGTTGCCCTTATTCCAATAAATAACATTCCTCTTGTGCTCGGGCAAGCAACACTAAACTCAGTGAAATTTACACAAGAGGAAGACATAAGAGTAGGTGGGTAATTTGTTAAAAGATGGGTTTAAGTGAGAGGAGGAATAGGAAGAGAGACAGAAATGCTGTTAGAAAATCACTATAGTCTATTACACACATACATTTATAGAACTGTCAATTTAAAAAGAGAAAAGTTCTAAAAATTAAGTTAAAGGGAAGAAAGGTAAACTTGTCATGTAATGTGAAATATTTAAGAGCACTTAATAGTCCCTCTTTATACATTGTTTTCTTTCTATACTTTCAGTTATAATTGGTCAGCTACTGGTTGACATTATTAAATGGAACATTTCACAGATTAAAAAAAATCATAGATTTTAAATTTTGTGTCAGTCAACTCTATGATACCCATGACACTAATCATCTTTTTGTCCAATGGCACTTGTTATACATGTTATCTCTTCTGGGATCAGTTAGTAGCCATGTAACTGATCAGATTGACTGTTATACTATTATAGTGCTGGTATGTAAAGTTTTTACTAGATAGAGCTTTAAAATTTCAATTGGCATAATAAAACATCAGAGATGAGCCGTGGGAGGGTATTATAATCACTGAACTATGTTTCCACCTTTTTCCTTACTGTTTACAAAATTAAAAATTATTTGACTTACTAAGTAAGTTGTAAAAAATACCTGTAACAAAATACCCAAAAAGATGGAATAAATGCTAGAAAATAATTGTTCATAGTGCCAGAGAATTCTATATATAAGACCAATATTTAAGCAAACATTATGTTGCTGTTGTTTTAATTTGTTTTAATGAGCTTCAGAGATGATGGTTTCATGCTGCATTTTTTTATTAATTAATTAATTAATTAATTAATTAATATTTTTTACAATCTAATCCCAGTTCCCCCCCTTCCTCCTCTCCTCCCAGTCCCTCCTTCCCCCTTCCCTCTTCCACTCCTCTTCAGAAAACGGCAGGCCTCCCATGTATATCAGTCAGCCATGGCATATCAAGTTGCAGTAAGACAAGGCACTTCCTCTCCTATTAAGGCTGGACTAGGCATTGCAGTTTGGAGCAAGGGTCCCAAAAGCAGGTAACAGAGTCAGAGACAGCCCCTGCTTCCACTGTTAGGAGTCCCATAAGAAGACCAAGCTAAACATCTATAACATAAGTGCAGAAAGCCTAGGTCACTCCCATGCAGGCTCCCTACTTTTCAGTTCAGTCTCTGTAAGCCACTATGAGCCGAGGTTAGTTGAGTCTGTGGATTTTCTTGCAGTGTCCCTGACCCAACTGACTCCCACAATCCTTTCTTCCCCTCTTCCACAGGATTTCCCAAACTTCACTTAATGTTTGGCTGTGGATCTCTGTCTGTTTCTATCAGTTGCTGTATTAAGCCTCTCTGATGACAATTGACCAAGGCAAGAACCTATGAGCATAGCAGAATATCATTAGGAATCATTTCATGGACTTTTTTTATTGGCAGTCATACTTGGCTCTATACCTTGTCACATGGCTTGTGGTTTACTGGTACTTTATATCTTGCTTCTCCTGGCAGCAGCTAGCAGCATCTCTTCTCTGCCTCTCCTTTTCTCTTCCTGTCTATCTGCTTGAATTTCTTGCCTACCTCTAAGCTGCCTTGCCATAGGCAAATACAGCTTTATTTATCAACCAATCAGAGCAACACATATTCACAGCATACAGAAAGATATCCCACAGCAATCTGGGGCTATTGGTGGGCTTTAAGGATTGTTAGTGGGTTGTAATATGTTGTAATATGTTGGTTGTAATATGGAGCTTAGGGGAGGGGGTTCACAGTGTATTCTTTAATGTCACTCCACCCTGAGGAGCTACTCTAGTACATATAAATTAATGAAAGGAGGCATGTAAAACTACTTTTTAAATTGTTTTGCTTTTTTTTTTTTTTTGTGTGTGTGTGTGTGTGTATTTGTGTGAGTTCAGTTCTGGGGGACAAGCTCTCCCAATGTTACTACAAACTGCCTGGAACATTCACGTAACCCAGATCAGTCTTGCATGCACCTTTATATTCCAAAGGCTTGAATACCTATGCAGTGTTATACCAAGTGCAAACCAGTTTTGTGAGGATACCAATTTCATTCATGAAGATAAAGCCCAAATGATTTACTCATCTCTTAATGGCCTCATTTATCTCACTCATTTCTTTTCCCTTCTATATTTGTTGCTTTTAGGTTAGCATACAAAGTTAATAGTGGGCTCCATCATGACATCTTCATACACATATGTGTTTGTTTGAAAGAAAATCCCCCTATTGGCTCACTGGGAGTGGCACTACTTGGAGGTATGTCCTTGCTGTAGTAGGTGTGGCTTTGTTGGAGGAATTGTGTCTCATTATCACTTCTTGCTGCCCATGGATCCAGGTGTAGAAGTCTCAGCTACCTCTCAGGCACCATGTCTCCCTGCATGCTGCCATGATTTTCACCATGATATTAATGGACTAAGCTTCTGAACTGTAAGCCAGCCCTAATTAAATGTTTTCCTTTTTAGGAGTTACAGTGCTTATGGTGTCTCTTCACAGAAACAGAAATCTTAAGATAGAAGTTGATACCATGAGTAGGGTACTGCTGTGATAGGCCATGCTTTTGTTTGGAAGGATGTAGACTTTTGGAATTTGGGCTTTGGAAAGCAGTGGAATGCTTTAAGTGCTGATTAATGGGCCATGCTAGTAGGAACATGGAAGATAGTGGTGCTAAGGATGCTTTTAAATGTGGTAATTTGGATCAAGAGGTTTCAGAGCAGAAGAATATTAATATGTGGCCTAGATCTTGTGATACTTTGGTGAAGAATGTGGCTGCTTTTACCCTTATCTGAAAGTCTTCTTGGTGCTAAATTGAAGAGTTTTGGATTAAGGGCTTTGGCATAAGAAATTACAAACAGCCTAGTGTTGATTCTGTTGTATGTATAGTATGTATTCTGTTGAAGATTTATAATAAAAAGGAACAAGTTGAGAAAGGAAAACTACAAAACCTACAATTCAAGGAGAAAAGAGTCATCAGGAAGTGGAATAGAGCTAAATTCTGTGTTCAAGGAGATAAACATATTAAAGAAAAGCCTGATGTCAAGAGGAGTAAAGAGAGTTGTGACCACAAGTCAACATCCCACACAGATAAGCTTCCAGCTTATGAAAAGGAATTAAAGAAATGCCCAGATATGGGTGTTGGGGTATATGAAAGAAAATCCCCCCATTGGCTCACAGGGAGTGGCACTTTTCAGAGGTGTGTCCTTGCTGGAGTAGATGTGGCTTTCTTGGAGGAATTGTGTTTCATTACCATATTATCCCTTTAATCCCAGCACTCCAGAGGCAGAGGCAGGTGGATATGTGAGTTTGAGGCCCATCTGGACTACAGAGAAAGTTCCATGACAGCCAAACATAGACAATAAAGGAAACCATCAAAAACAGAATGCTAATAAAGATGTAATTGAATGAGGGGCTGATGTCCCAGCCCCAGCTAGCAGCAGGACCTGACAATTTTGGCAACATGGTTCTGGCTTTAGAAGCTAATACAGAAAAAAAGAGGTTATGGAATCTCCCTCTATAGTTAAGAAAAGCAACTGAGGACAGACATGTTTCAGGGGTGTCCCTGCATGGAGGCCTAGAGAGGTTATTATGTGAGGCTGTGAAGATGAATTGCCTTGGAGACCGGATAATGTTGGAGATGCTAGAGCCATAAAATCCCTGCTGAGGAGAGTCTCTAACAGGGAAAGAGGGAGTGGAAACAGGCAAAGAGAAAGAAAATTGTTGCAGTCAACAAATATAAAAGGAGTTGGAGATCTGAATTGCACTTTGACATCAAACATGGAGATGCAAAGTTTAGAGTTTGCCTAGCTAGATTTCAGTCTTGTTTTGGTCCAGTATTTCCTCACTATGCTCCCTTTTTGGAATTTTAATGTATATCCTATGACGTTGTATGTTGAATGTATGTCATCTGCTTTTTCATTTTGATTTTACAGGGTATTACAGTTAAGAGATTGCAAAAGTCTCAGAGGAGACATTGAACATTAGACTTTTAAACAAGTTTGACTCTTATAGACTAATGGGACTTTTGAAATTGGACTAAATGCATTTTTGCATTATGATATGAATACAAGACTATGGGAACTAGGGAGTAGAAGGTGGTAGTTTGAAAGAAAATAGCCCCATAGGGTCACAGGGAGTTACAATATGAGGAGCTATAGCCTTGCTGGGGTAGATGTGGCTTTGTTGGAGGAAGTGTGTCTAATTGTCATTTCCTGCTGACTGATGATCAAGATGTAGAACTCTTAGTTACCTCTCTAACACCATGTCTTCTGTGCGCTGCCATGATTCTTGCCATGACAATAATGGACTAAACCTCTGAACTGTATGCCAGGCCCAATTAAATGTTTTCCATTATAAGAGTTGCCATGGTCATGGTGTCTTTTCAGAGCAATAGAAATCTTAGCTAAGAAAACAGCTACACTTCCGTTGTATTCTCTCTCTCCCCAGTTGCCCTCACCATTAACACCTGTTTGCTTCCCATAGGTCCCCTTCCTCCTCCAAGATATCGCCCACATTCTAGTTTCTTATAACATGCATTTTGATAAATTCTCTATTTTACACAACTCTTAAGATATCTTCATCCCTTCTAATTGACCCCAGTATAGTTTTATAAACTGTGTACACAGATACACACACATAATAATATATATGCATATACACATATATACGTATATAAATACATACATAATTTTAAATTAATAACCCAGTAGAGAGAAAATAGTCTGTGTTAGTCTTCATGCCTCTGGTTTAATTTGTTAGATATAAAGATTTCCCTTGTTATCTATTTTCTTGCAAATGACATAATTTTTTTTCCTATGGATGCATAAAATTCCATTCTGTATATGTCTTACATTTCTTCATTCACCTATCTGTTGATACACATATATGCCAGCTCCATGTCTTTGCTGTTTTTGAACAAGTCCATGATAAATATGTATGTGCAAGTATCTCCATGGCATGTTATTTCCCAAATTGACATATTTTGTCATATAGTAGTTCTATCTTTACTTTTCCTGAGGAAGACCCTATTTTATTACATTGGGAATTTAGTCTTTTAACATATGTTTAACAAACTCAGATAGCAGTATTCATGAAACAGTCTCTCCTTAATCTGTCTTCACTAGCTTCTGACAAGGAAATATACCCATTATTGCTCTCTAGATGTATTTATTTTGGAAATTCATATTGATAAAATCGCAATGATATATCTGCATTCTTTACTTAACCAGTCATTTTTACTTGTATATTTGTTTAAATCATTTCAGACAGTGCCTATATGCAGCCCAATTGTCTTTGAACCCTCAGTCCATCTTCCTCTGTTTTCTGAGTGCTGGGATTTTTATGCACACCTAGCATTATATAATATTTTGAAGCTTCAAGAATATGGTGGAACATGTGTGTTACTTATTTACTTTATAATATAATGGCATCCACATATATGTATATAAGTATCTCAAAATTTAATTATCCATTCATTGACTTATATTCATTAAAATAATTTCTTTTTTGGTTATTATGAATAGTGCTTTAAGTATACAAGCACTTAAATTTTTGTGTGTACCAAACAGTAGAATTATTGTGGTCACATGGTAGTGCTATGCTTAACTTTTCTAGAATAATCACTGTATACTTTCCATTAAATGTTAGACGATTTAACATTTCCACCAGCAATGCATAAGGGACCTAATATCTGCATGGCTTTTGCAAAACATATTTTGTATCTCTTTAATATACTAATAGTTATTGGAATGAAGCAGTACCTCATATTAGTTTTGATATGACTCTTTCTAAATACTAATGGTATTGGGCATTTTACATGTGTTTTTTGGTATTTATACATTTCCTTGATAAAGGTTTCTTTAAGGCATTCTTTGGTTTAGATATACTTTGAGTACCTTTCTCGAGGTTTCATGTTTTGGAAATGTGGTTCCCAAGATAGCTTCCTCTATGAAGCAGTGATTTGCTCACTGACAAATGAAACAGCCTTAAAATAAATTAATTCCTTGTGCTTTCTAGTGATTTCAATTGATTAGGGACCCTTTTTGTTTCAAGATGGTCTTTACTTATTGTATCTAACTAGAAATGTTTTGAATATGTAAAATTGTTCAAATAATTGTACTATGAATTTTAATTGAGTAGAAGGTAATCAGGTTATTGAAAATCACTATTTTCAGACAAGATTACTGTAGTTTTCACTAGATCTTCTCACTAGAGTTTTTGCAATGTAAAACAATTTGAAATGTTTGATCCCTTTTGCATGTAACTAGCTCTCTTGTAGCGCTCTGCTCTACAACGTTATGCACAATCCAATGGATTCTGTATCACAGTTTGAACATATGGGGCAGCATTATTATGATATTCCAGCCTATAAATCTGAGTTAAATAATATTTTCTTCCTACAAGAAAATAAATTGATTAATGCATTATAGAATACTGTTAGGCTCAATTGTCAACACTATTGACAAGTAGCTAATATAAATGTTCCATTTCCTATGTATTGTATAGTAAACATATAAGGCACTAACACATACTCTTTACAAAGAAACTTACAGTACAGTAATGAGAAGGTATAGTAGTACATGTGATTATAGTTGTGAAGAGATCTTGACAAATAATGCAATTTCCCTACCTGTGTTGTTTCTTGTAGCTTCCATAACAAATGATCACAAGTTTAGTGACTGAAAACAATGCAAAGCTATAGATTTAGTATTCTAAAACTCAATAAGCATCTTTTATTTATAAGTATCCAGTGTCAAGCCAAGAAAGCTGGTACAGTACTGGAGTCTCAGCATTCCAGACACAGAGATTGGAAGATCATATGCTCATAGCCATGCTGGGCTACATAGCAAGATCCTATTAAAAATCTATTGCAAAAACGTATCCAGGTTCAGATGCTTTATTTTAACAACAATGAGTGCATTTTAAATTGAGTTGTTTTGATTTGTTATTGCAGTGTAGTTTTGTGTATTTTGACACTAGATTCATATTCTATTTTTATTATTTTCTTCCATAATGTAGGTTATACTTTTAATGGTTCTGAATGTAATTTTATGCGAAATATATATTTTATATAGTAAAAATCATGTTTTGAAAAATCAATTGTGTAGAAATGAGGATGTAGAGCAGTGTTAGAATTCTTGCTTACTATGTGTATCATCAGTTCATTAGTCAGAATTCTCCAAATCATCAAACAAATATGAAGTTAATAAGATTTATTTTCCTTCTAAGAGTTCTGTATGAGACTTTATTTATACCTAGCAGAATCTTTCATACTTTATGAATACAGATATGCATTCTATGCATTGTTTTCAGAGTATGTAACATGGTTAATAGACTTGTTAGTGATTTATGATTTCAAAGTGTGAGTTAAAGGGACCAGAATCCAAAACTTTACAATAAAGATGAGTAGTCTGTGCTGAGAAACAGTAATACAAAGCAGAGATATGTATTTGAGAAAAAAACATTTTATCACTTTTAAGGTGACTTAATCAAATTGGAGCCATTTATTTCAAAGTCTTTTGCTAAATTCCAAAGACTAGATTGACTATATCATGCCTGTGAAATTGACTTTATGACACATGCTGTCTTTAATGGCTGTACCTTTATACCTTATTTTCCCACAAAGGAAATATACAGGACACACACACACAAACACCTGGCATTATCTAGAAAAAATAGCCACCTAAAGGAGAAATGTCTTTTGGTGTGTTTCTTGCAAACCTTTTTACAAGAAAAATTGTCAATGAAATATACAAAACAATGTGTTACTATGTTTTCATTGCAGCTTGTTATCTGAAATTCTCTACCTTGGAAAAGCCTGAGAAATCGATATGATTTACTTGCTTTATGGAGCATGACATTGAAGATAGTTTTAGCCATGCTGCATTGCCTTGTTAACTGAAGGATGATATGGAGTAAAAAAAAAATTAAATCTGTAACACGAATCTTTAAAGGTCTTATTAATAAAATAGTCGGTGCCAGTTATTGGGGTCTCTGTGCTTTCTTGTGATTTCAGTTTCTCAAGAACATGTTGCTTTTCAAGCTAAATTTTATTTACTTATTGTACCTAATTAGAAATGTTTATGAATATTTAAAAATGCTAAATAGCTTGACTATCAAAACGATTATATTTGAGGCAATAGGATGTATGTAGCACAAAAACAATGTAAAAAGCATCATATATGAGGGAAATGATGAAGTAATATTTAAAAACAATTAATGGAAAGGAAATACGCCACATAATCTTAGTCCCTCTGTCAGTCTAAGCACATTCCACTCACTTTGAAGCGATCTGTACAAAAGTCTGTTGTTACTGTTGTTGTTATTATTATTTTTGTTTTATTGCTTTATATCTTGTGAGATTGTATTTTTGTAACTCATAATTCATATATGTTCTCTTAAATAATATTTTCCCTTTTGGCATATCAGTTTACTTTTCAAAAGTAAATAAGTAAATTAATTAGAAAATCAATTCATTATCAATTAAAAATTAATAAAAAAGATTCTTATTAATGTGAGATGATTTGACATTATTAGATAGCTGTCAGCTTTTAAAATATATAAATGATGACACAGAAATTGTCATCATTGCAGAGATACTATAACCAGGTCAACTCTTATAAAGGAAAACATTTATTTGGGGTGGCTTAAAATTTCAGAGATTTAGTTCATTATTATCATGGTGGAACATGGAAGAATTGAGACAGACATGGTGTTAGAAAAGGAGCTGAGAGTTCTAGATCTTGGTCTGCAAACAACAGGGAGAAAACAATGTCATTGGGCATAACTTGAGCATAAGAGACCTCAAAGCCCACCACCACAATGACTCACTTCCTTCAACAAGGCCATACCTACTCCAACAAAGCCACACTTTCTAATAATGCCACTCCCTATGAGGGCCTTTTCTTTCAAACCACCATAGTTACCTATAGATTTTTTTTGTAGTAAAAATGGGGTTTCAAAAAAATCAACTGTATAATAATGAGGATTTAGATCATTGTTAGAATACTTGCCTAATTGTATGTGAACATCAGGGCAGAGTCAGGAGTCACCCACCAGCCTGATGCAGAGGAAGCAAGGTGAGAACGTCATATTGAGAAAAGGTACCAAGCCATGTGGCCAAACATGGATAAGAATTACCGGTTAATTTAAGTGTAAGAGCTAGTCAGAAATAAGCCTGAGCTACCCGTTGAGCATTTATAAGTAATATTAAGTCTCTGAGTCAATTATTTGGGAAGCGGCTGCTAGGTATTTGGAAGTTGCTGGTGGGACAGAAACTTCTGCTTCCAACCTACAGGTATTATTTTTGTAGTAAAATGGTGTTTTATAAAATCAATTGTATAAGAATGAGGATTTAAATTATTGTTAGAATACTTGCCTACTATGTATGTGGACATCAGTTGATTATTCAGAACTCCCCAAATTAGCAGCCAAATATGAAGCTAAGAAGATTAATTTTTCCTTGTAAGACTTTTGAGGACAATATGGTAATAATGACAGACATCACAACAAACAAGCTTTTTTTATCTTCTAAAATTCCATCTCAGTCAATTGTATATCTAGACAGAGGAACTTGACATGTAAGATCAACAGCTTTTAATCTTAAAAATGTTATTTCTAATTCACAGATATAGAATACTTTTATGGAATTTTTATTTTCCCAAGAAAGTAAGAATAAAACTTAGGACCTTTCATATCTGGTAGCAAGTCATCTAGCCCTATTCTACATTCCCAACTAGAAGAGTTTCAGTAAAAATAATATTTGGGGCTGAATAGATGGCTCAATGTGTAATAATGCTTCCTATAGAAGTATGAGGACTTGAGTTCAGATCCTAGCATTCACAAAGCCAGACATGGATACATATACAAGTAACTCTAAAAAACAGGATGGAAACAAGAGGATTATTGGGGTTTGTTGAAAAGTGAGCAATCTCCAGATTCAGTGATTAACCTCATCTCTACAGAATGAGGTACGATAATGATAAAACAGAACATCAAACTTCCTCCTCTGGATTCCACATGAGCACATGCCCCTGAACATGAAAATGCATACAAATACATACACATATACCACATGCACATAGGTATATACCATATGCACACATAAAGAAACACAAAGTAATAATATAATTCTTGGAAACAGTACCAAAATTTTACCTTATAGAAAAGAGATCACCACCATAATTTCAGTAGCTTTGATTTTTATTTCTATTATGTGGTGACAAATTGCTGTTATCATCTGTGATTGTTTTCTTTGAATTCTAATGACCTCACTCTAAAATAAATTCTAAATTTGAGGGGGAAAAGCTCATTTTAATATGGGAATTTTGAGATGTCTGAGAGCAACTGAACCTTTCTCAGCTCTTTGGCACTTAGCTCAAGCATCTAGGATTCTTAACACTTAATGGACACCAAAACCAACCAAAGTCAGAAGTTCTGGGGTTCTTGTTTAATGAATTCAGAGAATACAAGTCAATGACCACAAATGATAATATTTAGAAAGAAGTATTTGTAATAGGGAGAGAAAGAAGATAAATCTCCCTGATAGGAAGAAGGGTCACACAGAATGGAATACTATTAAGATTCATTGCCTTGGAGTTAATAAGGCTTTGGCGGATGGAGGAAAGCAAGAAAGTGTGCATGGGGGTCAATATTGTTTTCATTCCAAGTATTAGGTACCTGTGGATTTGATAGTGTCCTCAGAATGGTTTCCAGGAAAATGATAACATTTTAAAGAAAGGAGATAAGGGAAAATAAGACCCACTTACTGGCATCTCCAGCCTCCAGCCATGGCAAAAGCAGAGACTATTTTGGTTTAGATACTTCTGGCATCTATGGCCTATGGGAAGGACAATGATAATTACATTCTCAAGGACATTTCTAACTTTTAGCCAAGAAAGAAACTGGTAACTTTACTTTGTTTTTGTTTTCTTTTTTACATTAATGTATTTAGCCATTTTCTACCTCCTGTTTTCATCATTTTGAGATATTTTAATATCACAACCCCAATAATATCTATAGATATTTAAACACAAAGATAAAGGATATTGGAATAATGTTTGCACAACTGAGTTTATAACATTGATGATGTGTGAGAATGACATACAGTTTTTTTTTTAAATAAAAGCGGAGAAACAACAATGAAAACTCTTCATATAGAAATCAAAATATAAACTAGCCCAATAGAGAAGCCTTTAAAATATTTGGACAAAGAAAATGCTATATATAAAATAGTTGAGTACTTTTAAGTTCTAAAGTAAAATGTAATAAAAATGTGGATTATATGGATGGTCTTACAATGAATGATATTATGTGAAATCATATAGTCTCAGAATTTTAAAAAGTACATGTTCTTCCTTGAATGTGAAATGTAGTCACTAATTTATGTGTATTTGTACAAAAATGTACCTGCGGCTTCAGTATAATATACGGAAAAGAGAAGAAGGGCTAAATGTTAGTGAAGTAGGAGGGACTGAATGCAGGTGATGGGCATGAGTTTTAAAAGATGATATAATCTAATTGTTTTTCTGGTTCTAATTCTGTCATGATTGTTTTTCATGTTTTGATAGATAAGTACACAAAAATAAATTACATAGTGAAATTGTAAAATCTAATGTAAAACTCAACAGCTTCAGTATCGCTAATCTAATTATACTGAAGTTCGTGGAGAATTCCAGGTTTGGGATCAGGTTAATTTTTGTGTACAGTGTTTTATATTTGTATATGTGTAATAATAAAGTTTATTTTAAAAATTAAAAACATGGAAATATTACTTCAAGGAAGAAAGGATCCAAGACAAAAGACTCAGAAGTCAATAAAAAAGACATACCAACCCAAAACTGGATATTCACCATAACCAAGAGATTATTGAAATAATCAATAAATGTTTGACAATAAAATCAAATCAGTACAGGCTGGAACATTGATTATATATATTTTATTTATACAGTTGATAAAATATTTAAAGGAATGACTATGCTTGAATTTACCTTTATATTTTAAGTAAAATTTTGCAAATTAGAGAAGGTAGTCTATCCAGGCAGTTGTCCTAATTTGTACTTATATTTATACTGCTTTACACTGTCTTAGAGGCAATCAATTTTTACTTTTGAAAGTTATGATCCAAAGTTCAGAATGTAGTGATTGTATTGGGTCCTAGTGGGGAAGATTGTAGGTTAAATCGTAAGACCTCAGACCCCGGGCTGACAAGTTTGTGCTTTTTCCTGTAGGTAATGTGGAGCTCGGAAAACATTTGGCGATGAATGCTGGTAGCAATACACAAATAGAATTTGAGAAAAAGAATTGAAAAGTAACTCACTTCTTACATATATATCTTATTATTTTGACAGACGGATTCTGTATTTCTTCTAAAATTTGTTTTAATCTTTGATTAAATATCTTTCAAGCATTATCATTTTATAATAAGGTGTTGAATACTACATTTGGAACTATATTATTTAGTTTAATAAGAGAATATTTACTGAATAGATAAATAAAAGGAAAAAAGAACCAAACAACAATAAAATACATATCCACACTTAGAAGTATATAATTCAAATTAATCCATAGTAAGTATATGTAAAAAATAATTCTGATGAACAGTTTCATAATGTATATAAATGTACAAAGTGAACACCATACTTGGATAAGCAATTTGATTGCATACTGTTCAATTAGGATGAGAAATACACAAAGCAGAACACACACATATGTATAACTACACACTTAAATTTCAAAAACAATATTAAAATCTATCACATGTGTTTTCTGTATAAATTATTTTAGATTTTTATATAGATAATTCAGCCTAGCCAACCCATGGTTTAAACATTACAATCTCTAGTCTAGTGAAAACCTAAAATATGCTAAAGAAGAAGACTGAATAATTAGGTCTCTACTTTCTCTGCTACTGTTCCTGTAGTTTCTGAGCCACAGCCATGCTAGGTCTGCCTGTATTATAGAGAAAAACAGTATGAACTTTTAGTTTTCTTTCATCTATCTTATCCCTAAGTATGCTTTCCTTAACACTTTGGGATTTGACATCAACATTTTGAGCCTTATTACTTTTTTCTAAAGGCTCCCTCCCTAATGTGTGGCTGCTTGTCAGCTGTATGTCTCATCTTCATAGAAGTTTAAAACAGCATCTTTTTTTTCCTTCTGTCTTCTTTTCTCTTACTCCAGAAATCTGTTTAAACTTTGTAGCTTGCCTGCCATATGTTTTTTCTTTTTTAAGTTCTGGTGAATTTTACTCCTTTACTGGTGAATATGTTTCAGAAAAAAAATGATCCATCCACTCAGTGGAATAAAGGGCTGTGTCTACAGATCCATCAGTTTACCCACCTCTACTAATACACACAATAGCCTAGATATTGGCTGATCAGCTCTTTATTAGACCTATCAGGTTCCTTAGGCAGGCAAGGTAAAACAAATGCAACACATCTTTACTTAATTAAACAAATGCAGTATAAACAGAAGCAACACACTTTTACATAGTTAAAGTAATATTCTGCAGCATAAACAATTTTAACACATCTTTGCTTAGTTAAAGTAATATTCCACAACAATTTGGGAATGCTCTGTTTCATCTATTATCAGTGGCTTCTGTAGCAATATACCATTAAGTAATACATATTTGTCATGTGATAGTGAATGCCTGTGATCTTTTAATTTTCAAGGTCCAAATTCTTTACTGGTAAATATATTTTAGAAAAGATGATACACGCACTCAGTGGAATGAAGAGCTGTGTCCAGGGATCCATCAGCAATGCTGCTTTATGCACCTCTACTCATATACACAATCATGACTACATGATTTTAGTTAATCAATTCTTTAGCTTAAATCATATACTTATCTGTTTCTCAGCACTTTCCACTGAATCATTGCCATGAATGATGTTCCTGACAACTTGAATGCAGAAATCTCTTTGAATGGTGCCTGGCTTAGAATCAGCAGGTATGGTGTCTCATAGTGTCGCCTGTCTTAACCACATTGAGCCCCTCCAAGACCATGGTCACCACAGGCCCTTATTTCATATACTTCACCAGCCCTAGGAAGAAAGGATGGTCTTTCAGGTCAATGTAGTGCTGCATCAGCTGATCATCTGAAGCCTGAAGGAACTTCATGGGCACCAAGTGCAACCTTTCCTGCTCAAAGTGCTTGATGACCTCTCTTACCAGGCCCTGATGCACACCATCTGGCTAGATGACAATGAAGGTGTGCTCAAATTTGTCCAATGCCTGAATGCTGGTGGGTTTGGCAGTGTCTGTGATAAGCTGTAGGAGCAGAGAGAATAGAGTGACCACCTCTGTTCACCGTGATCTTAAAAATTTGGGCTGCTGAGGCAAGAAAATTGTGAGTCAGATGCCAGCCTGGGCTATATAGTGTGACTTCATCTCAAAATAAGTAAATAATTTAAATAATTGATTTAGTGATTCTGATGATTTGAATAAGAATTACCCCCATAGGATCATATAGTCAAATGTTTAGTCACCAGGGAGTGGCATTATTTAAAAGGATTAGAAAGATTAAGAAGTGTGGTCTTGTTGGAGGAAGTATGTCACTGGGGGTGTGCTTTGAGCTTTCAAAGGCCTATGCCAAGTCCAGAGTCTCTCGCTCTTCCTACCTACAGATAAGAATGTAGCTCTCAGCTACTGATCCAGTGCCTGTCTGCATGTCACCTCACCATGATGATAATGGACTAAACCTCTAAAACTCTAAGCAAGCCCCAAATTAAATGCTTTGTCTTTCAATACTTGCTTTATTGTGTATCTTCATAGCAATAGAAACTCTAAGACAGCCTACTTTCCTCAAAAACCTTTAGAAAAAAGTGAAAATATGTGTCAAGTAGTTAGTATAGGATCTAGTAATTTGCTAATGAATAACTAGTAATGTTGTCAACATAAATCATGGCAACATTATTTTTGACTTCAATTTTGTTTTGCAGTACAATTTAAGGTTATCATTGCCAGAATGATACTACTCTTACCTCAAAAATATAAGAGATAGTTTATTCTGGAGCTTAATATGAATGACCATTGCCTGGGGACACAGACATAAGTTACCCAAATTCTTTGTTTCAACATGGAAATCGTTTCATGAAGAATTTTTTATAGTAACGGAATCATTAAAGTCCTAAATAAAGACACTTACTTTCACATATATTGTTAGAAACATCAAAGAGGAGGATTGCAACAAAGCAGAGACATCTCAGCAATAACTCTCAGAAGCTAGCTGATGACATTCTTGGCTTTTAGACTGGTGGAAGCTAATGGTCTGCTAAGTTAATAAATTCCAAAGATATTTATCTGTTAGTCACATGATTTTGGATATGAAACAAAGGCAAATAAGAAAGTCTATTTAGGGGAGAGGTCCAACGGAAGCTGAAGATACAATTAGGCTCTTGATCTGCAATGTTCCAATCCTCCCACATCACCGAGGTTCTAAACTATCAGTCAAACTTGTAGACACTTCATTATTTCAGGAATTGTCAATCACAATGTTTACTACATTATTTTCATATGGCATGCAAATATAACATAGAATGCACAATTGACATGAAATTACAAAATAAAGATTTCAAATCATGAATATACTGATAGATTTTGTCTTTCAACTGTAGATAGAGATTTATTTTCTTCTACCTATTTTATTCTAAAAGTTAGGAACATTTGTTAAAAAGACATAGAGTTATGCATTGAGAGATTCAGTATTAAGTAAATGGTGATTAGGAAAAGTATAGAGGGATAAGAGGAGATATAAAAGACAGAATATGTAGAAAGGGAGTATTTGATATGCAATAAACATAATAGTGAGAGTCACAGCTTGTTGAAACTAGAAGGCACAATGAATTTTTTCTGTTTAGGGTTTCACAATTACTCTTCGCTACTATATACAATTTTACTGTTTCCTATGATTTATGTAGTACTTATGAACAGAAGCTGTCAGAAGCCAGAGTTGAAAATAGACTGTGACTTCTAGGAACTTACCATGAACCTTGAGGAACTGCAGTCAAACCCCAGGATGCCAATGGTAGGAGAGAATGAACTCTCAAATATTGTGGTTTGAATTCCCCATGTGCATGTACACATGTACATACACACACACACATACACACACAAACACCTAGATCAATATGATAAAAAATGTTAAAACAAAAATTATTCTAATGGTAATAATATCTACCATGTGTACAATAAGACTAACTTTGCTATTGTTTAGATTAATATTTTGCATTTTATATAAAAAATAGTTTGGTGCTTACTTGTTGCACATTTCTAGCTATCTCTCTATCAAAATTGCTACAGGAATTTGTCTTATAGTTTCCAATAAATTCAGATGTCCATTACCACAGCAAATCCATAACTTATACAATGTTTGAGATAATAAAAAGGTAAACTATAGAAAAGTCAAACATGAAAGGTCAGGATCCTGGTCATATTTTGAAAACCAACACAAACCATTTCAATCTTCAGCTTTCATCCACAGGACCTATATGGACTGCTTATTCAAGAAGAACTAATGGTTTTTATGGTAATTATTTTTTTTCCTCTTGTCTGAGACAAACATTTGTAGGACCAATTTACTTAGCCTAGTTATGTTTTTATATGTTGGAAGATCATTATTTGCACACTTTCCTTTCTTTCTACTGTTTAAGCAGAGTTGAATAGTGTTTAAGCTAATCCTGATTTTGAAAGGATTCCTTTGTAATTCTCAATCTAGCCTAATTCTTATTCATGCTTAAATTATATTTTTCTGTAGAAGGTATGGCAGAATAAAATTAAATAGAACCACTTAAATGTGTTACAATATACTTCAAATAAACAAAACTGAAAGATGACAGTGAAACCAACATGTCTTATTTATTTTATCAATTAAAATATAGAATTTCAGTAAATACTTTACTTTTAGTGTAATTAAGAATAAAATCAAATATAAATCAAAGTGACAGGCTCAACATAAAAGGTGTTCAGAGAAAAATGAGCAGCAAATGATTCATGATGTTTACTTCAGGGGCTCAGGTCCTCAGTCAGTCAAGGATAAAATGAAAGGCTGCTATTCTAACTAGAATAAGATAACTTCCATGGATATATTTACATTCTAAATGCTGCCTAAACAATTAATCCTGAGGCAGTTTTTTTCAATTGCTCATTATAAAATGAGTATAAATTATATCCAATGGAAATTTTGTTTTAACAGCTGTGTGAAAAAGATAGCCAAGTAATGTGATTATCATGAACTTTGTAGATTGTCTTAGAGTGAATATTTGAAAGAGTATAAAAAGTATTATGTAATTGCAATATGTAGGAATACATAAAGCTAAAATATGTCTCTTACATATATTACACAAAATAAAACATTTTACTAATAAAACTAAAATTTAGTCTCTACATGGAAGGATGAGAGGTCTATCTTCAGGAGTGTGTTCATTTTTCATTACTTTTTTTCATTACTTTATGTACTATGTTCCAAATATTAGAAAAGCATTTTTAAGTGGTAATTTTACCTGGTGCTAATTAAAATACAAATATATTTAGTGAATGTTTGGATAGATCTTCAATAGCTTCTCCTCTCCAGTCACAAAACTTTATGTTTCTAGTTAATAGTTGAATCATTTATACTATTCACTAAGATTACATTGATTTAATACCAATTCTGTGCCAGGAAACTGCTCAGTCTTAGGAGCACAGGGAAGGAAAGATACAAAATACATTGCCTATGGTATTGTTGAGTCTTTCTTCTTAGATGTAGTTAACAGCAGAACCAAAAATGAAATAATCAAGGAAATATTAGTGTAAAAATAACTCTAGAGAGCCGGACGGTAGTGGCACATACCTTTAATCCCAGCACTCGGGAGGCAGAGGCAGGCGGATCTTTGTGAATTCAAGGCCAGCCTGGGCTAAAGAGTGAGTTCCAGGAAGGGCGCAAAGCTACACAGAGAAACCCTGTCTCGAGAAAAACCTAAAAAAAAAAAAAATCCTCTAGAGATTGGAGAGATGGTTCAGTTGGTAAGGTACCTGCCATGGAAGCTTGAAGGCCTGAGTTTGATACCTAATATCTATTCAAAATTTATGGACAGGTTGCCCATCCCCCTGTATAGGGCTCCACACCCATGAACATATGGGCAGCACTAATTTGATTTCAGGGTTTGTCTTAGATCGGTAGTTATCAACCTTCCCAATGTTGAGACATTTTAATACAATTCTTCATATTGTGGTGACCCCAAACCATAAAATTGTTTTCATACTACTTCATAACTGCAATGTTGCTACTTTTATGAATTGTAAAGTAAATATTGGTGTTTTCCAATGGTCTTAGGTGATCCCCGAAAAAGGCCCATTCAATTGTCAAAGAGTGGAGATTCACAGTGTGTGAACTACTGTCTTAGATCCTGTTCTATTGTGAAAAAAACACTACGACCAATGAAACATAAAACAAAGCATGTAATTAAGTATTTTATTACAGCTTCAGACAGTGAATCCATGACCAGTGAGGCAGCAAGGAGGTGTGATGTTGGAGGAAATAGCCAGTGTTGGATAAGAACAAAATAGGTTGTATACATGAAAGAATAAATAAATCATATATATATATGTATATATACACATATATATGTATATATATATATGTATATATATTAAATGGAGGAATAACACCAGGTTCCCATAATCCCAGCAGCACTAGCAATGCAGAGATATGCGGAAGCTTACTGACCAGACATTCTAGCAGAATTTGTGAGCTCCCAGTTCAATAAGAGATCAGATTGCAAAACATAATGTGACGAGCAAGTGAGAAAGATGCACAGTTTTTACTTCTGACCCCCACAAAACATGTGCACACATATGAGTATACATGCTTATACACACAAAGAATAGAAATTCATAATTCAATTTCACCCCCTATTTTGAGAAAGGGTCTCACTATGTAGCCTCTGGTTGGCCTGTAATCATCTATGTAGACCAGGCTATGTTTAAACTTGCAGAGGTCCCCTTGCCTGGCTCATAGCTTTCTTTCTTTTAAAAAGATATTAATTAATAAATCAAATGAGGAACTCTACACTGAAACCATGTACATACAAGTAATACTATACATACTGAACAGATTATATTTGTATATTTAGGAGTACATGTGTGAGTGTGGCTTTGTGTGTGTGTGTGTGTGTGTGTGTGTGTGTGTGTGTGTGTGTGTGACAGCAATTATAGAAAAAGAGGACAGAGGTCTTGAATTAGTGAAAGAATTGGGGGGTGGTTGTGTATGAGAGGTAATGGAAGGAGAAACAGGAAAGGATAAAATATAATTGTATTTTAATTAAAAATTAGAAATGACTAATTTATTTCTATGATATGTGTATGAATGTTTTTTCTGTGTGTATGTATGTGTACCACATGTGTTCCTGGTTCCCATAGACGCAAAAGAGAGCATCATATCTCCTGGGAGTGTAGTTATTAATGGTTTTCAGACATCATGTGGGTGTTCAGAGCATAACCTGATTACTCTAGAAGATCAGGAAGCATTCAGATCCACTGAGCCATCTCTCCAACCTCATTCACTTTATAAAAGATGAAATGTATAACTTGTTTTCCTAGTGCTATCTTGTTAAAGTCATAGTTGTAAAATTAATTATGAACCAAAATTTGAGGAAATCATAATAACCTACAGAAACTTTATGAGAGGCTTCTGATTCTAGATAGTGAAGTAACAAGTATGTTCTTGTTACCAGTTAGTGTTAATTTTATGTTCAAGGATTATAATGGTTCCAAGACAGGTTAAAGTTTACTGTATTAGAAAAAGCTAGTAATAGGATTTTGATGAGGATTGCATTGAATGAGGTTTGCAGGCAAATGGATGGAACTAGAAAATATCATCCTGAGTGAGGTAACCCAGTTTCAGAAAGATAAATATGGTATGTACTCACTCATAAGTGGATACTAGATGTAAAGCAAAGGATAACCAGACTACAACTCACAACTCCAGGGAGGCTACCTAGTAAAGAGGACCCTAAGAAAGACACAGGGATCACCAAGCGACAGAGAAATGGATGAGATCTGCATGAGCAACTGGGGGTAAGGAGGGGTAATGGATGGCAAGGGTTAGGGGAAAGAGATCTTAGGGGAGCGGGAGGTCCCAGCTGGATCAGGAACAGACTGGGAGAACAAGGAAAGAGATACCATGCTAAATGAAGACCCCATGGGAATAGGAAGAATCAGAGTGCTAGAGAGGTCCCCAGAAATCCACAAAGATACCTCCACTATACTGGCAATGGTCGAGAGAGTGCCTGAGCTACTCTGGTGATCACGGCCAAACACCCTAACTGTCATGATAGAACTCTCATCCAGTGACTGATGGAAGCAGATGCAGAGAGCCACAGCCAAGCCCCAGGTGAAGCTCCAGGAGTCCAATCAGCGAGAGAGAGGAGGGATTATATGAGCAAGAGATACTAAGACCATGATTGGAAAAGGCACAGGGACAAATAGCCAAACTAGTGGAAACACATGAACTGTGAACCAATAGCTGAGAAGCCTCCATGGAACTGGACCAGGCCCTCTGGATAAGTGAGACAGTTGATTAGCTTGAACTATTTAGGAGGCCCCCAGACAGTCGAACTGGGACCTGTCCTAGGTGCATGAGCTGGCTTTTTGGAACCTAGGGCCTATGCTGAGACACTCTGCTCAGCCTTGTTGTAGAGAGGAGGGGACTGGACCTGCCTCAACTGAATGTACAAGGCTAGGCTGACTCTCCAGGGGAGACGTTGCCTTGGAGGAAGTGAGAATGGGGGGTTAATTGGGGAGAAGCCTGGGGGTGGGAGGAAGGAGGACAGGTGAATCCATGGGTGATCTGTAAAATTAAATTAATTATAAAATAAAAATATTAAAAAAGAAAAACCTAGTAAAAAGATCTTAAAATAGAATCATATAAGTTCTTACTGAATTGCACTTAGAAGACATGTAACAAGGAAAGATGCACATCAGAACCTTCTTGTGTCCTAACAGTGCTCAGTCTGAGAACAACTATATAAATTGGATTAAAATTAAAATACACAGGCAGCTCTCTGAAGATATCAGAGAGCAAACAAGGAAGCCCGAATTTTACAGATCTCAATGAAGAATATATGGAAAATTTAAGGAAGCAAACATTGTATCAATCACTTATTTCACCTACGATGATGCTGGCTGCAAAGGACTGTAAGGTTAAGCAAGAGCATCCCACTTAGCCACTTTAGACCAAAAGCTTTGCATGCTCTTCCAAGACACATTACTATATAATTATATTTGATGTATTATTTGACATTGAAGTTAATTTATAGAAAAAACCTATTCTTCAATGATATTAGATGCATTGCCAGATGTAATGACCATAGAATGAACAAAGAACAAAAATTATGAATATGTTTGTTGACTGATATTTTATTTATGTTCTGGCAAAGCTTGCTTGGAGTCAGAGGGTAGAGATAGCCACTAGTTAACCATAAAGGTCTGGAGGACTGTAGAGAGAGAGAAATAGGAAGTGGTAAGGTGGGCCTGAGACAGGATCTTGGCTCTTTTGGTCAAAGGACTGTGGCTATTCCCATTTCTCTGATCTTTCACATTTTACCCCAGTATCTGATTCCTGGTTTTTATTGGTAAGATTATGTTTCCACTTCAGATATGTTTCCACTAAGATGTCCACAGGGCTTATGAAAAGTTCTAATATATTTCTGGAAAACTAGAAAGTCATGCATAAGCGTTGTGTTGTATGTCTAGGGCTATGCAGTACTAATGGAAGTATTAAGTAATAATTAAAATCTTACTTTTGGTTGACCTTGTGGGTATTAAGTATTAATATAATCATTAAAATCTTACTTTTGGGTGACCAGAATAAGAGAAAAGTAAAGTCTATATTATCCAGTAACTGGCTCAATATTGAAGTCATGACCAAAATACATAGAGTCTTTTTGGAAAATATAAGAAGATATTGATTATAGATGTTTATGGATATATGTTATTATCACTAAGTTATGACTAAGCCATCTAAGAAAGATGTCATTTATGATGCTTGACAAAAGTACATGATTTATGTATTTTATAAAAGACCCTGAATAAAAATAATGAAAATCAAGAGCAATGACATTGCTACAGCTACTGGCAATTTCCCCATAGCACCCAGTTAATACTATTTTAAATATATAATCTTTAACAATATACGATATATGCAAACAAGAAAGAATAACTGTTACCAGTTCAGCCCCAAACTGGGTGATTTTATCTCCTGGGATTAAGGTACAAACAAGAAGACCCAAACATCATTTGCATTTTAAAGAAGACCATTATACTTGGCCTAAAGTAGAGGCACTAGGGAGATGGCTCAGTGGTTGAGAGTACTTATTCTTGCAGAGAACCTGGGTTTGGTTCCAAGTATCCACATTATGGTTTTCATCTGTAACTCAAGTTCCACAGACTCCAATAATTTTTCTAACCTCAGTGAGTACCAAGAACTCACATGGCACACAAATACACAGGCAGGCTAAGTATTCATACACATAAAATAAATCTGAAACACATTTTAAAAATAAATAGGAGAAATGAGAGACAAATGAACAAATCAATTTTTTAACTCTTGGAGATCAGGAGGGCTATGGATATTTATGTATCATATATATGAATCATATATATATATAATTACTTAAATGATAAGAACAACAAGCTAATAAAGGAACACTGATATCTTTTTCTATCATTAGTCAGAAATTTTCCCAGGAATTCAAGCACTCTGGTTTTGTGCTTTGATTTTTTTTCCCAGTTACCACCTGGTCATAGCACTAAACAAGGAGTCACATAGAATATAACTAAGGAAAATTATAGCTATATCTTGGTAAATTTGTCATCTGGTGGCTAGGATGCCCCTTTGTGGTTATGCTCCCTTGAAGATGCAGTTATGTTCTTTCCACTTTCTGAGAAACTAACACAATGGGTTTCCTCGATTTCAAGTAATGCACCCAAACAAAGGTTGTACAAGTGGTTTCATTTAAATACTTTTTGTATTGTGGTTTTGACCTCCTTTTGGTGAGGGTTTTAGAAGGATCATGGGAACAGTTAACCTAATAGAGGGCTCCTTTCAAGATCAGCAGAGGAAAAAGAAGGGGGTCTATGTTAACCCTATAAATTTGCCCACACTTTATAAATAATCATAAAGTTCCTAAAAGCCCACAGTATATAACCCACTCTGATGCTAAACACCCCTTTTGAAGAGCCTATTCAAGCTCTTCTTGGAGTGCATGATATGCTTCACTAAATAAATACATAGTTTGCTAAAACTATGTATCTCACAGATTAATTCTTTTGTGATTATAAGAATCAAGGAGAAATAATTTTTACATAGTCAGAGTAAAAAAGAGGTGTACCATTTAATATGTTGATGCCAGGTAGTTATTTTTCCAGCCATTGTACATTCAGCCAGTTCTGTCTAGTCCAACTGAAGTAGAACTTCACACATACAAGCATCCTACCCACAACAATAAACATGCTTAGGGACAAAATAGAATACAAACTGGCTGTGGAAGTCCATGTGTTATATTCAAACAATGACAACTTAAAATCTCTTATTTGAAGTTTGTTCTAACATCTAAAGTTGATAATATCTAAAGAATTTAAAGGGAGTATAATATATAATATCACTGATATAGAATATAAAAATCAAACACTAGATCAAAACAGAAAACAAATAAACAAAATTTTACTATTACCATAATGAAATTATTTACAGGAAGGTATTGATGGAGGAGAGAGTATAGACAAAATATATGATATATGTGAATGAAAATGTTCACAAATCCCATTACTTTATACAATGAATATATGCCAATAAAAATTTTCATGGCTTTGTATTGGTAATAATTTTTATATAGAACAGTCTAAATAATCTGTACCAGGCCTTTTCTTTTGGGCCACCAACCAGTTCCCATATCACGACATATAGACTTATAATTAGTTATGAAATGCTTGACCTAGCTTAGGTGCATTCCTGGCTAGCTCCTTTAACTTAAAATAACCTGTTTCTCTTTATCCACCTTTTGCCTTGGGGATTTTTACCTTTCTTACTTCTGTATATCTTACTTTTACTGCTTCTTAATGTCTGACTGGCTGATATCTGCTTGACTTCTTGCCCTAGGCATGTCCCTAGGTCTCTCCTCCTCCTTCTTTCATCTTTCTACTTGAGTCTAGGTTTCTCCTCCTATTTACTGTCTCTGCCCACCAGTCTCAACTATTTTTTCTCTGCGTAGCTATTGGCCATTCAGCTTTTTATTAGACCAGTCACTTGCCTTAGGCAGGCAAGTTGAAACGAATGCAGCACATGTTTTCAAAATTAAACAAATGCAGCATAAACAAAAGTAACACATATTTACACAGATAAAGTTATATTCCGCAGCATAAACAAATGTAACACATCTTTGCCCAGTTAAAATAATATTCCATAACAGTGATTCATAGTAAGTGACTGGCATTATCGAATCACATGATGATTAAAAGAAAATGATTGTATTTCTCTTGCTTTAAAGATTATATTTCTATAAATTGAGAGAGAATACCTGTACTCAATGTCTATATTAGACATGAGATTTTAACAGAGAAATGCTGTAATATAACTGAAAAGTATCATGTACTCTCAGAACTAAATTGTGTTAGTTTATATATGTGATATCGCAGAATAATAAAATAACAGTTAAAATGATTGCATCTGATCTTTTTACAAGTAGTTTATTAAACTATAGAAAGTCAATTCCACTTAATGTAGCTATAATTAAGAGCAACTTAGGTATTTAATTCATTGTCTTACATTTGCACTAAAATCGCTTTGAAATGATTCTGTTGAACTGTGTCTTAATGAGAACATCAGTTTGACAGTATTTGAAATATGACCAAAATTGAGTACATATGTGGAAATGTATATTAGAGCAGAAATACAAACACATAGTAATTGTTTGAAAATTATTTAATGAATTTTCAGTTTTCCTAATGCAAATTTTAAATAAGAAAAGTATTTCTGAGAACTGCTATTATATTTAAGTACTTTAACCAAAAAAAGTCAGAAGAAAGCAAATGTTAAAAGCTTTTTACTTCACTATATACTTGTATGTGTATTTATAAACCTGGTTGAAAGATAAGCAGAAGGTAAGAGGTATTCAAAGTGCAAGAGTATATATAAAATATGTGTATTGATTTTTATAAAATTGGTGAGTGTTTTCTCCTTTATAGCTTGCAAAATACAGAGTTAACAGTTCTTTATGCAAGTTTGTTCAACTTCAATGTAACTGCATACATGTTTTCATTTCATGATTGAATTTGTTAAGAAGCAGCTTATCTGTATCCACATTTCCTTTTCTTAAAGAATTAGTCATATTGGAATGAGCTTTTTAGAATGACAAAAATTTATTACAACTTTAAAGACATTATTTCCAAATACATACATATTGTCAGAAATTTCTTGGGAGGAGAGCAAAATCTAGCTCATAATTTTTTGGTATGGAATAGTCTTATTGTGTCTGGGGTAGATTGACTGTTATCAAAGAATACCTGCAGCTTATTCTGTTAATATTGGTGCTCTAAAAGCACATTATCAACCCTTTATCAAGGTTTTCTCTCTGTAAGATTACTTTGGTATTATCTACTATCTACATTATATGAAAAACAATCATTGTGTTAGGTGCTGACATTAATTTATTCTGTATTCTCCACAATCTCAAGGAGTTTAGAATCTAACTTCTAGTTGGAAGATAGCAAATCAGCAGAATACATTTTTCTTATTTATCTAGATTGCAATACTTCATAAAGTGCTAGCACATAATTATTTCTTAACATAGACTCTAAGGATAAGGTTGTAATAGTTTTATCGTGACACTGATATCATACACAGAAGTACGCAATTTGTGAATTTAAGGTGTCATTGGCCTTATATTCCTCAGGTCCTCCAAAGGAGTCATAATCTTTATAAAATTATGATATCAGCTAAGATGGCATTTTTTATCTTTTATCTGCATAACAGAAAATCCCACCCCACCTCTAATACCTGTAAAGAGCCACCAAGAAAGAGACAATTAAGGGTTATTATTACACATATAATTCCCAACTCATTTCCCCTTTACGTAATAATGTAGTGTTACTCTTAGCATGGATAAGCCAGACTAGGTAGTAATATTTAACCATCATTAACAGAATCATTTTGCCCTTCACTTCACATCAATCTTCTTTAAGTCTCCATGAGTTGACATATAATACTACTTTCAAAAAATATTTGAGACAGGATCTCACTATGTAGTCCTGGATAGCTAGATCATGTTGAGTTTCACACACAAAAGTTCACATGACCTCTGCCTCCCAGGTGCAATGATTAAAGATGACATGTGCCACTATGCTCAGCTCAAAAGGATATTTTAAAAGATTATTGTTATTTTTAATCACCTGTGTCTGCATGTGGGTATGCACACTTGAGTGCAAGTGTCCAGAGAGGTTAGAGGTGTCAGAACCCTGGAGTGGCAGTTATAGGTTGGCTGTGAACCACATGAGATGAGTGCTGGGAATTGAACTCAGGTCCTCTGAAAGAGCAATATGTGCTGTTAACTTCTGTGCTATCCCTCCAGCTCTCAAAATCATGAGTTTGAGACACAATTTCCGCATGACTCAGAATCCTGAATAGAGTGTCTTTCTGTCTCACCCTAACAAGTAGTTGGAAATATAGACATTCATCACTGGATTCAAAAAGAGTTTCCTCTTTTTAAATTCAATTTTCCTCTTGTTAAATTCAAATGTAGGTGTAATGTCCTGTATATTTTGATGTGTGGTGGATGGAGGATGGGTCATTGCTTAAATCTTGTTAATTGACTGGACAAACTTTACAAAGAAATTCATTAACAATCAAAATAAAATAAAAGGCATATGAAAAGGCACAAGGAAAATTTTATGTCAAATTAATTTATTCTTTAGATAAGTTTCATTGACAACAATGCACAGACAATATATGTAATATCTAGAATTTGAAGTGTAACTTTTTTTTTCTGTAGAATTTAACTTTACTTAAGATACAAAAATAAGAAATGATTCTTCAGTAGTCTCTCAAATTCTCATTATTGATGAACTCAATGCATTCCCTGTGTAACTTCTAGCCATATGAATATAACAAGCAGAAAAATGAACTCATCAATACCATGCGCTTACAATTGATCCATCACCACCCTTGTCAGTTCTACCACACTGTTTAAGCAGATGTGTGAATGACCAGTCAACTAGAATTCTGCTTCAGATAAGGGAAGCAACAAATTTGAAATTACTTCCAGAAAGAAAGGAAAGGAAGTTCCTTGTTTGTGGTTATCACCCAAAACACAGACCATATTCTCAAGAAAAGAGATTAATACTCACTCCAATAAGACTGACACATGTACCTCCAACATGGGTAATGAAAATAGTGTGGTGATATTGTGTTCCCCAAAATATTGTGCACCCTAATAAATTTATCTGGGGTCAGAGAACAGAACAGCCACTAGACATAGAGGACAGAAACTGGTGGTACACACACCTTAAATCCTAGCATTCCAGAGGCAGAGATCTGCCTGGATCTCTGTGAGTTCAAGGCCACACTGGAAACAGCCAGGCATGGTAACAAGAGCCTTTAATCCCAGGAAGTGATGGCAGGAAGCAGAAATTTATTTAAGGCGTGAGGACCAGGAACTAGAGTTGATTAAGCTTTTAGGCTTTTGAGCAACAGTTCAGCTGAGATTCATTCTGGATGAGGACTCAGAGGCTTCCTGTCTGAGGAAACAGGATCAGCTGAGGAACTGTGGCTTGTGACTGTGGCTTGTTCTGATTCTCTGATCTTCTAGCGTTGACCCCAGTACCTGGCTCCTGGGTTTGTTTTTATTAATAAGAACTTTTAAGATTCGTGCAAAAAAGTAGAAAATCTATTGTGAATCCAGAGTCCACCATACACTTTACATAAACTCAAAGTAAAGGTCAAAGCGAAGTTAGAGAAAATCATATCAGAGGAAAGAGCTAATCTGAAAATTAGTTACTGAATTTATACTCACCACACAAACAAATACATTGTTGATGAAAGTATTACCAACATTTGAATGTTTTGCCTATGCTAAACATTGAATTTTACAGTTCTCCCAATAGTGCAAAGCAAGTAATTTACATTTATAAGCAGGTAGGATACATACATTCCCTAAGATACATAGTGAGGGAATGATTCAGCCATGAAAGTCAACACTGACCCTGGCCCTTATTCTTAGCAAAGTTGCAAGGTAACAAATATCTGATGGTGTAAAGATAGCTCAGTAGTTAAGAGTTTAGGGGGACTTGGGCTAGTAGAGGACCTGGGTTCAGTTCCCAACACCAACATGGCAGCTCACAGCCATCTCTAATTCCAGTTCCAGGGATTCCAATGCTTCTGTGGGCACCAGAACACATGGTGCACAGACAGACATACTAGCCAAAGACTCATATATATAGTAATATATATGAGAGAAGCATTTTATTTAATGTTCTAAATTAAGTAAATTACCTGTTTAAATTTAGAATATTTATTTAACATTTCTGTTGTCTTCGTTCTTCATTTTAGCTGAAACTCATGGATTGAAGCAGAGCTATTTTTCCTTAGGGTATACTACACATTACTTAAGGGAAAAGAAAGCATGGGAGAAAAAAAACTAGTATAATGTATCCTTTTTATGCACAATGGAAGACAATTTATTTTTAGAATAACTGTTTACTAAATTCTCTAGTGTTTATATACATTAAGGCATTTCTCCCATTTACCAGCATGGATCTATTTTAAGCAATATAGAAAACTTTTACGTGATGATTTCACACACTTATTAATTTCTTCTTGTTATTATTACTATTATTAATGTTTTAAGACAACTCCTCTGCTTTGTGAGTGCTGGGGTCGAAGGCATGCACTACCCCATGGGGCTGTTCCACGTTACTTCCAGAAGATATTAAAGATAGAAATGAAAATAAAACAAAGATACCTTTTAAAATACACACACACACAAGCACAAACACATACACAAACACACATATATGATAGAAAATATCAAAGTAAGACAAAACAACACAAAGCACACCAAAAAGTATAGAGTCCATTTTGTGTTGGTCAGCTTACTCCTGTGTACAGGGCCTGCCCTGGTGTATGGTTGATGTACCTAGAGACATTACATAGTAGAGGATTGATTTACCCTTTCCCAGCAGGTATCAATTGCAAGAAGCTTTTTGATTAGGGGTGAGATTTTGTGTCCATTTCCCCTTTTTCATGCTGGGATTTTGTCTGATTTGATATAGTACATAGCCTTGTGTATGCTGTCACGGTTTCATTTTTGAGAGAGAGGAAGAGAGAGAAAGAGAGCATTAGGTTGGGTGTGTAAGTAGGTGAGAATGATATGGGAGGAGTTCATGGAAGGAAAGAGTATGACAAATATGCATGAAAAGTAATTTAAGCAGAAAAGGAACACATTATTATTATTGTTGTTATTATTATTTTATGTATTATGTGTTATTTTATTTTATGTCTTTTGTCTTCATGTATGCCTGGAGCCCAGGGAAGTCAGATGAAGGAGTCAGATCCTATGAAACTGGAGTTACAGATGGGTGCTGTGAATTAAACCTGGGTCCTCTGCAAGAACAGCCATTGCTCTTAAGCACAGAAACATTTCTCATTTTTAAACATGCATATATAGAGAGAAATTCGGTATTGTGACATTCCTCTGACCATTTAAATGTTATAGAAATATTTTTTAAATTAAAAAATGATGAATTTCTAGATATAAAGGCTTTTTCCCTAAATATTTGAGCTACTGAGGAAAAAATTGTCTTCATTTTTTAAAATTATCCTTTAGCCACAAAAATTATCCTTATTGCATCAATTTATTCCTTTTTTCTGTGTGTACAGACATGTGTCACAGTGTGCTATGGAAGTTAGGAGACAACTTTGTGAGTTGTTTCTATACTTTTACAAAGTGAGTCTCAGAGCAAATTTAGGTCATCATGCTTGGTGGCAAGTGCCTTTCTATAAAGCAATTTTACTGTCCATCTTTTCTATTTTGGTAAGTCTCACAAACACATAGGCCAATAAGTGGCCATAATTGCCTACATAATCATTGTAGAAAGATCAACTCTCAAGTGAAAGTTGCCTTTCCAGATGTTTAAATTCATGAAAGATGATTTTAAGTTAACCAGTAAATAAAATCAATTATTATGTAGAAAAATATAGTAAAATATGAGACAATTGACTACTTGGGAAGTGTGTTCTCTGTCATTTGGTACAGTTGCAGATGCTTATGATAGTAAGTTCCAATGGATGGATTTCTTCAGGCATGTTTTTATATAAATGGGATCAGTTCCTAGAGTCCTTTGCAAAGTTTTTTTTTTCCTCTGAAGCAATCTCTCTATTTACATTTACATGAACCATTTAACTTATGGGACATTCTCAGTAAATGAAAGCAACTTGATTCCATCTATCCAAGGAATTGTAGGCTTTACAGCTGTGTATCATTGAGTATGGTGTTTGTTAAGCCTGTGAAGATTTTCTTTAACATATAGAGTTCATTCATCCATAACAACTTACAGAATTGCTATATGTCTTCAAGTCTTTTCTTTAACATGATTTGGTCATATATCTATATTCTTTTGTTTTGTTTTGTTTTTTGAGACAGGGTTTCTCTGTGATAGTTTTGGTGCCTGTCCTGGATTTCGCTCTGTAGACCGGGCTGGCCTCAAACTCACAGAGATCCACCTGGCTTTGCCTCCCAAGTGCTGGAGTTAATGGCGTGTGCCACTGCCACCTGGAATATATCTATATTTGTAAACACTTCAGATATTATTTTACTATAGCACATATCATTTTTACATGTAATGTATATTCTTCTTGCATTGTGATATACTTGAAGACAGAAAACTTATTTATTTTTCTATATTTCCAAATATTTTCAGAGCATCAAAATTCAATGACATTCTTTGTGTATGGAAGGTAATAAGAATTTTTTAAAAAATTAAACTATTGAAAAAAAGAAACGATAGGCTGGTTAGTTTGATGTGTGGTTAGATGGAGAAAGGATGGATAGATAAAGAAGTCAATTAAGAAAGACATGAATCAAGTTCCAGGAAATAATGATGCTTAATTGTCAGCTACTTATTAATTAACTGTTCTGAATAGACTATGATTATTTCATTGAAATGAATTTTTCTAGATCTTTGAAGAAAATCTCTTACGTATTGTGCTGGCATGTTGAGTTCAAGTATCACTCCAGTGCATCAATAATCATAGTTAGGTATACTTTAGTACTTTCTTCGTGCAGCCTACAGACAGTTTAGGAGGACAGTATGAAAAACTCTTTAAGAAGCAAAATAAGATGGACACAGTATCTTGGTGTGAGAGATTTGAAAATAGACCAATCATTTAATTTAAATTTTTTTGTGTACTGTGGACATTTAAGGTTGCAAAAACAGATCTCACATTTTCTACTTCCACATTGACAAGCTATGAAGAAAACTGACATAAAAGATTCTTTGAAGTGATCAGGAAGCATATTGAGATTCAAATAGTAAAGCACTCACAGAGATATGAAGCATTTCTCTGTTCAGAGTACTTACTCTTATAGCAGTCATGATAGTTATTATTGCAGGAGCTAATATTATTATTTATAGTTATATAAAATCTACTTAGTATTAACTCTGAACCAAATACTGTATTATTTTATATCATGAACACATTTAATTTGTCAAGACCTTGTAACATGGCTATTATCAGCCAATTTGTTTAGAAGGACAATAAGATGTTCCTTGTATATATTTTGAGTACTAGATCCTGGAAGGATGACTCAGTGTTTAAGAATACTTCTTGGCCTTTCAAAGGACCTGTTTAGTTCCCAGCATAGACTTCTGGTGGTTCACAACTAGATACATAAGTAAATAAATAAGTAAATAAATAAATATCTTTAAAATTTTACAACCAGTATGTACTAATATATCCTCACACCAAAGTTTTTTACTAAGCAGTAAGACTAGAGTAGCAGTTCTCAACCTTTCAATACTGAGACTCTTTAATACAGTTCCTCATGTGCAGTGACCCCCACCCATAAAATTATTTTAGTTGATAGTTGCTAACTGTAATTTTATTACTCTTATGAATCATAATGTAAATATCTGATATATAAGATATCAGAGATGTAACCCCCACCCAAATGGTTGCAGCCCACAAGTTGATTACTAGACTAGAGAAATGTCTGTTTGCATAACTCATAGCTCTAAGTGCAGATCTTAGGGAGTATAGTAATATCACTTCTAAATGACCAGTTGACAGAACAAGCTCTGGAGATTTTAAAATAATCCAATGGAAGTTGTGAAACCAAAACAGGAGCCATATTGGTAAGGAGCCACATTGTTATACATTGTTACTAAGTCTCCATACCTTTACATGAATAAGTTTCTGTTTCCTAAGCCTAATGAATGTATCCTGCAAACCAGTTTTTCAACCTATGCTGAACTTGTAACCCAATGATGTATACCCATCCCTTTTGCCTTGCTAAATTCCCTAACACCTGTGATAATTTCCCCTTCCACATGCACTTATCTACACCCACAGGCAGCCTTGAGCCCTAAATCATCCATTCTTCAATCCAGATGTTACTATCACACTTATCTACTACCCCCCAAGGGCCTTGAGACTTGAGTTCCCTACTCTTCTGTCTAGGTGCTAGCAGCCATTATCCCAACAGCTGTTTTCTATCAACCCTAACCCTTACCCATAAAAGAGACCTCAAAAGCCAGTGAGGGGCTGCTGTCTGAAACCTCAACATAGGGGGATACAGTTGTCTGCCCAGTCCCTTGTACACTTCTAAATACATCTTGCTTTAATCAGACTGTCATGGACATTGTTTCTCCTTTGGCCTAACAGAGTATCAAAATTACCAAAAATAATATTCAAAATGTTCCTCACTTGTCCAAGGCTATTCTCAAGACATTTTTGTACATTGTGGTAAAAGTAAAAATATTTAGCATAGAATTCAAAGCATGTGATGTTTTTGTTTGTTTGTTTGTTTATTTGTTTGTTTGCTATGACTTTAAAAGTGACTAAGAGAAAGTAAATAGTGATATTTCAGGATTTTGAAATAATCGTATATCAGGAACAGTTGATTGTCACATTTCAACTAAATAAAGTCTTTTAAAAGAAAAGAACAAATACAAACCTCTAAAACTAAGTCTAGGTGGAAACATACACATTCAAACACAGACACACATAACAAGGTCTACAGTCAGAAAAACGAAGGTTTTAAGGTGAGATTTAAAAAGGCCGTGGTAGTGGAATAGGTTTTTCATAACAAAGGGATCAAGAAGTGGGTGAGATACTCATGCTTAAGGCATCAAGTGATGTGTTTTTGATCTTCAAAAGTGAAAACAGAAATGGGGTGTACACATCATCTTCCCATCCAAAGGCTTTTATTATTAGTGAAAAAAAGAATATCTCCAAAGCATAGATTGGTATGTTGTCATTGACATAACATAATGTGTTAAACATAATGCCAATTATTTTATTCTCAAACTGTTCTTCAATTCAAACTCTGTGGAATAGAACAAGAGCCATTTAAACCCTACTTTCAGATATATAAACTCCCAGGACTTTAGCATAATCCTGTGAGAATACCAGAATATATATTTTTTAAATCTAGGAGAGAATCTTTAAGCTTTTTTATGGTTAGCATTTTCTGAATGTAGGTTTCTAGGATACCATTCACTTTGACACACGTCCATTTATTTGGGTGTTTTAGAACTGTACAGATGAACAATTCCAAGGTCAGCACACTAATAAGAATTTGTCAGTTTTGACAGAAAAGCAATTTTTACAGTTATTAAAAAATAAAAACACAATTTACATTCCAGTTTGCTTCACACTGCCATTTTTGATAAAGAGTGTTGAGGGAAGAAGTCAAGACAAATGTTTGTTGAATCTCAAAATGTGTCAAGGTATAGAGACAAAAAGGGATGGCATTAAATACCAAAGTGTAGATTATTTATTGCATGAGCAAGAATCATGTCAGTAAAGAAACAGGAAAAGACAGATGCTATCCTTTGTCAGGGATAGTCCTCTTGCAGGGATAGAGACTTTCTTTTTTTTCTATTTCTTATAAAATGAATGTGAAAAGGGTATTTTTTTTCCTTAAGCAGTGCCATACATGTATCAAATTCTTTCATGAATATAGCCTCACCCTTGTTGCAGATCTAAATCTTCTACCCATTTTCCATTCTTTGACTTGAAATTCACGTATTAAGAACTAAGTAAGAATATTTAGATACTAGGTGACATAATCATACCATACAGATCATTTTTACATGCTTATACTTAATCAAACCATGATAAGAGGAATAAGTTTTCATGATTTGCTAAATCCATACTCAAATATTTGACTGGTAGACTATCCACTTCCTCGAATACTTAGGCAAATGAATGCCCAAATAAAAGCAGGACTCTTCCACCAAAGTGGATTCACTATCAAATAGGAAATAAACAATGGTACTTCACTGCATACTTGATTACAATATTTATTTATTTAAAGATAAAACAATGATTTGGAGATATTAATAATGATAAAGAGTAAAATCAATAATTGGTTCACTGAACTATTTCAATTTATAGTAATATACTAACATTTCAACAACAGATATTGATGGATGTGTATGTAACTCATACAGTGTTCAATTAATAGGATTTGACTAAGGAATTGTTGCACTAGATATGTTTGAGGTAATTTTCATTCTTTACTCATAATTAGTTCTGATAATTTTTATTTTTCACTAAAATGAAAAGAAAACTAGACTCAGATAAATTGACATTGCTAAGAAAGAAAATGTGTAGTGATATTTTGTTTGTGATCTAACAAATAAAGCTTGCCTGAATATCAGAGTGTGGAGCTAAGTCACTAGTTAGCCAGGGAGGCCAGGCAGTGGTGGCACACACCTTTAATCCCAGTACTCAGGAAGCAGAGGCAGATGAATCTCTATGAGTTCAAGACTACCCTGAGCTACACAAGATTGACTCTAAAAGAGAAACTGAGCCAGGCAGTTGTGGCACACACCTTTGATCCCAGCACTTGGGTTCTCATGCCTTTAATCCCAGCACTAGGGAGGTGGACACAGGAAGTGATATGGCTGGGCAGAGAGAGGACTATAAGGTGGGAGGAGACAGGAACTCAGGCTTTTTCAGGCTAATTAGTTGGCCAGGTAAGAGGTGGTGGCTGTGGCTTGTTGTTTTGTCTCTCTGATCTTTTAGTATTTACCCCTATATCTGACTCTTGGTTTTTATTTTTAAGACCAATTAGGATTTGTTACACAAAATTGCAATATTGTTATTGAACCCCACCAGAGATGACCACTCAAATACAGTGTATTCAGTTGTAAGTCTTTATTCCAACTAGCTGGAACAACACCCAAGTGATCTGAGACTGAGGCTGAGGTGTGAACTCCAGTGCCCAGAATATTGGGATTTTAAAGGCAGAAACTATAATCTGGCATCTCACAGCCACACAGGAAGGGGGCAGTGCTTTGCAATAGCAAGCAATTTGCAACAGGCAATTTTAACAATAAGATAAGCAGTTAGCTGTAGGGGGTTTGATATAAACAGGCAATTTAACAGAAGCTAAGATAAGTTAGCTAGGACATCCAGAGCTTTGGTTCCTAGAATACAGTTGAGTAATTTTCTATGGGATTCTCCATGAAGGAGATGAAATTCTACTTAAACCAGAAATGGCTTCAGTACGAATACAAGATGGTGGAATTTTTCACTGTCTAGCCCTGTCATGATATGTGATACATCAGAACAAATTATAATAATTGGTGTATACCAAAAACAAGACTTTCTAAATATTAGCTCATACTGATTTTTCTTTATATAGATGTTCTTAAAAGATATTAGGCAATAATGTCTAATGCAAGAAGTTATCACCTTCTAGGCTCTGAAACTCTTGAGAAGAAAATTCAATTTTTAGAAAGAAAAAATATAAAAATTAGTTGGAATAAATTTATAAATAGTAAAAAATTAAAATTATGTTGTTAGTAAGCCTATAAATGTAAACACAAATGGGTAATTTTACAGTGACTATAGTTTTTAAATGATCATAACAAAAATTTATTTTAGAAATATATAATAAATATATCATTTTATAAACTCTAGGGGAGATAGATAGATAGATAGATAGATAGATCGACAGATATGTTTGTGTGTGTATGTGTATTTTCATGTTAACTGAGTTTCACAGATATACATATCAAATTTAAATGTTAGATATGTCCTTTAAAGAGTTTAAAGAGTGGTATAATTGAGACATCATTTTGAACTATCTTAAAGAAATAAATAGTGATTGAAAAGTTTCTGCACCCCAATGAACTTCTCAACAGATGCAGCAATCCAAATCAGACCAAATCAAACCAAATTAAGAAAAAGCCCAGGTTAGATGGGTAAAACATTCCCGGGTGATTCTTTGGCCTCCCAGAGAGGAGACAGGGAAGAGAGACTGAAAATCATGTGTCTGTTTTCTGGGGTGCAGGTTAAATAAACTGTGGGAGTGGTCTTGAGAATTCCTAGGGGATGAGCAGTGTTTGGCAGGCTTGAGACATGGCTGGCTTTGGGGAGAGAGAAATGGGGAAAGAGAGTTGAGGCGGAACTTCCACCACAATATCCCAGACTCCTTGGGTATATGGGTACTGCTTCATGTCCAGTTGCTTCCTGTCGGGAGGAGCAATGTGGGGAAGGGGATAGTCAGGTGTTTGTGGGCTAACACTCAGCAGGAGGTGTGAGTGGAAGGGCATCTGGTTATCTGCCACCCTGGAGATCCCAGCCATCTGTTTCTTGAGGAAGCAGAGAAGGCAAGTTTCTAGTAAAAAAAATAAATAAATAAATAAATAAAATAAAAATAAAAAAAAAATTCTCTTCTGGTTGATAACATGGCTGATAGGAGGGTTTCAAGAACAAACTATGTTCTGTTGATCCTGAGGAGGTGGAAGCCATTCCTATGTTCTGTTGATCCAGAGGAGGTGGAAGCCATTCCCGGGCTACTGCATCAGCTTTGGCATTGCCTAAGGCCACTGGGTCCTTGGAGGACTGGTGTCCCCAGCAGTGAATTATGGCTACTTCTGCATCTAGTTGGAGGTCCTCCAAGAGCTTGGCTATAAGGGGTCTGTTAACTATGAGAGTGACCCTGGTAGTGAGGAAGCCCCTTTCCCTCTGAACAACAGAATGGGTACGGCATATTAAAAGGCATATTGAGAGTCAGTATAGATGCTAGCCCATTTACCCTTGGCTATCTGGAGTGCTGTAGTCATGGCAACTAATTTGGCCTTTTGTGAAGAGGTTCCCATTGGCAGGCAGGTTGCTTCAACTGTTTCAGTGGAAGAGAACTCTGCATATGCCATCTGGCAGTTTCCTGATCTGTCTATAAGAGAACTTCCTCAAAAAACAGGGTGAGTTGGGGGATTATGAGCAGTTGGTCTAGGAGACCAGGCTGGGGTGAGTGTAAAACCTCCAAAGACTCTGGGCAGGACTGAAAAGAGGGACCAGAGGGGTAGGGGTAAGGAAGGAGGGTTGCAGGATTTAGGGCAAGACTTGAGGCCAAGGTAATTTGAGGGTTTTCTAGAAACTGTTAATGAAAAACTTGGACTCATGAGGGCCTAAGGAAGGAGAGAGAATTGTCTGGAACAGGGTGATCTTGAGAGCCTACTGTGGGAGTTCAGCCACTGCTGCTAGGGCTTTTAAGCATGGATGCCATCCACAGATGGTGGCGTATAGTTGTTTGGAGAAGAATGCATTGGCCCAGTTCGAAGGCCCAATGGGTTAGACTAGAACACAGGTGGCCACTTCCACTGTTTCACCTGTGTAAAAGTGATAAGAACAAGAGGAGTCTGGAAGAGCGAGGGCAGGAGTCTAAAAGATCGGGTATGAGAAGACACTGGGGAGGATTCAAGGGTAGGCAGTTGTTAGGCCAGTGTGTAAAAGGGGACCAGGATGTAGGTTGTGGCATTGGGGAATAAGGGGCAGTGGAGGTGGGAGGACAGGAAGGTGGGTAAGGAGGAAGAATTTGGTCTTCAACCTTTGTCCTGTAGGGGGAAAAGGGGGGAGGGGTGGATAGAGGGAGGAATGTAAGGAATGTTGGCCACTGGATGGAATATGTAGCATCATAAGAGGGGAATGGGTAAGTTGGGTTGCTGGTGAATGGGGAAGGGGCCATTGTCTCCAGCAGTATAGTCAGAGCGGAATTTTCAGGGTCCCAGTTCCCAGATAGGCGGGAATCTGGAGGCGCAGTGACCTTAGCCAACAATACCAGTGCTGTGGGACACTGGTTGCTATAGGAAGGTTGGGAACACAGAATCCAAAAATAATGGACGTAAGGTGGTTCTGTCTACTTATCTCTACTGCGACAAAAATTTTCAAGATCACTGAGGATGGAAAATTTCAAGGTTCTCTCAGGAGATTACCTAGACTAGTTATCATGAGTGCATTGTTGCCTTAGTGCTCAGAGAAATCTGTTGTTCAGGACAGATGGTGTCAGATAGTCTCAATTTGAATAGATTTTTTCAAAGACACCCTAGGGGCATTTGTGGATCCAGCTTTGAATTACAGGTGCCCATTTCACAAGTCTATGCCTATGCTGGAACCTGAAGCCTAGTGCAATGCATCCACTATGGTAGGCTTTGGGTCAAAAAAGGGTGTGTGTGGATAATTCCCTTGAACAGAACATCTTCTGAATAAGGATCCCTTGGAACAAAGGCAGGTCTTTGCTTCAGAATGGGTTGGGGGCCTGGCACGGCCTCATCTTTGGCAGGACACCCCTAAAATCAGAGGAGGCCCTAGGTCTCTAAGGCAATGACTTGGAAAGGACAATTTATCCAGCTGAAAACTGGTCTTAGTCTGGTGGAGACCAGGTATGGGGGAGAAGATGTTTTCCTACCACATGGCCCTGGGCCCGTGGGGGAAAATCAGCCCCCTTGGTAGTACCTCCAGATGAAAAGCTTCTGTACCCTGGTAAGCCTCTCTCTGCCAATGCAGCAATCCAAATCAGACCGAATCAAACAGAATTAAGAAAAAGCCCAAGTTTAATGGGTAAAAATATCCCCAGGAGATTCTCTGGTCCTGCAGAGATGATAGAGAGAAAAGAGACCAAAAAAACATGTGTCTGTTTTCTGGGGTGCAGTTTAAATACCCTGTGGGATTGGTCGTGAGCATCTCTCAGGGAGGAGTGGTGTTTGGTGGGCTTGAGACAGAGCAGGGTTTGGGGAGACAGAGATGGGGGAGGGGTGTTGAGGTGGAGCTTCCACCAGACATTCCAGACTCTTTAGGTATATGGGTTCCAGGGGCTGAGGTGGAGAATAGTGATGACCCTATTCATCTGGGTCTATTCTTAATATTTCCAAAAAATTTTTAGAATTTCAGGCTTTGAATTGTTTAATGAAAAGTCAAATATTATCGACAGTCAAACTGCTCATCAAAATTCCTAAATGTGTTATAATTATTATTGTGAAATGAAGTTATTCATTTGGAAATACTACTTCAAAGTGATATATATATATATATGTGTGTCATTTTATATAGAAATTATATATTTCTTAGGCAGACAAGATAGTATAAAAGGACAAATTTATTGTCCTTGCCTTCAAGGAGTTCCATGTCTAGGAACAAGATTTAGATATAGTCTTGTATTACTTACTATAATATAGAATATAATCAATGTTATCTGAGCAATATATAAAACATGATGAAATTAAACAGGTAGTGGTGTGGGAAAATGATACATGTCATCACAAATAAACTCAGATAAAATAAGATGGAAAAACCAAAATCAAACTAAATAACATGTTTTCAATGTGAATAAATCAGCTTTATTTTGCAATAGTAGTACTTTCACAGCAAAAAAGTCAGTATACAGTTTTAAAGATTCAAAAGCTTTCATCTTATTGGTTAATGCATTGGGGGACTTTGTTGAAGTCAATGTTAATTTTCTGTTCAGAAAATTCTAGAGCTCTTAAGACTTCTGCTAAATCTACTATGTCTATACTCTATGAATTGAGCAACAGAACCTAGATGACAGTACATGTGTTTACAGCATGGTTTACTGAATATTCTAAACCATTGTTTCTTCATACTGTTCAAGAACAACAAATGATAGATTACTGACAACATATTTCTATTAGTTGATAATGGGTCCATTCACTCATGATTTGTGATAGGGACTTTTGAGCTTATTATTACATCCTCTCTTGCTAGTAGCATGGCATCCTTTCTACAGTACACACACATACACCAAGGAATCAATCTACTTTTCAATATTGTGGTACAACAATACAATTTGTGAGATTCAGAATTTTAACAATGCACCTGGGTAAAGTAAATTGAATTCTTCCAGAATAGATTTATACTTGTAGATGCTGTTGACCACATTTGCAATCCATTGGAGGGGGACGAAATAACAAAATTCACAACTGTTTAGTAGAAATTGATTTCCACTCCTGTGGATGACTTTGAAGGACTCAAGATTTCAATGGAAGAAGCAGCTGAAGTATCAAGAGAATTACATTTAAAATTGTAACCTCACAATGTAAGTAAATTATTTAAATCTCATCCAAAGACTTTAATGCATCAGTAGTTGATTCCTATGGAAATGAAGTATAAAGAATATTACAGAACCTTGGATGAAATTTTGACAGAGCTCAACAGGATTCATTACCAGTTTTAAAGAAGTTGTAACCATGTGCTACAAAGAAATCTCCCATCAGATTAAGAATCAGTAAATGCAGCAAACCTCATTCTTGTCTCAGTTTATGCAGTTGCCACAGCCAGTCCAGCAGTATGAACCACCACACTAATTAGTTAGTAACCATAGATTTCAAGGCAAGCAAAAACACCCTTCTTGCAAAATCATTAAGACTAACCTATGGTTCTGACAATGATTAGCAACTTTTTTTCCCCCTGAGGTTCAAACCAAGGGTATGGCAGTCTATCACTGACCTCTATGTCTACAATCCTGATTAACAATTTTAAGAAATGAAGTAAATTCTAATCATCCTATGTGCACTGTTTCATTAAGGCATGTTGATTTTGCACACTTGACAGAAAATAGTGTAGTATAAACATAATGATTGTATGTACTGGGAAACAAAAATATTTGAGATGCACTTTATTTCCTATTTTACTTTACAAAACATTCTTCAATTGAACCTGCAGTATCTCTGAGTGATGTAAACATATCTCATATTTTGAGAAGAAAACTAAGGCAATGTAACAGAATAAACACAAAACATACTTTTAAAAGACTTAGCTGAGACAAAATGTTTTTTAGTGTTTAATACTATAGACCCTGGAAAGTTAACATTGCATTGTAACTCTCATTAAGATACATTGAGTGAAAATATTCAACTTAAAGGAGAACACCTACACAAAACAAAAATCAAATTATCTATAAAGTAATTGTCATCAGATTTATTTTAGTCCCTTTGGCTATAACAGTTCATCCAGTAGGTAATTTCACAGCAAGTAAATTAAGAATATATATGAAGGACTTTATATTCATTCAAGCTGAACTTTGAACATATAGATTATACATGGATTCTTTAAATTTCATAGGAACTTAGAAAATTTACTCCACTGAATCCTGTATGATGAGTTTCATAGAATACAATTATATTATATAGAGGACATTAGGATATGAAGTGACTTTATACCCTAACAATCTAGATATAAGACAACTGTGAAAAAGCAAAACAAAATGAACAACTATTCGTAACAGAGATAACATGTCAAAATAGAATCACCAACTGATTATTTTTAAGTATTATTTATAAATAAATGCATTTTACTTAAAACTCATTGTAAGAAAAGTTAAAGAAAAACATATTTATTAGTAATTTTAACACTTAAAAAAGGAAATAAGTTGGACATACTGGTAATTCACACAAAAAAAGTACAGAATTAATATGAATGGTTTTATGTTTTGGTTAAATATCCAACTATACAAATAGAAAAATAAAGAGAAAAAAGAGACAATAGATCCAGTTTTATAGAGATTTGTAAAATCATAAGACAATATCAGAAACATTTTCAATTATAATATAAATATGAGAGTAGGTTAAAATAAAAATAGATTTAAAATGAATAATAGAAAGTAAAATAACATAGATTGACAGGAAAAAGCCATAATTGTATTATCAATAAATGATGTATCTAAATTAATGTGATAAAGAACAGTGATGAAAGACAGGCAAGTTGGAGATGCATCTAAGTGGTAGAACACATTCCTAGTTTATGTGAGGCTCTGAGTTCATTTCCTAGTATCAGAAAAAAAATATAGGTGAAAAAAATCAACCATGGTGGTACACCCATTAGAGCAGATAGGCTGAAGAATTACAAGTTCAAGATCAAACTGTGTCACAAAAAAAACCTTATTTGAAAAATATACAACAATATCAATTTTTACAAACAAAATATTATAAATGTAATAAAGCCAAATCTATACTTTCTAGTATAAAATATTCAAGATAATGAAATTAAGGCCACATTATTTGTTCAATAAATACAGAGTAAAATTTTATCAAAATTTAGTAGATATAAAAGAATAGCACCCAGGTAAGAAAACTCATCTGTCATTTTTAATCTGATAATGGTTAATTGAAAAACATAAATAGAAAGTTAAAAATATCTGTATGTGACAAATGATGAAAAAGATCTAAATATTTAGAAAAATGTCTCCAAAGAAAAATAAATAAATTCAGGAAGTAGAGGAAAAACAGCCTCTGAAAAATATAAATTATTAACAAATACTATAAATTAAAAACAAAATAATTTCAATAATCTTAGATTATTAGATATGTGCATATATATATATATACACACACACATACGTACATATAAACACATTATCAAAGAATTCTTGAATAAAAAAATTACCAAAATTAAATTTTTAAATGTTTTAGGAAAAATGAAATATTGAAATTTGTGGAATACATTCAAACCAGTTAACAAAGGAAATTTTATGATGTTGAAGCACTGTCAATAAATGTTAAGACAATAAGAAACAAATAAATTATCATTAACAGAAAAAGATGTAAAAGGATGTTGGAGTAAGGAATTAATAAATGTATGATAAAATTAAGTAATTAGAATAAAGGTAGCTGAGTAGCTCTTTCATTATAAGAATCTAAAGCATTATTTAAACAAAGGAATAGTTTAAACAACATGAAATTATTTGTTCATAGTTTTTAAACTAAAAATCTAAGAATAAACTATGAGCAGTGCTGGCTTCTAAGATCCTTCCTTGCAGTTTCATGTCTACTAAATTTGCCCTCATAGGATGGATCATCTGTGTACATGCATTAATGCATCCTATTGAGTTATATCTAAATATCCCTTATAAAATACAAGAACATAGATGAACTCAGTTTAACCTACTCAGCACTTTAAAGCCCTGATCTCTAGATATAGTCACTGTCTGAGGTACTGGTATGTGTGGTTCCAAATATGAACCTTTTTCTAAGATGTATTTATTGTTAATTTTCAGCATGGTGTTTGCCTGCATGTGTACATGTGCACTGCACACACGCATGATGCATGCCTTCATTAGCGAGAAGTGGGCATTTTATCCCCTGGAATTGGAGTTAAACATGGATGTGAGCAGTCATGTGAGTGAATGAAATGAGGGTCCTGTGGTAGAGCAGCAATTGTTTTTAATTGCTGAGCTATCTCTCCAAGACTCATATATGAATCTTAAGGTCACACAAATCAAGTTGTGAAAAGAGCCTACATGCAAAGTACAGTCTTTGAGCAAAATGTTTAATACACCAAAATTGATTCACACTCAGGGTCCAATAGAGAATCAATCAATAATCACAAAACATGCTTATTCACCATTGCCAAAGGATGGAAGCCTACCAACAGATTGAAGTCTAAGTATACACAAATTATATAAATATTTAATATATTTGTTTATATGTACCTGTATATCTGTATTGGATTTTCCATATCCAAAAGGTTACTATTAACAGTATAAAATATGTAAACCTGGCTAAAATATGTCAAATAAGAAAAATACAAAAAATACAAAAAATAAAAATGTAGCTCCAATTACTTGAAAGAAGACAGTGAGCAGAGCATCAGTAGACACCATGTGGTTAGTTGCCTCAAATGTAGATGCCATGTGTCCAAAAGCTTGCATATCTTGCAGCATCATCATGATTGACTATACCCTGGATCTGGTATCCAAAATAAATCCTCTTTGTTTTTGACAGGTATTTGTTGCAACAGGAAAACTAACACATGTAACCATTAAAGATGGGAGTAATTAAAATTATTGGTGAGGAAGTGGAAATAATGGATTCTGATAAACTGATGACAATACAAAATCATATGGCTACTTTTAGAAAATTGTTTGGCGGACATGCAAAATAACATAAATAAACTTATTTTGGTAATAAAATGTCTGCCAGGCAGGGGTGGCACACACCTTTAATCTCAGCACTTGGAAGGCAGAGCCAGATGGATCTCTTTGAGCTCTAGGCCAGCCTGGTCTACAGAGTGAGATCCAGGACAGGCACCAAAACTACACTGTCTTGAATAAATAACAACAAGAAAAAAAATGTCAGGCTTCTGTGCTGAAGGATTAGTTCTTAGACCATGACACAGTGGAGAAGTGCATGATCAGGAGGAATAATATTTTAATCAATGGATTAATGTATTATTGACAGACTATTAGGAGGTAATTGGTGTGATAGAAGGTAAGTTTTAGCTAGAAGAAGTAGGTCACTGGGGTTATATGTTGAGAAAATTTATATTGTTGTAGGCCATTCTTCCTCTCCTTCTCTCACCCCTTCCATTTTTCTTTCCTCCTTGCTGAAGAGAGCAAAATTTTTCTCATGCCCTCCAGACCATTAGTTTTTCCTCATTGCATGCCCAGAAACCATGGAATTAAGTCACAATGAATGAAAACCCTGAAACTGTGAATGGAAATAAATCTTCCTGTTTAAAAATTTGTTTCTCGGGTGTTTCCTCATAACTACACAACTTAAGGGACCAATACACATATTAACTGTTATGATAGGCATTGTATTTAGCCTCCAAAATGTATTTATACATCAAATCTCAGAATTTGTAGGTGTCTCAATGTAATATATAGTTTTAGACTGATTTCAGTTTGATAATCATATTATTTATAAAGTATGATTATCTGGATGACCCTATAGTACACACACACACACACACACACACACACACACACACACACACACATAATAATTTTTGCTTTGTATAATATATTCTGATCACAGTTTCCCTTCCCAAAGTCCTCACTTTTCCTCCCTACCCCCTAATCCACTAAACACCATTACCATTCTTTCTCTAGCTTTTTAAAAACAAGCAAGCAAACAAACAAACAAAAAACCCACAGAATTAACAGGTCTTTAGTAATAAAAAAAAAAAAACTGTATGGTATTGGCCTAAAAACAGATACATTGATCAATGGAATAGAATAAAAAATTCAGATATAAATCCATACAACTTTAGAAACCTCATTATTTGTAAAGCAGTCAGACAGACATAATGGGAAAAAAAGAAAGAACTTTCAACAAATGGTGCTGGTCTAATTATACCAGCAGTAAGATCAACAATTAATAAATGAGATTTCATGAAACTGAAAGGCTTCTGTAAGGCAAATGACACTGTCAATAGGATAAAATGGTAGCCTACAGAATGGGAAAAGATTTTCACCAACTCCATATACAGTAGAGGGCTAATATCCAAAATATTTAAAGGACTCAAGAAACTAAATGTCAACAAACCAAATAATTCAATTAAAAAATGGGGTACAGACCTAATCAGAATTCTCAATTGAGGAATGACTTCCTCAAATGACTGATAAACACTTAAATGTTCAACATCCTTAGCCATCAGGGAAATAGAAATCAAAACTACTTGAAGATTCCATCTTACATCTGTCAAAATATCTGAAATCAATAACACAAATGACACTTCGTGCTGGCAAGAATGTGGAGTAAGAAAGGAAAACACTCCTCCATTGCTGGTGGGAGTGCAAACTTGTACAGCCACTATAGAAACCAATGTAGCAGTTCCCCAAACAACTGGGAATCAATCCACCTCAAGAGCCAGCTAGCTATACCAATCTTGGGAATATACCCAAAGGACATTCCATCCCACCACAAAGGCACTTGCTCAACTGTGTTCATAGTGACTTTATTCATAATATCCAGAAACTGGAAACAACCTAGATGTCACTCAACTGACAAATGGATAAAAAAAATGTGGTATATTTATACTCAATATTACTCAGCTGTTAAAAGAAAAAAAATCACATCATGAAATTTTCAGGCAAATGAATGGAACTAGAAAAAAATCATTCCGAGTGAGGTAACTCAGACCCAGAAAGACCCACATGTTATATACTCACTTATAAGTGGATATTAGCTATTAAGTAAAGGATAATCATGCTACAATCAACAGAACAAAAACAGCTGTGTAACAAGGAGGACTCTAAGTAGGATTCATGGATCTCCCTGGAAAGGAGGTGGACTGAGGGTAGGTGGGTATGGGAACAGGAGGATGGGAGGAAGGAAGGGAGAGAGGACTAGAATCGGAGGACATTTGGAGTGTGGTGATGTGGAAACCTAGGATGGGAGAAACTTCTAGGACTGTATGAGGGTCACCTTAGCAAGAAATCCTAGTAATGGAGGATATGGTGCCTGACCCAGCTACATTCTCTAACCAGGCAACTTCCAGTGGTGGGAATGGGACAGCAACTCAAACACCAAACCTTAAAACTACAGTCTATCATGCCTGCAAGACAACAGTAGAAGTGGGGGTACCTCTTACTCTTTTGCCTGCTCTTGCGATAGTTTTCCTTGTACTGGGTTGCCTGACCCAGCCTTGATATGAATGTTTGTGGCTAGTCTTTTTGTATCTTGATAAGTCATGTTCTGTTTTTGTCCCTGGAGGCCTGGTCTTTTCTGCAGGAGAAATGAGGAGGAAGATCTGGTACAAACGCAAGGTGGGAGGGGGACTCAGAGGAGTGGAGGGATGTATTGTATGAAAAAAAGAATAAATTTTTAAAACTTAAAGATAAACAGAAAATAAAAAAGAAACATCACACAACAAAATCCATAAAAATATAAAATAAAAAGCATAATATTTAAGAAAAAGGCCAATAAACAAAAAATGCCCAAACAAAGCAATATAAGACAAAAATAAATTCACGAAAATACCATTGAGTTCATTTTGTGTATGCTTTCTACTTCTAGGCATGGGACCTACCTTTAAGTGTGGTAAGTATACCAAGTGAGATTCCACAGGGAAAATTAAATTTTCCTTTGCAAGTGTTTGTTGATTGGAGAAAGTTTCTTGGTTGGGGATGGGTTCTCGTGTCCACTTCCCCCTCTCAACACTGGGACCCCATTTGGCTTGGACCTGTGCACACTCTGTGCATGTTGCCAATAGTCTCTGACAGCTCATATGTGTATCAGTCCTGTTGTGTCTAGAAATCCTTGTTACATTGGTGTCTTCCATTCCCACTGCCTCTTATAATCTGTTTGCCTTCTCTTTGACATAGGTCACTGAACACTGAGGGGAGGGGTTTTATGAAGACATTTCATTTTTTAGTGTTCCAAGTTCTCTCACTCTCAGAATATTTTCCTGTTTTGTGTCTCTGTGTTATTTCCCATCTACATCAAAAAGAAACTTATTTGATAATGGCTGAGTGACTTACTGACCTGAGTTGAGCCTGGTATGGCCTATATGCACAATTTTTAATAACAGGTTCTCATTGGCTTAAGGCAGGTTTACATCTCAAGAGACTCATCATGAGCTGAAAATATCAAAAGTAATAAGTATTTTTAATATAACTATTACCAAATTCCTAGGCCAGAATATGTCTGATACCAGGGAATTCCAGCAAACCTCATGCAAAAAGTAATAGAGAAAAGCAGAAATGAGTTTAATTATTATTGTTATACTAAGAAGACTAAAGGACCTAACATATTTAGCCTTATCTTTAGACAGGAAGATCAAGTGGGCACAGGGCAAGAGATATTATGGTTAGCCAGTGTGTGGGAGGATCCTTCTGTGCACTGTGGATATGTGTTGCTCTCGTTGTTTGATAATAAAGGCTGTTTTGGCCTACAGCCAGACAGAATAAGGCTGGATGGGAAAGCCAAACAGAGATACAGAGAGAAGGAAGGGCAGAGTCGGGAGTTGCCAACCAGACTCAGAGGAAGCAAGACGAGAATGTTTTATTGAGCAAAGGTACAAAGCCATATGGCTAAACAAAGATAAGAATTGTGATTAATTTAAGTCTAAGAGCTAGTTAGTAATAAGCCCGAACTATAGGCCAAACATTCTCTAATTAATATTAAGCCTCTGAGTGATTATTTAAAAACAGCTGCAGGATGGGGTGGGACAGAAAAAAGCCTCTGTTTACAAGGCAGTCTTCACATTGTTGTTAAGTTAATCATTATACCATGTCTGGTTCTGAAAAGTACTATAGAAGTCTGTATGATTTGAGGCACCACTTCAGTTCATGTCATGAGACACTTTGTCCTGCATGGAGAAGTAAAGTTTTGTTTCTTAGCATGGGATAATTTTTCCCACTAGTGAGAACAGTGTCATCCTAGTTGAACTACCTACAAGGCTCCACTGTTCCTGGATTCCTAGGTGGAAATTGTACAAATCCCTTATTATGGTATAGTATGCTGTTAAAAAATCAAACAACAACTCATGGTATTGATGACAGTAAATTGATTATAATGTCCCTGATTTTTTTTTATTTTGTGAGACAGGATCTTATTATGTGTGACTGGCTGTCATGGAACTTATTATTGTAAATCAGCCTGGTCTTGAATTTATGATAACCCTCCTTTTCCTACCTCTGAAATTATAGGCTTCTGGCAGGAACTTCAATTCTTGCAATTCTGAAAATATCTTAATTACTCTTATTTTATTCTTCAGACTCATAGAAGGATTGGTACCTTAACATGAACATTTCTTATATGAGTAATCAGGATTTTACCCAAAGTTTTAAATAAGTAAAGCATATATGCAAAATGCATGCAAGCAGTTCAAATTTTATCCTAATTTTAGTTACTTGTTGGATGTCTGCAGACCTAAATATAGCATTAATAATTTTTAGTGAGAGTAGACTCTATGTCCCTTTCCCATAAACTTATCTTTATTATGTGGCTGACCAGGTCCCAATCACTGCCCACCATTACAAAAGAATATGGATCACTATGGCTGGCCAGTTCCTAGTGAGTATATTTTGTTCTTGAATTATCATACTTAACAATCCTAAGTTGGGAACATTTTTTAAAAACTAATTTTAATATGTATGTTTTGCTTACCTTTATGTCTTTGAATCACATGTATGCCTGCCTGATGCTGAGGAAGGTCAGAAGAAGCTGCTAGATACCTTAGGACTGGAATTCCAGATGGCTGTAAACTGCCATGTGGGTGCTGTGAATAAAATGTATGTCCTGTGGAAGAGTAGTCAGTACTCCTAACTGATAAGCCATGTCTCCAGCTCATAATTTGCATTATCTTCAAACATGAGAATATCATAGTTATGGGCAAAAGGTAAAGTGAGTCCACTGGTACCAGAAATGGCTTATAAATAAAATATCCTCTAACGTCTCCAGGAAGAACTAAGACTTATTGTAAACTAAACAAACAAACAAACAAACAAACAAAACAATGAAAAAAAGCTTGGTTTTAGACCATGAAGTCCAATTTTTAATTTCTGAATTCTAATCATGTAAGAGAACATAGTTTTGTTGTGTAAGACCATGAATTTTGCTGATTTTTATACAAGAAATAGAAAGTTGATACACTTGTCACCTTCATTCATATATGTAAAAGAAATGAAAACATGTATTTGGACAAAAACACCTGAATGAACATAGTAACTCTACTTAGGCAAAATATTTAGAGTAATCATATAAATTGAGAAAGAAAATAGAAGGCATTTATCATTGCCAAAGTTAAGGTAGAATGAGGAATGGTGATGAAGACAGAGTGTTTTGCTCCGATGATAGAAAATGTTCTACAATTGTGACGATGATTATACTAATATGGTTGTGTGTTAAAATAGTTCATAATGTATACTTCAAATGAATGAATTTGTGGAATTTGATCTACACACACACAAAAAAAAACTATTGGTAGAAAATAAAAGGACTTGTTTTCTTGCCTTTCCTTGTAAAATTCCCTTACCAAATTGATAAGGTCTTGGGTTTTTGTTAAATATAAAATATCAAACAATGGATAAAAGATAAATGGAAAAAGAATTATCTGAAAAACTGCATCCACTCATTCCTATGGTGAAAATCTCCTTAGGGAAATCCTCCTGAGATCTTTTTAGCTACTTCACTGAGATAGAGATGATTGGTTGGGAGTAAATTTGTAGAGGAATTTCTTACGCTAGTTTGGTCTTGCATAGAAGAAGGTAGTAGCCACATTAGTTTTCTTAGGTAGAATGAATTTCTATTTTCTGTAGTTCAGAATTAGATAGCCCACTTACCCATAGCTATATCTCATAATATAAAAATATGAACGAGTAATACATGGGATTTAACTGCAAGGAGATGGCAAGGTTCACATCATACTCATCCTCACTTCACATGAAATAAGTCATTCAAATAACACTTCATTGGTGACCTTCATTAGTAAATTAATATTTTGATTAGGTTTGACTAGAATTGAGAAGGAAAATTACAAGCATTTTATAATTTCAAATTTTCTTAATACATTTGTGAGTATTAGCATCTTTAAAAATATTGCACATAGCAATTAATGTATATGTGTAATCTGACTTGTTTTTGCATACCTATAATAACCATAAGTAACCTAGAAGGGATTTAATTTTTTATATTAAATATTTTTGGGAAGTTATATATTTCTGCCCATTTCTCTCATAAATTCAAATAGGACCCCTTTATTTATCACAGCAACAGAGTTGTTTGATATTATCAGGATATAGAACATGTATATTGAATTCCATACTTATTAAGTGTTAGGTGAATGAATTACTTAAATAATTTTTAATGTCAATATTATCTTATTGTAGCATGTATATTATTGCTTTTATATGCTTCTTTTTTTCTAACTGACCTCATGCTTTCTGATTTAAAATCATCACCACTCCTGATAGACACAATTAAATTGCCATCATTACATATCTGTGTACATTTTTCTGGGAGTTTCCTATATTTGTTTAGATATAACTGAAGTGTACATTAACAAACTAAGTAAGCATTTGTAAAATTTACCACCAACGTCAAATATTTGTAGCATAAAATGAAGTGTATATTCTGTAAAAGTTTCATAGCTTTGACATTACTGAGACACAGAATTAGTAGAACCTCATAAAATGAGTGGGATTTTTATTGAATAATAAACTATCATATTATCTTTGCCCTCAATTGTGGATCTGACATTAATTATTCTGTATTGCTCTTCATTTTTATGCTTCCTATAAAAGAATCACTATAGCTGAATTCAAGACATATTTAATCTTTCACCTTTGTTCTTCCAATTATCCCTGTATTGTTTCATGCCAAGCTATATAATCTTAAACTTTGCTTTAAATGTCTTACAGAAACTACACTATCTAATAATATTATTCCTCATCTGAATCTTCTTATCTCAGCTCATTTTAATTTAAGTACTCATAAACATGCTTAATGTTTTCTTACTGTGTGCTAAAGTCAGAATGCTTTAAAAAGAATAATGAAAACATTTAAGAAATTTTACTCTCAAATCATGTATTTGTTCATCAAAACTAAAAGATAGAAATGAGAGAAAAAGATTTGCGAAACTATTGTCACAAATTTCTAAGTCTCCTCCTCACTGTTTCAAAATAATCATAAAATCAAACACTGTAACAAATAAAGTCTCAACAATACCAGCACTACTGGAAACACAGAGCCCTGTCTGTAGCACTTAAAATTCTTTAATAAAACATTGCAGCGCATCTCCCATTGTCTTCCTCCTCCCTTTTCTGAAAGCCTGTAGGTACAGCACAGAAGGAGCCCAGGTTGAAAGGATGTCAAGGAAAATAGCAGAGGGCAGTTGAGTTCTTCTGGCAGTCAATATTAAATCACTCCCAGAAAAGGAAAGCAAAACATTAATCCCCAAATCCTGAATACTAGTCATGACTTGATTATTTTTAGACTTTTCTATAGAAAGGGGGATAAAACTATATGGGGTCACAAGGGTAAATTCATGAATGTAGTTTATCTGGAGGAAATCCATTTGTACAGACATGACCCAGTACTTAAAGGTGAAGGCAGCAGAGAGAAAGAAAAACTTAAACAGAAGATACATTAATCCCCTGATCTTCAGGCAATTTCTTCCAAAACACTTCAACATTTGAAAGAAACTACAGATAACACAAAACCATAAATTATGATTTTTTTCTTATACATATATTCTTATAGAAGTATATATTTTACATGTTTGACAAAATAAATAGCAATAATAACTAATAATAAACTAGAAAAAATTAAGTGTCCAACAATAAATTTATGTGAATATGAGCTTTCCTAAAACATAGTTGTGTCGTTTGATAGAGCTATGTTCTGAGACATGAATAGCTATGTAATGTCATCACTGTTTAAACACCATAATGTGCTCTTGCACAACCCCAAAATGTATGTGTTCTATATACCTAAGCTACAGTGTATATGCCCCACTGTACTCATCCATTACTATACACTGAATACTGTAGCCAATTATAGCATAAAAGTCAATTCTATGCACATAAACATAGAAAAGGTGCAGGGATATATGGTATAAAAGATAATTAATAAAATTTCTGGAGATAAACCTCAGTTGATATCACACAAAGCTCTGGGAGTATCTCCAATACTATATAAGTCAGATATAACAAGGCATATTTGTAATCCCAGAACACAGCAGGTAGAGACAGGAGGAACAGAAAGTCATCCTTGGCTACATAGTGAGGGGTATACGGGAGGATTTGGAGGGAGTAAACAAAAGGAAAAGATGTTGCAAATAAATTAAAGTCTGAAAAATATACAAAAAATAAATCTACTATAATGAAATTGTTCTTTGAAGTGCTGAAGTGGTGGATACATGTGTAACAAAACTCATAAGACTCACCGGCACAAAATATGTACTTTAATTGGTATAAAATTAAACATTACCAAGATATAGTCATGTTCTACAATAGGAGAAATGGCCAAAAGATGAATGAAACAATTTTAAAGATGTGTAACATAATCTCACTGAAGTGAATGGGTAGAAATAGATGCCCAGTTAACTTCACTTTCATACTTTGAATGAAAACAACAATGTGGAGATTAATTTCCTATAATACCATACAGGGCAATTTGTAGTAATTAAGAAAAATTGGGGTTGTTTTAACTTTCTTTAGAATGAATATCTTTGATATTTTATATAGATTATATTAATTTTCAGTAAGATGCATAGAAAATTTTTATGTCTTTACTTTTGTTTTGAGAATTTTATAAAATATATTTGATTATATTCTTTCACTTCTTCCAACTCCTTCTATATTCTCATACACCCAACATCATATTCTTTCTCTTTTAGGAAAAAATAAAACAAACTAAAAAAACAAAAAGCACAAAACTGGAGTTCAATGTGTATTAGCCAACCACTCATGAGCGTAAGGCCTATTGAAATATTCCCCAAGATCCACAATCTATTTTATGTCCCTATAGGAATCAGAAATATACAATTATGAGTAAAAAGGAGAAATAGCAACAATATATGAAATGATAAAAGTTGTGTAAGTTTGTGTAACTGTGACAAACATAAGCATCTTTGGAGATTCTTCTACACAGCGTAAGGTCTCTTCGGTTCTGCATGTTCTATGGCTTGTAGAAAGGTAGGTGGGTTTTCTTGGGCTAAAGGGATGGCTCAGCAGTTAAGAATGCATCTTGCTATTGTAGAGGACTCAACTGGGAATTCAATTCCTATTATCAGACTTTTCAACACGTCCTGTAACTCAGTTTCAGGAGGTATCCGGATGTCTCCAGTCTCCATAAGCACTACATTCTCTCTCTCTCTCTCTCTCTCTCTCTCTCTCTCTCTCTCTCTCTCTCTCTCTCTCTCTCTCTCTGTCTCTCTGTCTCTCTCTGTCTCTGTCTCTCTCTGTCTCTCTTTCTCCATAATAAAATAAATTAAAAACCTTTTTCCACTGCTTTGTTACCCTCTATTATTTTTTATCTTTTCTGTTTTATTCTTTCTAGAAGGTAAGAAACACAGTCCGTTTTGAGTTTTCAGTTTCATTTCTTTAATTACTAGTCATTTTAAGCATGTTTTTACTGGTTTATTGGATCTGTTCATATCTTCATAATAGAGTGCACTTTAAAACTATCTACTTGTTTTTATTTTATATGTATAGATATTTGTTTGCATGCATGAATGTATGTATGTGGCTTGTAGAGGCCAGAAAAGGACACTGGATCCCTTGGAAAGAGAGTTACAGGTGTATGTGGGCCAACATGTGAACAAATCTTGGCTTCTCTGCAAGAGCAGCAATGGCTCTCAACTGCTAACCCTTCTTTCCATCCCCAGTTTATCTTCTTAAAGATATGTGTGGTATTTTGGCATACTATTATTCAAAACTTTTCACAGTGTGTATACTTTGTCAATATTTCATTCCTTATAATTATGTTTTCATTTTCTCAATGATGAAGTTTGAATTTCAAGTATTCTGAATTTTCATGAAATTGAATTTATTTTTCCCTGTGTGTTTTGTAGGTGCTACAACTAAAAAAAAATCCAATTCTAGGCTTCAAGGATCACTTCCAAATGCTATGAGTAATTTAAAGTACAATTTATATGTGTGAATATCCAACTATCCCAACAGCATCAAGGGAAAATCCCAATTTTTAATCTTCAAGATTATACTTAAATGAACAATGTAATATTTACATATTCAATTAATGCTTCTTTCCTAGTAAAATATGTTGAGAGGATGAATGGACCAAGAAGTGAAAACATCACTGTTGGAATAAAATACACAACTCTCATGTTTTGGACTATAATGCCACTACCCAATATAAGCAACTGTAAAATATCAGTAAAAAAAATGATTATAAGACTTGGACAGAGTAGGTACAAAATAGATGAAAACATCGTTTTACACTAGATAGTAAGAAAATTGAAAAATGATAAACATATATTTCAAGTACAAAATAGCAACACTGAGGAGGTACAATTGCAAAATCTCATACAACTTAATCATCAAAATAGTTAATGCATTATGAACTGTTTTAAATAGTTGAAAATCCATAAATAACAAAAGTTAATCAAATATATTAGCAGAAAGAGAGAGCTCTTGTTTCTAATAGAATACTAAAAACTCACTAATAATGCTGGAGGGATTACCAGTGATAAAAAATTATGATTGTACAAAACTTAATGTAAACATCCTACAGGCTGCTTAGTTGAATATTTTGCTGTGCCATACTTTTTTAGTTTGATAAAATTGTGCATGTATAGTTTTTATTAATGTTGTTGCCTATGAATTTGGTCATTCTGGGTTAAGTAAAATTGGCTCTTCTTCGATTTTTTATATTTAAGAATTATTTATTTTTGTTTATGTGTTTGTAGTTATGTAAATTTATGTGTACCACTTTTTTACAGATGTCCATGGAGGCCAAAAGAAAGGATCAGAACCCCTGAAGTTGTAATTATAACTGATTGGGAGCTGTAGCACGAATCTTAAATGGTCTTACTTAATAAAGCAAACCCGGAGCCAAGTATTGGGGTGAACACTGGAAGATCAGAGAACCAGAACAAAACACAGATAACCTCATCTGGCCAACTTCTCAGCTGGTCTTCTTTCCTTAGGCTGGAGGCCTCTGAGTCCTCATCCAAAATGGGTCTCAGCTGAACTGTGCTGCTCGAAAGCCTGAAAGCTTAACCAGCCAAATGCTTAACCAGCCAAATGCTGCTAGTTCCTGGTCCTCATGCCTTATATATCTTTCTGCCTTCTACCATCACTCCCTGGGATTAAAGGCTCATTTTCTGGGATTAAAGGCATGAGTCACCATGCTTGGCTATATCCTTGAACATATGGATTTCTGTCTAGCTCTGTCTCTCAAGTGCTGTGACTAAAGTTGTGTGCTACCTCTGCCTATCCTCTATGTTTAATATTGTGGCTGTTCTGTCTCTGACCCCAGATAAGTTTATTAGGGTGCTCAATATTTCAGGGAACACAATACCACCACAGGGAGCGACCATGTAAGTGTTGCAAATCAAACCCAGTTCTGCTGGAACTCAGTGCTCATAATCACTGAGGCATCTCTCCAGATTATGTTCAACTTTTTAGGCAACTGAAACATTATTATTTAAAATGGTTTTATCATTGAATACTTTCTACTCTAATGCATGACATGTTCATTCTGCTACTTCATCCATAACACTTAGTATACATATTTTTACCTTTAGCCTAATTGCTAAGCTTATCTTAATTTTTATTCTCAATTTTATGTTAATTTTCTTTTTGGTGTTGGTTAATTTTTTGGCAACTTGATGCAAACTAGCATGTCCTGTGGAAAGGAACCATCAAATGAGGAATTACCTCCATAAAATTGGGCTATAGGAAAGTCTGTGGGGGCATTTTCTTGATTAATAATTGATTTGGGAGGGCAGGTGGTCCTGAGTTGTTTAAGAATACAAGATGAGCAAGTCAAAGAGAGCAAGCCAGTGAGCAAATTTGCTCTGTGGTTCTTTCCTTTATTCCTGTCCTAAATTCCCTCAGTGATGAACTGTTACCTGGAATTGAAAGATGAAACAAACCCTTTCCCTCACTGTTTTATCACAGCAACAGAACCAAACTCATGCATTTTCTTCATATTTCTTTTTAAATTATTGCTAATGCTTTTCTTCAAACTTCTTATCTTTAAATACAACAAATAATGTGCATTTGCTTTCAAATTTTCCAGTACATTTTATAAGTCTCATCTTTGGAAGTACTGCTTGAGTTACATCTCCATCTCACATTGCAGTTTAACTTTTTCCACTTACATAATAAAATTATATCTGTATTAATGTCTTCATCTGCTAATTCTAACATCTGTGTCTGTTCTTTGGCAATTTCAGTTGATTGATTTATTTTCTCAGTATGAGCTATTTCCTGCTTCTTTGTAGACCTGGTAAATTTTTATTGTTGGAATGAAGACACTGTGAATTTTACTTCACTGATTATTGAATATTCATACAGTCCTATGAAAATTATTAACCTTTGTTCTGGAAAATAGTTAAGTAATTATACAACAATAAGTCTGAGTACTAATTTGAATATTTGTTAGGCATGAAAAGAACACTGTTCACTTTTAGACTAATTATATCATACTGAGGCAAGATTCTTGTGAATATACTCAATACTGTAGAAGTCATAATTTTCAATTAGGTTGAAACATAATAATCCCATATATTTATGGAGTAAACTTTATGTGGACATTGAGTATTGATCTAATACTTAATTGTTCCATTACTTTACCTATTCTGCTATTTATTTATTTATTTTTGACACATATTCATTGGTATAGAATGATGATTCCTATAATTAAACAAGTGTGCTGCATACTATAACCAAATTTATCTCTACTTTCCATGTATTTTTGATGTAAACATTAAAAAATTCTCTTTTTTAACATTTATGCTGTGCAATACATTGTTGTTAATTATACTTTGGCCTACTCATATGGTAGAACACTTGAACTACTTAATTGTCACATTGGGCCCACTGTTTGGTCTCTCCTCATTTACCTTATTCTCTATTCTGCTTACCTTCTCATAATCTCAATTTGCATGAATGAAATAACTTTTTATTATATTTCACATGGGTAAGATTGTGCAGTGTTTATATTTCTGAACATGCCTTATTTTTGTTAAAAAATTATTCATACAATATGTTTTGATCATGGTTCCTCCTCACTCATCTCCTCCTAGATCACCCCCACACATCAATCTCCAATCATCTCTCTCTCTTTAGAAAATAAAACAGGCAAAAAACACAAAAAAGAAAAAATACTAAACTAAACTAAACAAAAACAAAGCAAGCAAACAAATAAAACTCTCCCCCAAAAATATTAACAGACCCAAAAAAAGAAAATGCATGAGAGACATACACACACAGAGATAGACACAAACACACAATAAACAAGACACATAAAAACAGACAATTAGAAATTATAATATACAAGCAAAAGATCAGTAATGTAAAAAGTGACCAAATAAAGAAATTTGAGGCAAAAAAAAAATAGAAACTACAAAAATATTATTGAGTGCATTTTTTGATATTCTACTGCTAGGTGTGGGGCTGACCTTAAGTGCAGTTTCTACACCCAGTGAAACTCTATTAGGGAAAAATATTTTTTGTTTGTTTGTTTCAAGCATTTGTCTGTTCCAGATAGCTTCTGGGTAAGAGATGGGTGCTTGTGTCCACTTCCCTCTACCAGCACCAGGACCCCTTTTGGCTTGTACCTGTGCAGGTGCTGTGCATGCTGCATCAGTCTCTGTAAATTCATATGTGCCTTTGTCCTGTTGTTTGGAAGGCCTGCTTTCTTGGTGTCTTCCATTCTCTCTGGCTTTCACAATCTTTCTTCCTCCTTTTTCATAGAGTTTCTTGAACTCAGAGGTATAGCTCAAATTCTAGTTGATCTTAATAATGAAAACCAGGAGCCAGATATCTAGGTAAATCCTGAAAGATCAGACACACAAAGGAGCAAGCGATAGCCAACTCTTACCTAGCCAACTCCTCAGCTGAAAAGGGAGCCAAGCTCTGCCTGCCTTATCACTTCCTGTTTTCTCCTCCCTAGTGCTGGGATTAAAGGTGTGTGCCTCTTAATACTAGGATCAAAGGCATGAGATCCCAAGTGCTGGGATTAAAGATGTGTGTCACCATTGCCTGTCCTCTACAGTTAACTAGTGGCGAGCTCTGCACTCAGATAACCAAGGCAAGCTTTATTTGTTAGAGCACAAACAAAATAACACCACACAGAGAAGAGTTTGAGGAAGATGTCTCGTTTAGGACTGAATATTCCAAGGTCTTTCATTCTCTGCACGTTGTCAGTTTGTGAGTCTCTGTATTAATTCTCATCTACTGCAGGAGCAATCTTCTATGATGATGGCTGATTGAGACACTGATCTATGGTTACAACAGAATATCATTAGTGGTAATTTTATTGCTTTTTTTTTTCCAGCGGAACAACAGTATTTGGTTTTCCTCAGGTCCATGACCTATCTAGTCTCAGGTTCTAGGCCAACATAGCACTGTCAGACTTGGGTTCTATATCATGGAGTGTGACTTAAATATAGTCTGATAGTAGTTTGATACTCCCATAACATTTGTGCCACTAAGTACATCTGCCTTATTTTAAAAGAATGGCTTACAGGATCATGTGTGTTGTTGCTTCATCTCTGTGAATGAATTAATCAGCAGATAATGGACAGAATGGAGAAAAATCAAACGTTATATCTGATAAGGAGTTAATATCCAGTGTAAGGAATTTCATTAATTTTCAAAAGTGCATATATATGTATTTAATGAAATAATTTGTATGTATTTAATGAAATAATTATTTACTCATAAAGTTTCAACATCCTTTTCTAATATATGAATTTAGGTTCATGAATATCCACCTAACTCTGTTAATTTCTTCTTGCATGTGTCATCTGTTAGCTTTCTATCACTGTGACCCAATCGCTGTGAAAATCCTCCTGAAGGAATACTTCTTTTGGCTCATAATTTCACAATTTTTAGTTCATGATTATTTGACTAAGTTTGTCTAAGCCATATTGAGGCAGAGTTTGATGGCACAGAGCATGTGATGATGCAAATGTATTCATCTGATGGTGACTAGAAAAAATATAAAGTGAATATAAAGAGAGATGGAGTGAAGAGAAGAGGGGGAGAGACAGAGAAAAGGCTAAAGGATTAGATACAAAAATTATTTAAGGATGTGTCTCAATTACTTAGGTTTTCGAACTAGGAAATACTGCCTAAAGTTTCTACAAATTACCAATAGTCCATTAAGTTAAGATCTAATTAATGGATTAATATATTATTGATATTACAACAGTCATTACCCATGCACTTTTGTAATGTCTCACCTGTTAACATTGTTAATTTAAAGATCAAAGCTTTATAAAATTAACTTTTTAGATCTAAACCATAATGGACCCCTTAACATCAAGCAATAATTCCACAGTTTTATAATTGATCAACATCATATAGTATACGTGTACAAGTCTAGATAGGAAGCCTACCTGCAGACCCAGTCTCTGATAACTGACACTACCTGATGCAGCACACCTTATATAGATCTCAGCTTTCATCAGGGGAGCTTCTTGCAGCAAATGCCATTTAACACAGAAATACAAAGCTGGTCAACCTGTGGAGGATAAGAGATTGAAGCTTGCTCAGCCCTAAGTGGGAAATCTATATTACAGTGCCTCCTCCCAAGGCTTAGAGATCATTGTGAAAAAGGAGGCAGAAAGGTTCTAAGAGCCAGAGGCAGATAAAAACAGTGAAACTGTCTTCTGGACATCTTAGGAGCAATAGCCATATGCACTTAGTGCATGTGAGACTACATACACAATGCCTGTACAAGATCAATCCAGACCAAATAGAACCATAGAATATGAAGGATGTTAGGAAGTCCCATGCTTGACTGGTAGCCTATTGACTGGTAGCCTATTGATAATTGATAATTGATGCTTTCTGGGAGAAGAAGTTTTTTTTTTTTTTTTTAGCGATGCAGTCTAACCATGTGAGGCTAACCATGATCCAGTACATGACTCTACAAGTTTACACATCTTGGCATTAGTAAGTAGAATCTGAAGGTCAAAAAAAAAATAGGAGAATGAAATTGTGAGGAAATAGCAGCAGGGAGATAAGGAAGAAATGGAGAAACAGAGAGTGAACAAGTATGTAAATGAAATTCTCAAACAATTTTTTTTAAAAAATACAGATGTTATAGGTCAATTACTTTATGTTAAATTCTTGATTAAATCAAGAAATATGATAAAATAAAATATATGAAGCAACTGCCACCCATCACAGTAGAGCATGATATTTTATAGTAAACCGGTACTCTATGAGTAGAAAGAGATTTGTAATGGTTAAAATATCATATAAGTATGTAACTCAGTAATATAACTACTTGTCAATATATTTGTGTAGCTGGAGTTTTTCTGCCTGGCCCACAGTCAGGACAAATCTCTCTCACCTGCCAGTCCCACAGCCGCTCAGACCCGACCAAGTAAACACAGAGACTTATATTGGTTACAAACTGTATGGCCGTGGCAGGCTTCTTGCTAACTGTTCTTACAGTTTAAATTAATTCATTTCCATAAATCTATCCCTTGCCACATGGCTCGTGGCTTACTGGCATCTTCACATGCTGTTTGTCATGGTGGCGGCTGGCAGTGTCTCTCTGACTCACCCTTCCACTTCCCAGCTTTATTCTCCTCCTTGCCCCACCTATACTTCCTGCCTAGCCAACGGCCAATCAGTGTTTTATTGATTAATCAGCAACACATTTGCCATACATCCCACAGCACTTCCCCCCCCTTTTTTTTTTCAAAAAGGAAGGTTTTAACCTTAACAAAGTAAAATTACATATAATTTGGGAATTTGGGCGTAGCTTCTCTTACTACTTCCTGCTGGAGGGGGGCGCTGTATCCTATGGGGAAACAAAGAAAATTTTAGAATTATGGAATAGTCCATGAGGCTGTATCATCTGAGCCAGTTGCCCTCAAATCGTTCTGGATGTTGGATCATCTGGGCCATGGTGTCATCGGAGACCTTTCAGGGGGTCTTGGCTGGTCAAACCTGATGTATCTTAATCTTGAACAAATCCATAGCCTCTGGCTTTCTGTGGGAACAAAAGCAGAGTCTCCTTTCCAAAGTAACATATCCTTATATTCAAATTTTGAAATCAAGATATCTTTAAAATATACATTTTGGCATAACTCAACAGCTTTTACAATCAAATGTTTTTCTGCAGTTAAAAATCCCAAAGACAACACAATCCAGATTCTCTGTGTAATATTCATCTTTACGTGGCTTATTTTTTATATTACCTTTACTGTCTCTTTAAAGACTTTATTTTTAAAAACTATGTATTTCTTTATACAACTGTATATATTCCTTTTTCTCTCTCTTCCAAGCCTACGTACATTTTTACACACATTGTAAACTATTACATCTGAATCTGTCTTATTGTGAATCTATTGCTTTAAACTGCAGCAGCTGTAGCTGCTGGCTCTGCCCACCTCAGCTTCCCAACATGGCTACGTTTACCACCAGCTCTGGGAGCTATTCTGGGTCTATGCTTTTATCCAAGCAGCATGTAGCCCAGAAACCTCTTTTTTTTTTTTTTGTATTAGCAAAGTCTAAATCCACCATGCAGCTTAATGTGCCACTTGCAGAGGCCTCATTCCCACCATACTGCAGGTCGAGCACACATGCTAGGAACCCACCAGTAGCTCAAACTGGCAGCTGCCGCTCATTTGAGAGAGACAATTAGGAACTGTTTTTAGCTCCGTTTTAGAATCTTTTTTCAGTTTTTAGTTGGAAACTCTTGCCACCATGTTGGACGCCATTTGTAGCTAGAGTTTTTCTGCCTGGCCCACAGTCAGGAAAAATCTCTTTCACCTGCCAGTCCCACAGCCACTCAGACCTGACCAAGTAAACACAGAGACTTATATTGGTTACAAACTGTATGGCCGTGGCAGGCTTCTTGCTAACTGTTCTTACAGTTTAAATTAATTCATTTCCATAAATCTATCCCTTGCCACATGGCTCGTGGCTTACTGGCATCTTCACATGCTGTTTGTCATGGTGGCGGCTGGCAGTGTCTCTCTGACTCAGCCTTCTACTTCCCAGCTTTATTCTCCTCCTTGCCCCGCCTATACTTCCTGCCTAGCCAATGGCCAATCAGTGTTTTATTGATTAATCAGCAACACATTTGCCATACATCCCACAGCATATTTGTTTGTTAAATACTTTTGTATGATATATGTATATATATATATATATATTATTATATATATATTATATATATATAATCAGCATCACCACAAACATTGGAATAATGCCTTCTCCTACAAAATACAATGGCTTCTGTCTTAGTTACTATTCTGATGCTGTGAAGAGAAACAATGTCCAAGGAAACTTATAAAATAAAGTATTTTATTGAGAGCTGGCTTGCAGTTTTAGAGTGTTAGTTAATGACAATCATGGCAGGAAGCAGGGCAGCAGGCAGGTTTGTTTAGCGGACAGTTAACAGTCTTTATCCACAAGCAGCAAACAGAGAAAGCCTGGTGTGGGTTTCTGAAACCTCACAGCCCAACCCCAGTGGCTACAAATCTCCTCCGGCAAGGCTAGATCTCCTAATCCTTCCTAAGAACTCCACCAAGTGGGAACCGGGCATTCAAATACAAGAGCCCACGAGGCAATTGTCATTTAAATCACCATAGCTTGTAATAGCCTTAGGAAATAATTATTTTTCATTTCCTTTATTATTGTATGGGACTACTTACTATATGATGTTCTGCTCTGTCTTCATCTGCTTTCTATTGCTGTTATGAAACACTGACCAAAAGCAATTTAGGTAGAAAAATGTTTATTTGCCGTCCATATCCCAAGTCACAGTCTAATGAGAGAAGCCAAGGAAGGAACTTAAGGCATTGGTAAGTAGAATAGGAGAATGAAATTGTGAGGGGTAAAAACTGAAGCAAAACCACTGAGGCATGATACTTGTTGGTTGTTCCTGCTTGCTTGCCCAGTGTATAGTTGGAGTTCCTACTGATTTGATTAACACCATGGTTAAAATGGCTAGGGGAGAAATGGGTTTATTCCATTTCACATTTCTTGGTAGCAAGCAGTCCATCACCTCAAGAAGTTGGGTTAGGAACTTTTACAAGGCAAACCAAGCTACACAACTGTCACATGTATGTACAGGGCCTAGATTTGTCCTTTGTTGGCTCCTGAGTTGTTGGTTCAGACTCTTTGAGCTCCTATCAGCCCAGGGTAGTTGATTCTGTGGGTTTTCTTACAATTTCCATGAAATCCATCCTCCATCTTCTCAAGCAGGTTCCCCCAAGCTCAGCCTAATATTTGGCTGTGAGTCTCTGCATCTGTGTCCATCAGTTACTGGATGAAGTATCTCTGATGACAATTGAGGTAGGCTTCAATTATGTTTGTCTTTCTTGGTCTGGATTACCTCACTGAGAATCAATTTTTTTTTTGTCTACTTCCATCCATTTGCCTTCGAATTTCATGATGTCATTGTTTTTAACAGCTGAGTAATAAACCATTGTGTAAATGTACCACATTTGCATTATCCATTCGTCTGTTGAGGGATATCTAGGTTGTTTTCAGGTTCTGACTATTACAAACAAAGCTGCTATGAATATAGTTGAGCAAGTGTCCTTGTGAAAGGATGGAGCATCCTTTGGGTATATTTGCAACTTGATAAAAGAGAACATTAGAAATAGCCTTGAGCACATAAGCACAGGACACAACTTCCTGAACAGAACACCAGTAGCACAGATACTAAGATTGACAATTAATAAATGGGACCTCATGAAACTGAATAGCCTTTGTGTGACAAAAGACACTGTCTACAGGACAAAACGGCAGCCTACAGAATGGGAAAATATCTTCACCAACCCACATCCAACAAAGACCTGATTTCCAAAATATATAAGGAACTCAAGAAATCAGACATAAAAAAAACCAATCCAATTAAAAAATGGGGTACAGATTTAAACAGAGAGATCTCAACAGAAGTATCTGAAATGACTGAGAAACACTTAAAGAAAGGTTAAACATCATTAGCCATCAGTGAAATGCAAATCAAAACAACTCTGAGATTCCATCTTACACCTGCCAGAATGGCTAAGATCAAAAATGCAAATGGTAGCTTATGCTGGAGAGGATGTCAAGCAAGGGGAACACTCCTCCATCGCTGATGGGAGTGCAAACCTATACAACCACTTTGCGAATCAATATGGTTCTTTCTAAGAATATTGACAATCTGTCTACCTTAACTTGCTTTCTTGTATAACTCAGGACCATCTTCTCCAGTGTAGCACAAACCTTCTGTGAGCTGGGGCCTCCTATATCAATCATGGATCCAGAAAATGCTCCACAGCCATGCTTACAGGCCAGTCTGATGAGGGGGTACTTTTTCATCTGAGGGTCCTTTTTCTTAGATGATTCTAACTTATGTTAAGTTGACAAAATACAAACCAACGCACATAATTAAGTGAAATAGTGTTGCACATCTCAGGACTATATTTTACAAGTTTTTGTAGGTAGTATTTTCATTTGGAAATATTTACTAATTTTCATTTTGATGTGTTTCTTAACTCGTTTTTATTTAGAAATATATTTCTTAATTTCTAGTGATTATCCTAATTAGATTTTAGGTTAACCATATTGTGGTTAGATAATGGATCTGTCAGTAGTGACAGTACAGGGATATAGCTCCACTTCACTATTTTCACTAGCCTAATTAGTGCCTCTAGATTTTTAGGGAATCTAATTTAGGCCAAAGCAGGATTCATGCTTTCAACACTGAGGAGAATTTCAGTCCTGGTTGACATAATAGAGCAGTTAGAGAAGATTTTATTGAAGATAATTTTAATGTAGGCATAAGTAAGCATGTTAGAAAGAAGTTGAAGCACTAATAAAGAGATGTCCATAAGCATAGATGTGGGCATCTCAAGAAAGTGTCATGAAAGTAAGACAGATACAAGTATAGGTATGACCTTCTAAAGGAAGAGTCACAAAAATGAGGAATATTAAAGTGGGGTGGTGCATCCTGAAGGAAGAGTCACAGAGAGTTAGACATATTCAAGTGTAGTGCTGGTCTAATTAAGGAATATTCACAGTAAATTAGACATGCTCAGATATGGATGCCAGCTCCTCAAGGAAGAATCACAGACAATAAGACATATTCAAGTATACTTATGTGCTACTCAAGGGAAAATCACAATTAATTGGATAAGGATTATAGATACCCTTTTCATGGCTCTTAACTTACATATCAAAAAGTTACTAAGACACTTTTCTATTTATTTACTTTCTATGATTATTTTGGGTTATCTTCTCAAATGTAAGATTTGGAGTTATGGTCCAAGTGTAATAGACAACATACAGCATTTGTCTTTCTATGTACCTCACTAACTACAGGGAGATTGGGGAGGGGAGGGAGAATGAAATCAATGGAGGGATATAATAAAGAAAAGGGAAAACGGGCAAGGCTAGGCCTTTACCTGGGGAAAGAGAGGGAAGAAGGAGAGATAAATAACACTAAGTATATTTGAAAAATCCATATTAAAGCAGCATTTTCTTTACTTAAAAATTATATGTGGGTGTATGTATATACTTAAATGGTACTCACACAGGCATGCATACACACACACACACACACACACACACAACCTTTTACTATAATTTTGGCTTGTTCAATTGTTTAATTATATATATATATAAATGGATGTATTTTGTCTCTTATTCTTGGATCATAACTCCAAATTGAGTATATTTACTCAATTTACTCCATTTGAGTATATAAACTGACATAGTCACAGAAGGTAGGCAAATAGAAAGAAAAGCTTCATGTGTACATATATGTGTCACATGGGGTAATAATACTTCCTTCAATAGCCATAGATTAATAAAAATTACAGTGTCTGGTACGGGGAACCTCCCTTTGATTTATTTGATCAGGGGCTTCCAAGAGACTCTCAGATGTAGTCAAAAGTTTTCCTTTTTCCCTCCTGGTCCGCAGCTGCTCAGAACCAAGTAAACACACAGAGGCTTATATTAATTAAAACCTCTCAGCCATTAGCTCAGGCTTACTACTGACTTGCCTTTACACTTAAACTCAGCCTATTTCGGTTAATCTATATGTTGCCATGTGTTCCATGGATCTACCTGTGTGCCATTACATGCTGCTCCCTGGATGGCAGGCTGATGTGTCCTCACTCAGCCTTCATCTTCCTAAAATTCTCCTTTTCTGCTTTTCCTGCCTATTCTTCCTTCCTGGCTACTGGACAATCAACATTTTATTTATCAAACAAACAGAGCAACACATTTATAGCATACAGAGCAACCTCACCCTTGTTTCTCCTTTTCTTTCTATTTAAAAACGAAGGTTTTAATGTCAACATAGTAAAATTACATATAATAGATCAGTTATCAAGCAAGAATTACAGTTACAATATCTAGTCTATTTGTATTTTGTAAAATTAAAGAAAATATTCAATCTATCCTATATTTGTGAGTCTAAAGTTTCATATCTAATTTATCTTTTATCATAACCAAGGAAAATTATAACTATCTAGTCTTAAACTACATCAAAGACCTCAGAAGGTTATAATTTTACCTAGGTAAACAGGGAGAGCATTGTAAGCAACTTCCAAAAATCTAGAATGACAGAGACAGCTGGCTGCCTGGATAGTCACCCAAAGTTCTTCTGCAATGTTGAGGCATCCATTTTTCAGCTTACAGGCCTACAGTGTCTCAGTACCTTCTCTCTGTGTCCTGTAGAATGTCTGGCAGTTTCTTCTGTGAAACAGGAAGCTGAAGGACCATCTTGCCTTGCCAAGTTTAGTGGTTACCTTCCTATGGGTCCTACATATCCAGTTTATATGACATTTTGTCAAGCAGTCCAGAAAAAACAGTTTCTTGCCCAAATGACTATTTTTGCCAAGAAGATAAACTCCATATGGAGTGTCTTTGATGCCCACATTTCTCTTTGAAGTGAATTGGTGCTGCGAGGAGCAGACATGTCTCACTATCCAGGAAAGTCTGTTTTAAAACATTTTAAATGCCATATTCTGTAGGTCTTTGAAGTGTTTGAAGATTACCTAACTAATTGAATTATATCTATGTATACCTAGAAAACTTAAAATGAGTATAAATTTGACTGTCATAGAAAACTAATTATTAATCTGTATTTTTTAATTATCCATTGAGTTACACAAACATAACACCTTAAACAAGAGTAGAAACATATAAATAGTATTAAAAAATTAAGTTTAAACTTATATCAATAAACTAAAATCCATAACAATGTAAAATATTTCAAACAAGTTGTTGCTCTTTAAAAGTAGATTCAATTATCTACCCTTTCATTGTATCATAGCTACACTATCCCCTTTTCTTCTTTAGAAAGAGATTGACTTTATAATCAACCCCCTTTAAATAAAAGTAAACATTTATGAACAATATTTTGGGAATTTGGTTCAGAGTAATTGGATTTATGTTGAGGTCTTTGATCCACTTGGACTTAAGTTTTGTGCACGGTGACAGATGTGGATCTATTTGCAGTTTTCTACACATTGATATCCAGTTGTGCCAGTACTATTTGTTGAAGATGCTTTCTTTTTTCCATTGTACAGTTTTGGCTTATTGTGAATCTATTTCTTTAAACCACAATGGTTAGTACTGAAGTAACAGCCTTGACTGATGACTCTGCCCATCTCAGCTTTTCAGTATGGTGGAGATAATTCACTACCAGCTCTGGGAGCCATGTTGTCTGCTTACTCTGGGAGGCAGTGGGTCTATGCTTCTATCCAGCAGCACGTAGCCCAGAAACCTCTCTCTCTCTCTCTCTCTCTCTCTCTCTCTCTCTCTCTCTCTCTCTCTCTCTTTTTAGTGGCAAAAGCTATATCCACCATGCACCATGTTGCATGGCTTGCAGAAACCTCTGTGTAACTCAATGGTAATCCACCATGCCTTAGCTCCAGCACACATGCCACAAACCCTCCACAGCTAGGCGACACATCATTGTACCTAGGCCCACCATCAGCAACAGGAACAAGGAAGGTGCTCTTAGCTACATTTATAATCTCTTCTTAAGCTCTCTCAGATTTTAAGTGGAAACTCTTGCCACCATGTCTGGGCACCATTTATAGCTGAGAGTTTTCCTGTGCCCTGCCTGGTCTGCAGTCACTCAGACCTAAGTAATCACACAGAGGCTTATATTAGTTGAAACTGCTCAGCCATTAGCTCATGCTTACTATTTACTAGCCCTTACACTTAAACTCAGCCCATTTCTGCTAATCTATATGATGCCATGTGTTCCCTGGCTTTACCTATATGCCATTACATGCTGCTCCCTGGATAGCTGGCTGGCATGTCCTCACTCAATTTCCTGTCCATAAAGTCTATGAACCACAACAATAACCAGTCCAGAAAGACATTCCCAATGCTTCAATAGTGTCACTTTTAGAGATACCCAACATCCACCTACTTGTACTTAAGGCTTGTTCAGTAAGAGGGAGTTCATGACTGATACTGTAAACATAGCTAACAAACTGTGGCTGGAGAAGTCATTGATTTTAGAGGAGAACTTACTACTGCCATTTTCCTAAATAAATCTAATTTATAACTATAGTCTAAATATTTATGCTTATACACACAGGTAAAGTTTTGGTGGCATTTAAATTACATCTTAAATGGTTACTAAGAAATCCCTTCTCCATTGTCCCAGTTTGCTTTCTGCTTTAGTGATAAAATATTGGCCAAAAGCAGCTTAGAGGAAGAAAGGGATTATTTTATCTTATACATTATTGTGTGTCGTCCAGGGAAGCCAAGGTAGGAAGCTTTAGGCAGGAACTAAAGCAGGACCATGGATGAATTCTTTCTACTGGTTTGTTTTCATGGATTGCTCATTTTCTTTATACAACCCAGGAAAACATGCCCAGGGATTACATTGCACACAGTGGGATGAGCCCTCTCATGTCAAATATTATTTTAAGAAAATACCCCACAATCCAATCTGATACAGAAACAGACAAAGGCTCTTTCAGAGATCCACAACTAGTCAAAATACCGAGAATATAGGACTGTGGAGTACCCTTCTCCAATTGGTACTATGATTGAGTTGGAATACACTAGGGATGATCAAAGAATAAATTTAAATTATACTTAGTCAAAATTTTATTTTTGTATTTTAAGCTGCAATTGTTCTTAGTTCCCGTGGTTAGATTTGGAACTAAGTCCCAGATACAAGGAGAAGTGGACTTTTAAATGCAGGTCACAGTTACTTAATTTCTGTGAAATTACAGCAAAGTGAGGAATCACCTCACTCCTAGGTAAGCAAGGAAGTATCTTACTTCCCCTGTATACACTAATAAGTAGAGTTTACAGAAACCAGAGCAAGCAATGAATGATTTCATAACAGTTTTACAGTTCAGTGGAGGGGGCAAGGATCAGTGTTGTGGGACCTTATCTGTTGTGGGATAATGCTCTTGTACATTGGTTTAATAAAATGCTGATTTGCCAGTAGCCAGGCAAGAAATATAGGTGGGAAGAACAAACTAAGAATTCTGGGAAGAGGAAGGGCAGAGTCAGGAGTCACCAGTCAGACACCAAGGAAGCAAGATGACAAAGCAGAACTGAGAAAAGGTACCAGCCCATGTGGCTAAACATAGATAAGAATTATGGGTTAATTTAAGTGTAAGAGCTAGTCAGTAATAATCCTGAGATAATGGTCAAGCAGTTATAATTAATATAAACTTTTGAGTGTTTATTTTATAAGCAGCTATGGACTACATGGATAGGCAGGACCAGAGAAAAACTTATGACTACACTTATCTTTTAGGAATTTAGATTGGGTGCCTAGCACAAAATGGAGATTTCCTTAGCCACCGCAGTATATCTACAACACAATCCATATAAATATGGCTCATGGAACTTTGCGAAAAAGGGAGAAGAAATATTGTAAAAGCTGAAGACCAGATCCCATACTGTAAGATAACATCTTTTAGTATGATAGGGAAGCCATAACAATGAAATATCAATGGTGTGGTTTCCTAAAAAAGAACTGCATAATGAAAATACCAATTGACCTGCCAATGTGAATGGCAAAAATGTCATAGGTTCTAATCCCTAAATGAAAAGTTATAGGGAATCAATGGCTCATGAGAGAAGATTAATCAATTTTTCTTGAGAGAAGAGTTCCCCTATAGGTTATATGATCTCAAATGGCCAGTTGTAAACATGTACATATGAGCAGCACTAAATAGTCTTAGTAAGTCATTGTTTTATTTACATATATGAATTTGTGAGAAAGAAGTCATGGGAAGAATTGGAGGAAAGAGGGAGGCTCAGAAATAATGTAAATATAATACTCATCTATGTATAAATCCTCAAAATTTGAAAATTTTAAAATATGGAAAGAGGCACATATGCAGTACCAGCAGTTGTGGTAGTATACTCATGACCTGTACAAGCTCAAGCCACATAAAATCCCAACACAGGTGAAAAGAGGTAGGCATGAATCTCCATTCTGACCTGAGAAGCTATTGGCATTTGCTTGCATTTGGGAGAAAGGAAGGTTGTTTCCTTTAGTGATGGGACACCTGGTATACTGGCCATACTCTAGGGCAAGCCTCATACCTAGGGTAATCTCCAAACACAAACTGAACTTGATGGATATTTTTAAGAGAGAGAGAGAGAGAGAGAGAGAGAGAGAGAGAGAGAGAGAGAGAGAGAACATGATGTTGAGTCTGAAGGTAGGTGGTGAAGGACAAATAATGTGATCAAACTGTATTACACTGACCACATTCTGTTTCTTTTCACTTTATTGAAAATAGATTCTTTTGTCATATAATATTCTAATTATAGTTTCACATCTCTCTACTTCTCCAAGGTCTTCCCCTCCTCCACTCACATCAAGATCCACTTCATTTCTGTCTATCATTAGAAAAGAACAAACTTCTAAGGTACAATAATAAAATAAAGCAAACTGAAATATATAAGGCAAACAAAAACTACCCCATCAGAAGGAAAAGATCCCAAGTGAAGGAACAAGAACCAGAAACCCACTTGTTTGCACACTCAGGAATCTCATAAAAAACTATCCTGGAAATCGTAATATATATGCAAAGGACTTGGTACAGACCATGTAGACCCTTTACATTCTGCTTTTGTCTCTGTGAGTTCACATGTTGATATAGAGAACATTGTTTTCTTGATGTCTTATAGCCCCTCTAGTCTTACACTCTTTTCATCTCCTCTTCTTTAGAGATCTCTGAGTCCTGAGGGGAGGGATTTGATGAAAACATCCTATTTAGGGTTGAATATTCTAAGGTCTCTCTCACTCTCTATGTAATGTCTAGCTGTAGATCTCTGTATTTGTTCCTGTCTGCTGCAGGAAGAAGAATTATTATTAAAATTAATAAAAAAATTGATAAAAATTGTATCATTCAGGATGAGAAGAAAATGGAAATGTTCTTTTAATAAGAGATAAAAGCATAGCATCTAAAATGGATTTAATAGAATTACAATCAGACAAGGTAAAATTAGATTCCACTAAAGTTTCACAAAGGGCTTTTAACATGTCTTTTCTTTGCAAATGGAGATTCTGGTGAGATTCCTAGAAAAACGGAAGATTATACCTAGGAAGGAAAAAGGGCTAGGTAGTTAATTGTGCTGGAATTCTTGGTTTTCTGCTGGCAAAAGTCTTAGCCAAATGTCTGAGTAAGAATCTCCTCTCTCTTGCCAAGGCCCAAGGATTTCCTGTAATTTTGTATCCTGCCTTGTGTCCTTAATATTTGTTTAGACTTCTTTTATGCCCCAAAGCATACATAGCTTTTAGAGCTGACTTATGCCTTCTTCGAGTGTGTGCTTTTTGAGACATATTCAGTTTCTTTTAATGTAAATTAATCAAGATTTGCTGATCATGATTTCTGTTTGTTCAGTTACTCTATGGTTGATCAATTTTTGTGAATATGTTAAAAGAATAAGATTTTTATTTATAAATTTACTTTTATAGTTCTTTATTGTTTCCTGTATAGCTTTTGAGGCAGTTTTTTTTTAAGATTTATTTATTATGTATACAGTGTTCTGCCTGCATGTGTACCTGTGGGCCAGAAGATGGTGCCAGATCTTATTATGTGTAGTTGTGAGCCACCATATGGTTGCTGGGCATTGAACTCAGGACCTCTGGAAGAGCAGCCAGTGCTCTTAACCTCTGAGCCATCTCTCCAGCCTTTGAGGTCATTTTATGAAGTCTTTAGAAATTGGGTTTTATTCAGCTACCTATTTATTTATTTATTCATTCTATTTTATTGGTTCTTACTGGTTATCCTTTATTATTTGTAATTCATTTGATTTAAATTTTTATTTTGTTTTTAAAGTTAACATGGTAGTATGTTTCATTAGTATTTACTTTGAATGTAATTTCCAGATGTATATTCACATTTTTTATTTCTTGTGTAATAAATATATCTTTTGGAACAGTTTGTAGCTGAATTTGGAGTTTGGTAATTTTAAAATTGTTTATTTCTAAGGAAACACATAGGAATTTTAGTCATGTAATTTAAAAAAAAGATTAGTGTCCACTTAATGTTTTAGTTACACTTACTGTATTTTATGCATATGAATGTTTTACCTGCAGATATCTTCAGATATCAGAAATGGGAGCTGGAATCACTGGAATTGGAGTTATAGTTGTTTGTGAGCTGTCATGAGGGTGCTTCAAACTAAACCCCAGTCTACTATAAGAGTAGCAGTGATCTTAACTGTTGAGCCATATCTCGAGCTCTCCCAAGTAAAATATAGCTATGGTGATATTTTATTTGTGCAACCCAATAAAGTTTATCTGAGAATCAGAGGAAAAAGCCAACCAATATACTAAACATAGAAGTCAGGCAAGGGTAGCACATGCCTTTTATCCTATAATTCGGGAGGCTGGGATCTGTTTGGTTCTCTGTGAGTACAAGGCCACACTGGGAACAGAGCCAGGTATGGTGGCACATGCCTTAAATTCCAACATTAGTTAACCATAAAGGTTTGGAGGCCTGTACAGACAGACAGGAAGTGACAGAGCTGGGCAGAAAGAGGAAGTGATGTAGCTGGACAGAGAGATCAAATGAGATAGTAGAATAGCAAGGCATATAGGTGTGGGTATACAGGAAGTAGGTCTCTTTTGAAAGCTGATGGTCTATAAGTTGAGGTTGGCTTGTGGCTTTTCCTATTCCTCTGGTCTCTCAGGTTTTAACTCTGATATGTGGTTCCAGGTTTTTTATTTCAAAAGACCATTAGCAATTTGACTACATATAGCATCTTGTTTCACTGTTTGTTTATTTATTTATTTATTTATTTATTTATTTATTTATTTATTTATTTATTTATTTATTTTAGCTTTAGGATTCTTTTCCAGTATTGCCTTAGTTTTCTTTCTTTTTTTAAAAAAAGAAATTTATTTTTATTCATTCTATTTTCTTTCAAGTTTTGAGACTGCATTTTCTTATTTCTTTACAAAATGACCTCAGTTTCACCTGCCACTTCCAATTACCCCCATAGATTCATAGATATCACCCTGCACAAAACTCAAGTCCAAGTGGATCAAAGATGTCAGCATTCTTACTATTTTTTATTTTGTTGGGATATCACATGTAAAAGTAGCATGAATTCTAAGTTTATCAAAGTGAGATATTAAATGTTTCTTTTAAAATGCCTAAAAATGCAAAGTTTGTTTAATACTTTAATAACATTCAATGCCCTTCTCACATGCATGGATTAATCTTCTGTTTCTTAATCTCATTTATATTTAAATCACTAAAAACTGCCTTTGTTTCATCCATAAAATATTCATTTGACATAATCCATGTTTTAGATCATGTTTCCTATAAGGAGTATTTGAGATGAAATTTTAATATATGTGATTTATTAAGAATGTGTTTTGTAGTCAGAAGGTTTCTTTGGTCTTGCCTGGCCCCAAGGTACGACAGCCACTTATAAAATAATCATTCAGAGGCTTAATATTAATTACCAATTGCATGGTCTATGGCAGGCCTCTTGCTAGCTAGATCTTATATCTTAAATTAACTCATTTCTATTAATCCATGTCTTGCCATGTGGCCATGGCTTACTGGTACTTCCACATTTTGCTTCTACTGGCAGTGCTGGCATCTCTCTAGACTCTGCCTTTCTCTTTCCTGTCTTTCTCTTTCAATTTCCCACCTGCCTCTAAGCTGCCTTGTCATAGGCCAAAGCAGCTTATTTATTAACCAATGGGGAAAACATATATTCACAGCATACAGAAAGACATCCTCCAGCAGTGTTTTCAGTGGAGGGGAATAAGAGGAGAGATGTAAACAGGAAAGCAGAGTAAACCATTGAACATTTCATTTAATGAAAAAGTCCTAGATATAGCCAGAACTCCATAGGTGAGTTTAAGAACATTTGTGTATAAGTAAGTATATTTTCTTATGATTCTCCATCTCAAATAAAGGATCTTGACTTTTACATAACTACATCACTCAATACCATTATATAACATAGCTGGGCTTATATCAGAAATTGCAAAACAAATGAATAGCCATAAAGGCAAATGGATTAATCTAATCCTGTTTTAAATATTTTAATAATTTATCTCATTTTGTCTTATTCAAAATGAGATGTCTTCCTCCATAAATAGTACTCTTCATATCCTTCTGTGGTATTATCAAGTTATCTTGTTTGTCCTTGGACTTCTTTCTCAGTCACTTTATTAAGAAGGATAAAAAAAGAAAATTCAGAGGTTGTGACAGATTACTCAGTTCGCTTTAAACTTTTTAACAAGATAACTTTTCTTCTTTTCAGATTTTGTATTGATTAACCTCGCTCTTTGACAGTTTTATACATGTGTATAGTGTATTCTGTTTACTCTCACCTCACATCCTATTATTTCTCTTTCACATCTGTTATTTCCCCTCTGCCATCTCCTACCTACAGATCCCTTTTCCACAGTGATGCCTTTTTGTTTTGTTTTGAGAACAAGATTTTAAACAGAATTTTCTGTGTCCACAAGTTTGGAACTATCCATTCTTGTCTGTGTGGGCCTATTCTTTGTTGTTAGAGGTAATAACTGTAGGTAGGGCCCGATGAGTCTCTCTGTGACTCATGATTTACTCTTGAGAAGTCAAATAATGTGAAAACCCAGTTCAGGCAAACAGGCAACCATAGCTCCTAAGATAACATATTTTCAGTTGTTGTTTCATGCTTAGTAGATAGCATTTCACATATCCTCACCACATCTTCTGACTCTTAATTCTTTTTGCTTCTTTCACAGTGTTCCCCGATTCTTAGAGGGGATGGTCAAAATTCCCTGTTAAGGGCTGAGTATAAAACTGCCATATATTATAAAGACCCCGAACTGCTACAAGTCTCTGTATTCACTATCATTCCCTCAAAACTGACCTTTTCTGATTAGAGATAAGAATAATATTTGTCAATGGATATAAACATAAATATTTAGACTTCAGTTTGCTGTCATGTCAATTTAGCTAAACAATAGTAGTAAGGCCTCTCCTAGGGTCTATGAACTCTCCAAACATTGGTTTTAGACTAAATCTACAGTACCAGGCATGTATTCCCTCTTGTGAGTAGGCTTCCAAACCAATGCAGAAGTAGTTAGTTTGGTACCCTAATAACCTTTGTGACACTATTGCACCTGTACTTCCTGATAGATTGGTATTGTAGTTAATAGTATTCACGTTTCTCCCGTAAAAGCCTGCATAACACCTTCCAACATCTTTGAAGCTGGATGGCAAGGAGGAAACTTCTTGTTCAGTTTCAGCCTGTTTTCTCTGTATCTTGAAGTCTAGATGTTTACTGTCTTCAGCATAAGGTGTTATCCTCTAGTTTTAGTAGGCAACAAAGAGGAACAGCAATAGCCTGTAACTTTTGCATGAGGGCTCTGAGACCTTGTTGACAACTCATAATGATGTAGCCCATAATTGGCACTCAGATTTTTATAAATAACAATGGCTTCATGGAACAGCAGTACTTCGCACTTCTATGCTTTTTAACTTATTTTTAAAATTACTTTACAATGTAGTGGGCTTCTATGTAGCTTTTTTTTCTGGATTACTCACTTGGATCAGCCATCCTTTTCCAACTCTTCAGGCCCCCAGTTCTTTAACCCCCATTCCTGCTTAAATATGTGTTCTCCCTTTCTACTTTCATATTGCTACATTTCACAAGCTCCTCATCCATTAAGATATCCCCTTAATTACCATTTCTAGTTTTCTAGCTTCTACAGGTACACCAAGATAAGCACATAAAACTGAAGTTTTTAAGGTAGGATCCACAGATGAGAGAAGCCATATGGTACTTATCCTTCTGGGCCTGGGTTACTTTACTCAGTATAAATTTTTACAATTACATCCATTTACCTGAAAAAAAAAATGTGATTTCTTTGCGGCTCTATTCACAATAGCTGGGAAATGGAATCAGCCTAGATGTTCATGAAAAGATGAATGGATATGAAAATGTGGTACATATACACAATAGAACTTTTTTCCATCTATAAATCTCTGCATTTTATTGGCCATAGGAACATGGCATTATACAAAGTGAGAGCAGCATAAATATATGGGCATAAATGTTCCTCATGTATGCTATTTTGTCTCTTTTTTTTTTCTTTTTGAAACAGGGTCTCAGTGACTTGACTGGCCTGGAACTCATTGTATAGATCAGGCTGACCTTGAACTCACAGATATCTGTCTGAATCTGCCTCCCAATTGAGTAGTGGATTTAAAGTTGTTAATACATGAGAATTCCTTGTATTTTGTTCAACATGAGTTAATACAATATTTATATAAAAGGCCAATAGGAAGGAGAAAATATTCCCTTCCAATTAAAAGGTTGGCACATATAAAAGTGATTTTGACAAGGTAAATTGAGGTCAAATTTTTTTTGCACTGATAATGAACTCCCACATCATGACAAGGAAACTTAATGTTACTTATGAATGCTCGGCCTTATCTTATGCTTGTCCACTAGCTCTTATAACTTAATTTAACCTGTTTATCTTCATCTACATTTTGCCTTGAGGCTTTCTATTTTCCTTTCATTCTATATGACCTACTTTCACTGCTTCCTCTGTGTCTGGCTGGTTGGTGGCTGCCTGCCAGACTGACCCTGGGTATCTCCCTCTTTTTCTCCCTCCTTTTCTCCTTCCTCTCTCAAGCCTGGATTCCTCCTCCTAATTATACTCTCTTCTGGCCATCCCTGCTTGTCCCTTTCCTGGCTAGCTATTGGCTGTTCAGCTTTTTATTAGACCAATCAAGTATCTTACAGGTGAGATAAAACAAATTCAACACATCTTTACATAATTAAACAAATGCAGCATAAACAAATGTAACACATCTTTCCTATTTAAACAAATGCAACATAAACAAATGCAATACACCACTACATAAAGTACTATTCTGCAACATATTCAAAAGAATTACATCTTGCCGGGCGGTGGTGGCGCACGCCTTTAAATCCAGCACTCAGGAGGCAGAGCCAGGTGGATCTCTGTGAGTTCAAGGCCAGCCTGGGCTACCAAGTGAGTTCCAGGAAAGGCACAAAGCTACACAGAGAAACCCTGTCTCGAAAAACCAAAAAAAAAAGAATCAATCTTTACATAGTTCAAGTAATATTCCACAACACCAAATAATGGCAGATTTTATAAGCTGCAATCTGATATAAAGCAGCCACTCACTGGTGCCCCTATATCAGTTGTACACCTGATATATTACTTCCATTGAGAATAATTGATCACATTTCATCAAGTTAAGTGTCTTTAAGAGAATGGCATCATATAATGGGTATGAAATCTCTTCTAGAAATTAATTACTTTTATATTATGAAGCTATCTCTTAAATAGAAGCTTATTATTATGATGCAAAATTTCCACACATTTTCAGGGTTATATATAATTATGTCATACACTTTATCTGCTTGTAGTTCACAAAACGTAGCCAAGTATCTGAATCAATTTAATAAGCCCAAACTGTATGACTTTTATGTGTTTATAGTGATTGGGGAAATTCTAGCTATGAAGCAATTTTAGACATAGCTAACTGAAATGTAAATATGTTTATTTTTTGCTTTTTAGATATTTTAAATTTAATTTTGTGTGTGAGAATGATTTTCCTTTATGAATATAAGCATACCAAGTGCATGGCAAGTGCATGAAGTGGTCAGAAGAACGTATTTCATCCCTTGGAACTGGAGTCACAAATGTTTCTGAGCCATCATGTTGGTTCTGGGTATAAAACCTAAGTCCTCTGTAAGAACAAATACTCTTAACCAATGAGCCATCTCTTTATCTCCTCCTTTTTATTTTTTTCCATTACAAGTACAATTTTTTTTGCTTATAAATACTGAGACATATCAGATTGTGACATAGTTAATAGTAACCTTCACAGTAGAATACCAAGATATTTTCTTCTTTTCATTCCTTAGATTCAGAAATGACTTGAACTTAGATAATGATTTTGTCAATATTTCTTTAAATTTTAGTATTTTTTTCAAATTTATCAATCATTATTGACTGAATTAAATAAGGCAATTTATCTCTCTCATGAAAACAGTTCCAGTGTGAGGATGCCTCTTAGTCGTGGCAGCTTTTTTGGTTATTGGAAGATTGAGCTAGTTTTACAGTCTTCATTTTTACTTTAGTGGGCAGCTATTGTTTCATTGCTCAAAAAGTTGCTATAAATGCCTTGATTAACAGGTAACATGATGAAAAATTTGAAACAAGAAAAGATTACTCTATCCATTTAAAGAAGACTTTTGAGAAATGTCATTCAAGAACCTCAACATCTAGTTGTTCTGCCAATAAGTTCAAATACCATCATTATATGCCAAGTAAAACATTATTAGTTTGTTATTGGAGGAGGATACCCATGTGACATGTACAACTATAAGTCTCTTGAAAAAGATCTATATGAAAAAAAATTTCACTCGGTTTTGCTGCTGTAATAAAATATTCTGACAAAAACAACTTAAGAGAGAATAGGTTTATTTTGCTCACAAATCCAGATTACAGTCCATGATTACAGGGGAGTCAAGGTGGCAGAAACTTGGAACAGCTAGTCAAAACATCTGCAGTGAAGAACACAGAGAGAATAAATGCCTGCATTCCTCTTCCCAGCTTATACAGTTCAAAATTCTCTGCCCAGGAAGTGTTGCAACCCATAGTAGGCAGGTCTTCCCACCTCTATTATCTTAAAATCTCACACTGGAATGCCCACAGGCCAGTTTTGTCTAGACAGTCCCTCACTGAGACTCTATTCTCATATGAGTCTACAATGTTTTAAGTTGAGAATTAAAACCAACCATCACAAGAGTAAATTATAGTTCATGAACTTGTTCATCTGCAAAGAATGATTTTATTGGTACCACTATATAAAAGTAGTGAAATACACAAATATGAAAACCAACCACCAAATTTTAGTGGTTTTCTATGTTTAAAAGAAAATGCCAACCATGGAAAGAGATGTTGAAAAGTATTGATATGAACAGGTGTGGTGTATGATGTCACACAGTGGTAATGCCATTACTAGGAAAATGAGAAAAAAAGAAATATATGGTTCTGGAAACAGAACCTACAGGTAAATGGTAGCTTTTAACAATACTTGGCATAATAGAGACATTTACATTTTTCCATCTGTTTTAAAGAAATGTAACAGAGAGAATCAATTCATTTATGTAAAGAGAATTGCTTAATTTCAAAATTTGATAGCTATTCTGTAGCTGTAACCAACCATCTTATTAAATAAGAAACACAGAGCCGATTCAGAGAAGAAAGCCAAGAGGTCAGAACTAAGAGCCTTACCCTTCCTGCTTCAACTATCCTGCTTCAGCCAAGAGAGCTCTCCGAAAAAAGGGGCCTACTTCCTGTGTGTATGTCTTTTTATAGTCTAGCTGTTCTGCCTTCTCATTGGTTGTAAACCTAAACACGTGATTGCCTTGTCACTGCCTGTATGTACCGCCCTCCAGGTCCTTAAAGGCGTGCGCCACCACTGCCACGCACTTGCTATGGCTCTAATAGCTCTGACCCCCAGGCAACTTTATTTATTAACATACAATTAAAATCACATTTCAGTACAAGTAAAATACCACCACACTATTCAAGGTTTCATCAAATATGCATAATTTTCAAGAGAGTGGATTGTCTAATGCAATTTATATTTGACAAGTGATTATTAAAAATGGCATACTTTCATTGACATTTCAAGGTAGTCTATTTTTCACATACAATTGTTTCACCAAAAATAAAGATTAAGTAAGTGAAGAAAATAATGACAATAGAAGATAAATAAGTTGATGTCCTTATTTTGGTGCTAGGAGGAAATGCTCATAGGAAAAAAAAAACAACGTTTTACTTTCTGTAAGCAATAATAGAATAAGAAAAATAATTACAACTTAGATTCATGACAAGTGATGAAATTTTAAATACATGTGAATTATAAATTCAAAGCCTATAAAAGTTGGAAAACAAGATCTTGTCAATTCTTTCCTAAATGTCTTCCAAAAATGTATATGGTAATGACTTGGTTTCAAGCTAGTGGCACTGTAGGAAGAAGGTAAAGACTTTAAAAGGTGGGGCTTGGTGGAAGGATTGGCAGAAAAACAGTCAGAGAAAGAATAAGGAGGGTATCTTCCATTCAGATGAAATCTGTAAAAACAGGATACAGACTGTTTCCTATTTAGTACTCTGAGCTTCAAGATAGTATAATGCTTTATTTTTATTTTGGTTTCAATTTTAAATAAAATGTCCTTAAAATTTTTTTTCAGAAAAAAAAGTTCCATAAGATAACACAAGGAGCATGTAACTGACTGACAGAATAACTGTATTGAATTTCAATGCTAAAAATCTCCACGCAGGGGAATATTAAAGCTTCATTTTTATAAGAGGAAGTTATCAGAATCTTTGTGCAGATTCTTTTTGTCTTTTACTAGAGCTGTCTTAAAACATCTTGAATATACGCCCATGACCCAAATAAGCTGCCCTGATTTGGGAAACTCAATAATTTGGAATGAATTTCTTGTGATTTCCTTCTTTCTTACAAATGAATTTTGTTCTCTTTAACAACTATGTTTTATAATATGATTCAGTATCCACCAAGAGGTAGACATACTGATTAGTGACAGAAAGAAGTTACATTATAGGAAGCAGACCCCTGAAGAGACACTAGCTCTTTCTCTGTATTTGTTTCATAGCCACTATGACAAAGATAGATTTCCTCAGCCACATGCTTTCACTAAATACTGACTTACCACAAGTAGAAAAGTCTATGGTGTCAACTAATCATGACCTTAAACTTTAGAAAACATGAGCCAAAAAGAAATAATTTCCTTTAACTTTTAAAAACAATGATACACCTGAATAACACACAAGAGTATGTACAGAAAAATTCCTATTGCTAACATTAACTAAACTGCTTCAGATTCCTTGTGTGATGTTATGGGTAGCCCACTAGAGATGACCACTCAGACACAGTTTATAGCCACCTGAAAAGTCTTTATTCCAACTGACTGGGACTACGTCCAGGTAGTTGGGGACCTAGGTGTGAATCTAATTGTAAAGAACACAAGGTTTTTGAAGGCAAAAATTACATCCTGGCTTCTAGATCAGCAGCTGCAGGGGGTCTTCAAAGAAGCAAGCAGTTTAACAGAAGCTAAGATAAACAATTAGCTGGAGAGAGTTCCACACAAACAAGCTAAGATATGTTAGCTAGGATATCCTGACCTTGTGTCCTAGAATAGAGTTAGGTAATTTTCCTTGGTAGTCTCCATCAAGGAGATCAGATTCTGCTTAAACCTGAAATGGCCTCATCAAGAATACAAGGTGTAGGTACCTTTTCATTGTCTTGGCCTGTCACAATGTTGTAAAAATTCAATATGTTTAACTAAAGCACCCTTTCTAATGTTGTTTTACCTATGCTCCTTAAAACATGTATAGTATAGATTTTTCAGGTGGCCAAGGAAGTGAAAATAATTATGAACATTTATTGTTGGCTCTACATGAAAATGAAGAAACAAGAATGGAAGGATATTAAAGACCAATAAATTAAGAAGTATAAGAAAGAATCAAAAATGCTAGAAATGAAACAATTTTAAAACAGACATGAAAAGTGCTTAGCTAGTCTTATCTGTAGATTGAAAGAAACAATGCATGTTAATATTTTTAAATAGATACTTCCCTAACATGCAATACTAAGGGAAGAGGACATAATTTCACACACCTATGGACAGCTGATATTTGAAAAAGAAGCCAGAAATAGACACTAGAGAAAAGACAGAGTTTTCAACAAATGGAGCTGGTTAAACTGGGTAACTGCATGCAGAGGATAAAAATTTATCTGTATTTATCAATCTATATAAATCTCAACTCCAAATGTATCAAGGATCTCAGAATAAGACCATCTACCCTGAATCTGATAGAAGATAATGTGGGGAATAGGCTTGATCACATTGTCACAAGAGAGGACTTTTTCACAGGCCACTAATAGCAAAGGCGTTATTAAGAACAAAAGTTGTAAAATGAGAACCCATAAAGCTAAAAAATGCCTATACAGCAAAGGCCACCACCGCTTGAATAAAGAGTACAGATTTGGGGGAAAATTACCAATTTTACATCTGATAGAGGGTTAGTATCTAGGATGTATTAAGAACTACAAAGAAAATGAATACCAAGAAAATAAAAAAAAAATTATAAATTGAGGTATAGAACTAAACAGAGAGTCCTTAAAAGATGAAACAAAAAATGACTGATAAACTTTTGAAGAAATGTTCAGCATACTTAGCCATCAGGGAAATGCAAAGATTTCATCTTACCTCAGTCACAATGGCCAAGATAAATAAAACAAATGACATCACATGCTAGCAAGAATGTCAAGAAAGGAGAATATTATTCATTGCTGGTGGGAGGACAAACTGGTATAACCCCAATGGAAATCAGTTTGGGGCTTCTTCAAAGAGGTGAAAATTGATCTACAACAAGATTGAGCTTTATAACTCTTGTACATATACCCAAAGGACTCTCCATCATAATACAGAGATACTTTCTCACCCGGCTTTATTGCTACTCTCTGTATAATCTCTTAACATTCTCAACAGCCTGTGTGTCTATATTAGTTATTTTTCAATTGCAGTGATAAAACACAATGACAAGGTAACTTATAAAAGAAGATATTTAATTTGGGGCTCATGGTATTAGAGGATTAGAATCCACAGTGATCACGATGGCAAGCAGTAGCTGAGAGTTCACAGTTTGATCTACAATTACAAGCCAGAGTGAGATAACTGGTAATGTGGTGAGCTTTTGATACCTCAGAGTCTGCCACCAGTGACACCTCTTTCAAAACAGCCATGATCTGAATCCAGATTGTGTTGGAGACTGCTCCTTTACTAGATTTACATTTGCAAGTGCTTTGATTTACTGTTGGTTTTTAAAACAGAAAAAAAATCAAATTAAGTAAAATTTGTGTCAATATCCTAGGAGGATTTCAGTTTTGTTCAAATAATACAATATGGAAACTACAGTGCTAAAATTCAAGGGAAATGTCATAAGTATCTGAACAATCTTGGGAAACAGCACTGGTCTTGTGGTAAGCTAACAAAATCACTGTCCAAACCATGAAACTTCAGCACTATAGTCAGGAAACCATATTTACAAAGAGCAAAAATAGTTATTTCTACTTGTACTTTATGGAAATATCCGAGGCAATTATATTATGGTTGAAATGTATGTTTGGAAATAAATTGGACTTTCTATGAATATCTTTGTTAAAATTGGAATAGTTGTCAAGAAACAAAAACTTGCCGGGCAGCAGTGGCACATGCCTTTAATCCCAGCACTCAGGAGGCAGAAGCAGGCGGATCTCTGTGAGTTCGAGGCCAGCCTGGTCTCCAAAGCAAGTTCCAGGAAAGGTGCAAAGCTACACAGAGAAACCCTGTCTCAACCCCCCCCCCAAAAAAAAAAGAAACAAAAACTTGTTTTAGACTAATACCATAGTAATCCATCACTAGATTTTGGCCAAACTTGTTATTTTTGGAGATTTTATTATTTACTTGCATTTAGAATAAATTCTAAAATATTTTCTGTCAACCTAATATTTTAAAATTTTCTCCTAAGTTTCTAATTTTTACTAACTAAAACTAAAACTCTCTTTTCCAAAGAACCCTACCATCTCAGAGTATAATGTTCATTAATGGCCTCAGAGAAATCACCACAAATTAAACTTGAGGAAAATCTGTTGGGCTAAACCTCCTGACTGAAGATATTTTGCACAAAAACTAGAAATCTTTTCAGCTTGTTGCTCTCCAGTCTCAGAGACTAGTTTGTAGACTGTTGCAATGATTAATATTTTTCTTTTCTTCTTTTTCATAGAAATGGCTCTTAAGAAAATACTTTTGTGAAGTGAGACATAAGTCTTTATTTGGATTGAGCTATTACCCACATTTGGGAGGTTGATTTTTTCACATAATTTTCTACTTAGTTACTAACTTGATTTTTAACCTCCATAGCCATATCTCAGCTTGTTGTTTTTGAAACATTTAGTCACCAAGTAGATCCTTACATGAAATACCCTATGTTTACTTACCATTGCAGGTCAAGGTTAGTCTCGATTCATTTAAATGAATGTTAAGACTCCTCCAGAGGAGTTTCATTGCTTTAGTTGACACCCTCCAGAAAGTTAGAAGTAATGTGCTCAAATCATCAAGACACTCCAATTTACTTCTTTTAGATTAGGTCAAGTAAAATTTCCCTCTATAATACTAAATTTTCCACTCAAGGAAATCACTAGGTAGCATTTCTAAAGATGCAGGATGTGATTTAGATTTGAAAAAACCCTCAAGAGTATACACACCTCGGTGATACTTGAATATGTGAGAGCAGTGGACACTTTTAAGCTCTTGCTGTACCTATCAGATCCTGGAAACTCAATGGCCACTAGATGAATTGCTATATGGTCTTATTAATAATAATAATAATAAACTGGAGCCAGAATTTGAGGTAAATTCTGAAAAATCAGAGAGACAGAACAAGCCACACACAGCCAACCTCATCTTGCCAATTCCTCAGCTGATCTTGTTTCCTCAGACTGAAAGCCTCTGAGTCCTCACTGGAATGGATCTCAGCTGAACTGCTCAAAAGCCTCTAGTTCCTGGTCCTCACGTCTTATATACCTTTCTGCTTTTTGCCATCACTTCCTGGGATTAAAGACAATTGTCCTTCCCGAGCAAAGTCATTAGATCTCAAGTGCTGAGATTAAAGATGTGTGCCACCATGCCTGGCTCTGTTTCCAGTGTGGTCTTGCTCTGTTTCCAGTGTGGTCTTAATCATTAAATTAAAATTCACAATATGTAGAAAACTTCTAAGCATGTTATTAAGTGAAAGAAGTTCATTTTAAAAAGTAATCAATTTCATGATTCCAATTACTTCATATTCAGGAAATAAAAGTACTATCATATTAAAAAAATATCAGGGACACCCAGGTATTTGAAGCATAGAGGATAGATAAATCAGTTAAGATTACTTAGTTTTAGACAGGCAAACCTGTTCAGGTTGATATTTTTAAAGAAAAAGTAAATGATACCTTTTAAGCAAGGTAAGAAAAGACTTATTCAGGGCTACTGGGATCATCACAGACTAATGCAATGGGGCCTTACATTCAATGAGGAGGGAAAAGGGACTCAAATCCAAATACAACATGAATAAGCAGATGATTACAGATAAGGAGCAATGTAAAGGTTGGTGGATGGAAAAGTGTTAGAAGAAAGGTGGGGGATAAAGGGATATTCTTTTAAAACTGTTCTAATATGGTTATGAAGACAACCTAGAGTGATCAGACATCACCTGGATGATGGAAACTGTGAAACCTGATGAAATACCACGGGTGGTCTGATATCAAGGATGTGGGACAATTCTGGTTAAACTTACTGAGAAGCTAAAAAGTAGTGTTAGTAAACAAGTACATAGATGGATCTATGTATTTTTTTTAAAGCCTGACTAAAATATTGCCAAGTAAATGATTGATAATGATGTATAATTTTAGTTCTTTACAAAAAGTATGAAGCATCACAACATGGAATTATTTAATAGATAAATTTAAAAAATGCTTTAGAAGATATTTGATGTCTAAGAATGAATGGTGGGTATGATGAAATAATGTAGCGAGGCTAATACACATAAAACATCACTGAATATGCAGAGAGATAACTCTAGTTTTGGCAAAACTTAAAAATGAATGGAAATATAGGCAAAGGAAACATACATATGAAATGTACTCTCTTGATAAAGTTAAGTCCGCAAATGATAGAATTTAACAATTCTCATTCTTTAGATATTTTGGAATGTCACAACTATACAATTGATAGCAGATGGTAGGAGTCTAGTGTCTTACTATTCAAGTGGGGGTTTATAGATAAGTAATACATATACTTAGAATGGCCTGTGTAGCCATATATTTGTATTGAAAATATCAGAATAATTCATGTTTAACTTAGATGTAGACAAAGTTAATTACAAATATATATTATAAGAATTAGTACACAAGTATTTGTTTCATGATTATTTTAGCACAAAGATGATACATGCAATGCTACACTCTCAGTAAATAGGAGCTCCCAGATACTCATGTTCCTTATCACTTTTCAAGTACCCTCAATATAATCAAAAAATGACTGACTTAAATTTTTGGTTTGTTCTTTTGAGACTTGATGTCAATGTGCATCAAAGCTGATCTGAATCTTTCACTCCTCTTGCCTCAGTTCACAAATGGTGGAATTATAGGTGTGTTCTACTATGCCTGGTGGATTGTTGGGGATTCTAATACTATCTAAGGAAATAGACACATTGATCCTAAAACATTTTATAGTTGCAGAAAGTAAATATGAAAATTTCTCTGTTCCAAGTAAACATAAAACAGTATTGAAGATATGTCATAGGGCACAGACACCCACTTAAAGATCTTTTATTGGCTAATCCTACACCAATTTGAGCATTAAATATTATACAAACCAAAGTATGTAACTGTAGCACAAATTCTAATAGGTCTTAATAATAAAAACTCAGAGTCAGATATAGGGGTAAATGCTAAAAGATCAATAAGTAAAGGAGCTAGACAAAGTCACCTCTTATCTCCACAACTCTTCAGACCAAAAAAGGGGGTCAAAGGCCTGAGCTCCTGTCTGCTCCCATGGTATATTCCTGTCTCCATCTTCCTAGTGCTGGGATTAAAGGTTTGAGCTTCCCATGTGCTGGGATAAAAGGCAGGAGATCCCAAGTGCTGAGATGAAAGGCATGAGGCTCCAAACGTCTGGCTGTTTCTCCTTTAGACTGAATCAAGCTCATGTAGCACAGGGTGGCCTTGAACTCCTGGTCTTCTTGCTTCCTCCTCCAAAGTGCCATGTATGCCACCATTGCCTGGCCTCTATCATTTACTAGTGGCTAGCTCCACACTCTGATCTCCTGGCAAGCTTTATTTTTTAGAGCACAAACTAAATATCACCACATACAATGATTATGTTTGAATCTTTATTGAAATAAGATGATTGTTTAAATTAATCAGAGCCATGCAAATTTCATGTTGAGAAAGATTTCCAATTAATTATGTCTGCTTAAAAGAGGAATAACACAACTATATATAGGATTTCCATAGTAATTAACATATATAAGATATAGTAGAAGTGATGGCAAAAACACCAATAGAGAACTTTTATGTACTCTACTTTTGCCCTATCAAGTTCAGAAAGCATTATAGATTATGTATATATTTATAATATAATGTTATAAAAATATACCTTTAGTTGAATATTCTTCCTCCTCCAAATCTATAATTCCTGTCTACTTATGAAAATACAACTCAAACAAATTCCAGTAGAGAGGCATCTTACAATATAAAATCTGATCCCTGATCCTCAAAATTATCAAAGCCACAACAAGATATGGTGGACCATGACTGCAATCCCAGTACTCTGGTGTTGAGGCAGGAGAATCACGAGTTTTAGGCAAGTTTGCCTACATAATAAAACTGGGTCTCATACAAAAATTGGTTAAATAAAGTTAATCTCCAGGGGGTAATGATCTACCTAGATTCATAAGGTGTTACACAAAAAGCCTAGTGCCTGGTTCATAATACCTGTCTTCTAATTGTTGATCAGTGCAGGGCAGTGTCTAGAGAGCTGCCCACACATACCAGTAATACAGGCAGTTAGCATAGTTTTTGATTGTCTATGATAAATTGATGGTAATATCCCATTGCTAAAAACACCACACACTTTGAACTCATGACTTGAAGAAATCAAGCTGATATTGACCGAGAAGTTTTCTCCCTACTGGATAGATTTTAAAATATTATTAAGAGTGTTAGTGAAGAGCAACATTTTTACCCAGCTGTGAGCTCTATAAGCTGTGAACTCTACAATGATCAGCTTTGCATGATATGCCCATGGGAGAAATAGTGGCATGATTATTATGGGTGTATCAAGCAGCTTTCTCTCTGGATTTAAAGCTCTCTCCACAGGAGTAAATTCATGTCCGATGTGGTAAATCTGGCCAAGAAGCATTGACTGTGGAGCCATTAGTTCCTATGGGAGAATCTACTGTTACAATTTTGCAAAATAGACATACTGTAAAGCTGCCTTATAAACACTTACCTTTATATCCATAGATTAGTTTAGCTCTCAGTCCTCATTAGAGAATCTTCTTTTTGCAGTGAATAGTGCTTAATAGAGAGTCTCACAATTTGTCAGAGTGTAGAGAACAAGTGTCTGTGGAGTGCTCAACCCTAAATGAGACATCTATACCATATTTTCTCACATTAGGCTCAGGGGACCTTGTGAGAAAGGGGGCAGAAAATTGTTACAGAAGTTGGGAAGGAGTACTGTTAAATAGTGTGTTTGGGAAATGAAAAGTCTTTGCACTCCCGTAAACTCACAGCAGCTGTGGTCACCTTTACAAGACCTGCACAAGACCAACCCAGTCAAAATTCCAGCATGGGGGTTTGAATAAAAATGGCCCCCAGAGACTCATATGAATGATAGGAAGTGGCATTAGGAGTGGTGGCCTTCTTGGAGTGGGTGTGGCCTTCTTGAAGTAGTTGTGTCCTTATTGAATGAAGTGTGTCACTAGGGGTAGGCTTTGGGGTTTCAAATGCTCAAGCTAGGCTCAGTGGCTCTCTTTTTTCCTTCTGCTGCCAATCCAGACATAGAACGCCTAGCTACCTTTCTAGCACCATGTCTGCCTGAATGTCACCATGCTTTCTGCCATAATAATAATGGAGTAAACCTCTGAACTGTATGATGGCCCCATTTAAATTTTTCCTTCATAAGATGTGTCATGGCACTGGGTGGAGGTGGCACATGCCTTTAATCCCAGCATTCAGGAGGCAGAGCCAGGTGGATCTCAGTGAGTTTGAAGCTAGCCTGATCTACAGAGTGAGATCCAGGACAGCCTCCAAAACTACACAGAGAAACCCTGTCTCGAAAAGAAAAAAAAAAAGAGAGAGAGAGAGAAAAGAAAAGAAAAAGAGGTGTCATGGCTATTGTGTCTCTTTACAGCAATAGATACCCTAATTAAGACAGAAGTTGGTACCAGGAGTGGAGTATTGCTGTGATAGTCTTGACTGTACTTTTCTTTGGAGGAATGTAGGTTTTGGGATGTTGGATTAGGAAAGCAGTTGAGGTCATCCTCGTGGATTTCCCCCAGTTTAGACTACTAGCAATAGTGGAGAGGGTGCCTGAACTGGCTTATCCCAGTAGTCAGATCAGTGAGTACTCTGTTATTGTAGAGCCTTCATTAAGTAACTGAGACCCATAGCCAAGCATCAGGCCAAGCTCCAGGGGTCCAGTCAAAGAGAGACAAGAGGGACTCTATGAGCAAGGGGCATTAAGATCATGATGGGGAAACCTCCAGAGACAACCAAACCAAGCTAGTGGGAACTCATGAACTTTAGACCACCAGCTGTGGAGTCTTCATGAGACTAGACTAAGCCCTCTGCATAAAGGAGACAGTCGTGTAGCTTGATTTGCTTAAGGGGCCCCCTGGCAGTATAATCAGGATCCATCCCTGGTGCATAAGCTGGCTTTTTGGAGCCCACTACCTATGGTGGGACACCTTGAACAGCCTTAATGCAGGGGGAGGGGCTTGGACCTACCTTAACTGAATGTAGTAAGCTCTGCTGACTCCCCATGGGAGGCCTTACCTTGTAGGATGAGGGAATGAGGGGTGGATTGGGGGGAAAGCTGGGGGACGGAAAGAAGAAAGAGAGGGGGATCTGTGGTTGGTATGTAAAATGAATAGAAAAAATTCTTAATTAAAAAAAGGAAAGCAGTTGAATGCTTTAATAAGGCCATAATGGGATGTAGGAGGAGGAGAATAGGGTAATGTGAACTGTAGAGATCAACCACAAAAGGTTTCAGAGGAGAAGTGGCCTAGAGAGTGTTCTTATCATATTTAAGTGAAGAATGTGGCTGCTTTCTGCCCTTGTCCAAAAAATCTGCCTGAGGCTAAATTGAAGGGTTATTGATTAACAGCTTTGGCAAGGCAATTTCTAGACAATTTTATATTGACTGTGTTGCTTGGTATTAGTGGGCATACTTATGAAGTTATATAATGAAAAGGAGCAAGCTGAGAAATAAAAAAATACAGAATATACAGTTTGAGGAGAAAGAGAGCACCAGGAAGGGTAAAGAAGTCATGTTCCAATTTTCCATGAATTAAAAGTTTAAAGAAAAATCTGATGCTAAATGAAATGAAGGAAGTGGTGACCTCAGGCCAAGACCACAACCAGCTAAGTTTTCAACTTGTGAAAAAGAATTAAAGAAAAGTTTAGGGCCTGCTATGGTGTCACTAGCCTTTAATCCCAGCACTGAGGAGGCAGAGGCAGGCAGAACTCTGAATTCAATAGAGAATAGCCTGGTCTACAGAGCAAGTTCAAGGATAGCCACACTTAGGTACTGAAGGAAACCATCAAAAACCGAAAGGTGATGAAAATTTTTTGAATGAGTGGGCTATGTTCCAGTCCCAGCCAGCACCAGAATTTAGCAGCTTCAGGCATGTGGTTCTGGTGAGAATCAAACATACAAGAAAGAGGTATGGAAACTCCCTATAAAAGTAAAGAAAGCCCCTGAAGCTAGGCATACATCAGGGATGTCCCTGCATGGAGGCCTAGAGAAGCCATTGCATGAAGCTGTAAAGGTGAAGCCTGGATTGGCTCAGAGACCCCAAGATACTGGAGATGTCAGAGTCATGGGATACCTGCCAAGGAAAGCTGCTAACAGTGAATGGAACCAGCCCAAGAGAAAGAAGTGTGTTGCAGTTAAAAAAAAAGGAAAAAAGCTGAAAGGAGTTGGAGATATGGAGAAATAAGTGTGTTGCAGTCAAAAAAGATGAAAGGAGTTGGATATCTGAAGAGCTTTATGACATCAGATATGGAGAAGCAGAGTTTGGCATTTACCCAGCTGGGTTTTGGTCTTGTTTTAGTCCAGTATTTACTTACTATGCTCCTTTTCATTCTTTTTGGAATAGTAATATATGTCCTGTGCCATTATATGTTGGAAGTAGGTAGTCTGCTTTTTCATTTTGATTTAATATGGGATTAAACTAAAGAGATTTCTGTAGCTAGACTTTTCCTGCCTGGCCCACAGTCAGGACAAATCTCTCTCTCCTGCCAGTTCCACAGCCACTCAGACCCGACCAAGTAAACACAGAGACTTATATTAGTTACAAACTATATGGCCATGGCAGGCTTCTTGCTAACTGTTCTTACAGCTTAAATTAATCCATTTCCATTAATCTATACCTTGCCACGTGGCTCGTGGCTTACCGACATCTTCACATGCTGTTTGTCATCTTGGCGGCTGGCAGTGTCTCTCTGACTCAGCCTTCCACTTCCCAGCTTTATTCTCCTCCTTGTCCCGCCTATACTTCCTGCCTAACCAATGGCCAATCAGTATTTTATTTATTGACCAGTCAGCAACACACTTGCCATACAGAACATCCCACAGCACTTCCCTTTTTTTTTTTTTTTCAAAAAGGAAGGTTTTAACCTTAACAAAGTAAAATTACATATAATTTGGGAATTTGGGTGCAGCTTCTCTTACTGCTTCCTGCTGGAGGGGGGGGGGGCGCTGTATCTTATGGGGACACAAAGAAAATTATAGGATTATGGAGTAGTCCATGAGGGTGTATCATCTGAGCCAGTTGCCTGAATGGATGTTGGATCATCTGGGCCATGGTGTCATTGGAGACCTTTCAGGGGGTCTTGGCTGGTCAAACCTGATGTATCTTAATCTGGAACAAATCCATAGCCTCTGGCTTTCTGTGGAAACAAAAGCAGAGACTCTTTTCCAAAGCAACATATCCTTATACCCAAATTTTGAAGTCAAGGTACCTTTAAAATATACATTTTGGCATAACTCAACAGCTTTTACAATCAAATGTTTTTTTGTGGTTAGAAGTACCAAAGACAACACAATCCAGATTCTCTGTGTAATATTCATCTTCACGTGGCTTATTTTTTATATTAATTTTACTGTCTTTTTAAAGACTTTATTTTTTAAAACTATGTATTTGTTTCTATAACTGTATATATCTCCTTTTTTGTCTCTTTTAAGCCTACGTATATTTTACACACATTGTAAACTATTACATCTGAATCTGTCTTATTGTGAATCTATTGCTTTAAACTGCAGCAGCTGTGGCTGCTGGCTCCACCCACCTCAGCTTCCCAACATGTCTTGTACGTTTACTGCCAGCTCTGGGAGCTACCATGGGTCTATGCTTTTATCCAAGCAGCATGTAGCCCAGAAACCTCTTTTTTGTTTTGTACTAGCAAAGGCTAAATCCACCATGTGGCTTAATGTGCCACTTGCAAGAGGCCTCATTCCTGCCACAGGGTGGCAGGTCTGAGCACACACACTAGGAACCCACCAGTAGCTTAAACTGGCAGCTGCCGCTCATTTGAGAGAGACAATTAGGAACTGTTTTTAGCTCCATTTTAGAATCTTTTTTTCTCAGTTTTTAGGTGGAAACTCTTGCCACCACGTTGGACGCCATTTGTAGCTAGAGTTCTCCTGCCTGGCCCACAGTCAGGACAAATCTCTCTCACCTGCCAGTTCCACAGCCACTCAGACCCGACCAAGTAAACACAGAGACTTATATTGGTATGGCCGTGGCAGGCTTCTTGCTAACTGTTCTTACAGCTTAAATTAATCCATTTCCATTAATCTATACCTTGCCACGTGGCTCGTGGCTTACCGGCATCTTCACATGCTGTTTGTCATCTTGGCGGCTGGCAGTGTCTCTCTGACTCAGCCTTCCACTTCCCAGCTTTATTCTCCTCCTTGTCCCGCCTATACTTTCTGCCTAACCAATGGCCAATCAGTGTTTTATTTATTGACCAATCAGCAACACATTTGCCATACAGAACATCCCACAGCAGATTTCCATGAGTCTCAGAAGAGACTTTGGACTTTTAAACAGAGTTTAAACTTTTAAACTGGTTGACTATGGGAACTTTCGAAGTTGGACTGAGTGCATTTTGATATTATTATATGGCTACAAGTCTATGGAGCCAGGATGTGGAATGTGGTGGTTTGAATGATAATTAATCCAATAGGCTCATAGGGGGTGGCACTATAAAGAGGTGTGGCCTTGTTGGAGTACATGTAGCCTTATTGGAGAAAAGGTGTCACTGGGTTTCGAGGTTTCAAATGCTCAAGCCAGTTCTAGTGGCTTTATTGCTACTTCCTGTCAATTCAGATATATAAATCTCAGCTACTTCTCCAGGAACATGTCTGTCTGCATGTCACCGTGCTTCCCACCATGATGATAATAGACTGAACCTCTGAACTGTAAGCTAGCCCCAAGTAAGTGTTTTCCTTTATAAGAGTTTCCATGGTTATGGTGTCTCTTCATAGCATAGTAACTCAAACTAAGGCAGGGGACGCCCTCAGAAGGTCCCATTTTTGGTTATGAAACTATTGGTAGTCTATGGCTACTGAGAAGAATAGAGAATCAGTTGTCTTTAGGGGAGTGTCTCCTGGGTTAATGGTGCTCCAATGAATGGCTCCTACCCATGTGCATTCAGGTAACTATAATTAGACTTGATGAATTATAAACTTAAAAGATGACATGAAGTTGAGAGGTTAGGAAGGGGAGATGGTTTGTACCTTGGAGGGCTTGAAAAGCAGTGTGTGGGAATGAATATGATAAAAATATATTGTGAACATGTATGAAATTCTCAAATAAAATAAAAATATCATATTAAAATATAAAACTGCAACATCTCCCAAAGTGTAAGTCTATGGAATTTTAATGTCTTATGATGTCAGAAGATTAACGAAGTATATTGTTCATTTGATTTAAAGAAATAAAAATGCGTCAGTTGACAGAAGACTATCAAATTTAATTGTCAAAGCTGACTAGTAATTGTGAATTCATTGTAATATTCTCTTGCAGTTGGGATATGTTCAAAATCTTTCATAATATGCTCTTTATAATTTTAGTAATTTCATGAGCTTATTCAAGATTTAAATATTTTCACCATTTTCCTTGGAATTTGTAGTTGTATAAACTACAAACCAAGTAATTAATCCATTTAAAATGCACTATTCAGGGCTCATTCATCTCTTTTTTGCTTTTACTTGAATGCACAGGACTTTGTCACCACTGCCACAATCCATTTTAGAACCTCTCAACCTCATAAAATAAACTACATACTCTTAAACAGTCACTTCCAAAGCCTCAAAACCTTTTTAGCTGCTCTGGATATTGCTGTGGAATGTTCTGTATGTCACATGTGTTGCTGATTAGTCAATAAAGAAAACACTGATTGGCCATTGGCTAGGCATGAAGTGTAGGCAGGACAAGGAGGAGAATAAAGCTGGGAAGTGGAAGGCTGAGTCAGAGAGACACTGCCAGCTACCATGATGACAAACAGCATATGAAGATGCCGGTAAGCCACGAGCCACGTGGCAAGGTATAGATTAATGGAAATGGATTAATTTAAGCTGTAAGAACAGTTAGCAAGAAGCCTGCCACGGCCATACAGTTTGTAAGCAATATAAGTCTCTGTGTTTACTTGGTCGGATCTGAGTGGCTGTGGGACTGGCAGGTGAGAGAGATTTATCCTGACTGTGGGCCAGGCAGGAAAACTCTAGCTACAAATGGCGTCCAACGTGGTGGCAAGAGTTTCCACCTAAAAACTGAGAAAAAAGTTTCTAAAACGGAGCTAAAAACAGCTTCCTAATTGTCTTTCTCAAACGAGCGGCAGCTGCTGGTTTGAGTTAATGGTGGGTTCCTAGCTCAACCTGCAGTATGGCGGGAATGAGGCCTCTGCAAGTGGCACATTAAGCTGCATGGTGGATTTAGCCTTTGCTAGTACAAAAAAAAAAAAAAGATGTTTCTGGGCTACACACTGCTTGGATAAAAGCATAGACCCACGGTAGCTCCCAGAGCCGGTGGTAAAGTACCACAGCCATGTTGGGAAGCTGAGGTGGGCAGAACCAGCAGCCACAGCTGCTGCAGTTTAAAGCAATAGATTCACAATAAGACAGATTCAGATGTAATAGTTTACAATGTGTGTAAAAAATACGTAGACTTGAAAGATACAAAAAAGGTGATGTTTACAGTTATAGAAACAAATACATAGTTTTAAAAAATAAATTCTTTAAAGAGACAGTAAAATTAATATAAAAAATAAGCCACGTGAAGATGAATATTACACAGAGAATCTGGATTGTGTTGTCTTTGGGATTCTTAACTGCAGAAAAACATTTGATCATAAAAGATGTTGAGTTAAACCAATATGCATATTTTAAAGATATCTTGACTTCAAAATTTGGATATAAGGATATGTTGTTTGGAAAAGAGTCTCTTTTGTTTCCACAGAAAGCCAGAGGCTATGGATTTGTTCCAAATTAAGATACATCAGGTTTGACCAGCCAAGACCCCCTGAAAGGTATCTGATGACACCATGGCCCAGATGATCCAACTCCAGAACCATTTCAAGGCAACTGGCTCGGACGATGCACCCTCATGAACTACTCCATAATTCTAAAATTTTCTTTGTTTCCCCATAAGATACAGTGCCCCCCCTCCAGCAGGAAGTAGTAAGAGAAGCTACGCCCAAATTCCCAAATTATATGTAATTTTACTTTGTTAAGGTTAAAACCTTCCTTTTTGAAAAAAAAAGGGGGGGGGGAAATGCTGTGGAATGTTCTGTATGTCACATGTGTTGCTGATTAGTCAATAAAGAAAACACTGATTGGCCATTGGCTAGTCAGAAAGTGTAGGCGGGACAAGGAGGAGAAAAAAGCTGGGAAGTGAAAGGCTGAGTCAGAGAGACACTGCCAGCCACCATGATGACAAACAGCATATGAAGATGCCGGTAAGCCACGAGCCATGTGGCTAGGTATAGATTAATGGAAATGGATTAATTTAAGCTGTAAGAACAGTTAGCAAGAAGCCTGCCACGGCCATACAGTTTGTAAGCAATATAAGTCTCTGTGTTTACTTGGTCAGATCTGAGTGGCTGTGGGACTGGCAGGTGAGAGAGATTTGTCCTGACTGTGGGCCAGGCTGGAAAACTTAATCTACAGGATATACTACTAATTCCTTCATTTTCATTCTCTATTTCTTTCTCTTTTCTTCCCAACCTTCTTGCTTCTTCTCCTTGTGCAATTTTATATAAATTTTAATTGACTACTTCTCTACTAGGCAGCTGGTGTTTTACATGGTGGGAAGCATACCTACCTGTTTCTGTGACTGTGCCATATTTTTATATGTATATCTTTCTATATTTATGTATCAGAAGAATATATGAGGACTTCCTTCTTTTATGTGCCATACTATATCCTATTGTATGAATACAAAAATTATTTTTCTGTAAGTTGACAGATTTCATATTGTTTAGTCCTTTGTTCATGTTTAATAATGCTGTGCTCAATATTTGCATGCATGTCCTATCTTGGGGTTAAACTAAGGGCCTCACACATGATAAGTAAGTACTTTATCACTGACCTTCCTACTTAGGCATTGAATCTATTGGATTCACTTTCTAGCTTTTTTAAAGAGCAGCTTTATTGAGAAATATTTGATATAGCACACAATTTACCATGGAAAGAATGCAGTTCAACTGTGTCAGTTTATTCACAGATTTGTGCAGCCATCACCACAGAGATTTTAGAGTATATTCACTATGTCAAGGGGCTTCACAGACTCCATACACTTTAACAGTCATTGTACAATTTCTCTGAAATCCTCTGCTCTAGTGAATTACTAACTTAATTACTGAATAGAATTGCTGATTATGAACATATGATATGAATAGCAATGTACCGTTTGTATCATTTTATGGCTGGTCAATTCCACTTTGATTGATGTTTGGATGAACTCTGCAATGTATTGTAATGCAGACCTCTGTTATCTCACTTGGAGTTGTTGAACTTCTTACATAAAGAATTTTCCTCAGTGTTGGGAAATTTCCATCTGCAATTTCTTCTACTATGTATCTACTTTTTCATGAGTTGTTTTCTCTTTTCAGTAGTCCTATTACTCCTGTCTTTATTAGTTTATATATGCCTCTTATTTCTCTGAAACATGTTTATTTTTTCTAAATTATTTCTCTGTCTTCATAGACCATAATTGTAATCTGTTTGTCTATGTGTGACCCACACTGGTTTATTAATTTTAAAAAATTGTTGAAAACTTGTTCTAAATAATGTATTATAACATTTTTTGTGTGAATTTTCCCCATCATCTTTTGGACTTGTTAGCTTTTCTTCAGTATCAAAGAATTTGGTGGGTAGAAAATCTAGCTACTCATCTTTTCAGTTTGCCTCTATTTGTATGAAAGATTGTTCTTTGAATAAGATGAATAAGGGCCATTTGGGCTCTAATATTCTCATTGTGTTATAAATAGAGTCTATGCTATGTAAGAGGGTGCTGATTTGAAAGTAGGAGTCATTGACCTCTCACTCACTTCATTTATCTGAAAATTCGTCTCTGAAACACGTTGGTTGGAGTATGAGATATTCTGGTTGCTGAAAACATACTTCTTAAGTGGGAAATGAAGAAGTAGGGCAGCCCTCTATGAAGTAGTTGCAAATGAGACAGGATAGAATATTATATTGATTTAAATAAACTATTGAGACTCCTTTCATTGGGAGCCAATGGCAATGGCAAATGTTGGAAAATTTAACTCATATTAAAATGGTAGGCATTTCATTTGTTTGTTCTCATGTGAGGATGGAATTAGCATTTTAACTTTGATTATTGTCATATATTGCATACATTTTAATTTTCCTATATTATTTACAGTTCAATAGTGACTTGTCCAAATGTGATTTAGAAAAATTGAAAATATTTTCTTTAAAGCTTTACAATAGAATTGTTTGCTATTTGTCAGATGTTATACATTTAATACTTTTCTCCCCATGTCAGGACTGATAAAGTTTAGACTGCTTATAGTTTAAAATAGTATTATTTTCATAATGCAATGAACATCATGGTTTTTAATAAGCATTGTAGTAATAGGAATAACTGATCTTTCTAATATATATTACATTTAAACTTTCTAATTCTCTCACTGTCAATAATGCCACTGTAACTTGAAAGCTTTTCATTTATTACACAGTTTAGAATATTGAAATACTAGCTTTCTGAGCTTCATAAAATTCTAGCTTTTCTCTGACATTTTCTTTTTTCCTTGTATAATAATTTAATATCAAGTTTCTACTAAATTGTTTTTTTCTAGGAAACCCCATTGGAAAACTTGTAGGAGAAACTTATCAAAGATGTCATTTAGGGTCTCGCCTAAATTTCGTTTCATTTTAGAAATAGTAAACATTTTATATATATCAAATGTTGTGGATTTTGAAAAATCATATCAGTTTATAAGCAAAAATGTTTTTTTTCCATGATGGATCAATTTGTGACACTGATATTTTATGCAAACCTGTTTCTCCTCAGAATTTTTGTTATAGTGTGTTTGCCTACATTTCTGTATTGATATAGATAGACATATAATTATAGATGATATAGAGATATGCTGATTTTTTTCAAATTCATACAATTGCAATAGAGGCTAAGTAGTAACTCTATAGAAAAGTATAAAGCCAAAATTGTGCAATTTATATTCCTTAGCAATGCTTTTTAGAAGGAAAGGTAATTTTCATTTTATTATATTACTTACTATAAATAGAACATTCCTGGATGGGGAAACTGCTAAGTTGAGCTTTATAAATTTGTAAGACACAGTGGTTGAATTGAAAAATGTTCATTATAATGAGTACCTATTATAAATTTTATAAAAATCAATCTTCAAAGAGCACATTTCATTCAATTGTAATAAATTTTCAGCTTGATTAAATTAAGAAATATCAAAGCAAGTAGTGAAGCACACCTCTGATTCTACCTATGAAGACATTTACAGAGACATCAGGAAACTAGATGAAACCTATGACTTAATGAATGATTTTTATCGTCTCATGGATTCAAAGTTTGAATAGTTTATTGATATCAGTGAGCTCTTCTTTCCTGGTTTGAGGAAGTAAGTCACTGAAGGACTTTTCTTTTGTCTTGGTCTTTTCCCTATTACTTCTTTGTGTTTCCTGTGAGCAATTGAGTAAGTAAATCCTTTTCCATACATTATAGCTGCCATGATGTTCTCCCCAAGCACTAGAGGCTGAGATACAAAGGACTGACATTTTTAAAATCAAGAGCCCAAAACCCCATTCCTTAAAGTGTTTATATCATGTATTTGGTCACAGTAATGGCAGATGTAACTGCTAGACCTATGTGCTAGTCAGCCTCTTATCTCGGTGACCAAATACCAGAAATAACTAAACTATAAGGAAGATAGGCTAGTTTTATTTCAAATGCTCCGAGATTTTAGTCTATATTCACGTGGCTCCTTTGCCTATGATAAAACAGCTTATTATGGTGGAAGCATGTGGTGAGGAAAAGGGCTTACTTCACGATGTATCTCAATGACCTAACTTCCTTCTAGCAGGGTCTGATATTATTTGTATAATAACATTGAGAAAATAACTGTGTCACTTAAGGTTCTAACCTTTCACACATTTCTCTCATATTTTCCACCTTTCTGTATAGTTGGATTATGGCAGTTTGGTAATAACACAAACATATTTTGAGTTTCAACTTTTCTTCATGTTCCTATAAAGAGCTCTACTATGATCAAGGATCACAGAAGATTGAGCTTAAAAAATATCTGTTGAAATCTTGGCATTTTGTAAATAAATTTAATATTGAGAAATGGAAATCACAAACCCAGAAAGACATTTCTAAGAAGTTAACTTTAAATGTACTTGGCTAATATGTTGAAATAATTAAAGAATAAAAAACAAAACTCTTGACTTTGAGTACCCAGTCAACATTAATCCAAAGACTGGCATATTTCCAACTTTTTACATTATGTTATTTCATAGTACTTCCCAAAACTGTAACATAAAGAATTAGACTAAATGGGACACATTGTATCATTCACTAAGACCCTTTGGGTAACAACAAATGAACAAACATGAAATCTGCTTTTTGAAAGAAGCAATTTTAAGTTTCTCTCTCTCTCTCTCTCTCTCTCTCTCTCTCTCTCTCTCTCTCTCTCTCTCTCTCTCTCTCTTTCTTTCTCTCTCCTATGGTTGTGACTTGAGTACTTAGCTCCACATTGTCTTGATTTGAAAACACAAAGCTTACTATCTTTTAACTTTTAATTAAAGTACATATTTATGTTCCCCCAATTTAAAAAAGTATATTCCTAATACTTAACACTTTTTTTTTTTACAAATGTCACCTCTTAATGGAAGGTACATATTCATATAGTTTCATGAACATTTGAAGAATAAGATAAAAAACTTCTGGTTTTCCTGCAAGCATCTATCGTTCCTTTTGTCACATTAGACATTGAAACAGCTATCATTATCATATGGATTTATCCCTTAGAAATAACATTCTGCCACTTTTTGATAAATTAATTAAATATAGAATTAATGAACTTTCTTGTTGTCCTTGATACTGATCATTTAGCAGTGGCTTTTGAGAAATCTAGTTAGCAAAGATTGTCTTTTGCTGATCTAGAGTCTGAGTCATATTGACAGATTTTCCTTTTTGAGATAATTTTCATGATGTGGCTCAGGCTGGCCTTGAAGTGCTACTAAATTGTGAGTGCTGATATAAGAGGCACAGCACCATTTCTAGCTTAAGGAATCTTTTATTTTTTTTAAATTTATTTTAATACAAGATTTTCATATATCCTAATTAATATACTATATTTATGTTTATCCAATCACTATCTTCCCCCATTTCCCACCTCTCCTTGCATTGATTTTATTCATTTTTAAAAGTTAGGATGGATATTCAGTGTATTCATTCTGAGGCAGCCAGTTTGTGGTTATAGTTTAGCAACACAGACCACACCTACATCAAGAGACACACAAAGAATACACTTCTCTTCAAACAAAAAGTACACAGCTCTACCCTAGCAGCTCCTCTTTGGTAGTTTGTAGTTAAATACAACTTAGAATACATTTTTTTAACTTGAAACAGTGAATCCACCCCGAATATGTTTTAGATGTTTACAGAATAAAGCAAACTGTGTCTTCAGAAAGATCTTTTAGATAAAATCTTAATTTGTTACTCTATGTCTACCTATGATTGGTCATTCACATGACTGAAATTAAATTTGTAATGCAAGAGAATATACAGTCAACAAGGACATTCATAATGCAAGCTTTCCCATCAAAACAAAATACTCATGTTTTCTCCCTAATAACCAAATCTCTTTTTCAAGGGTCTATAGTGAGAAGCTAAATTTGTCCTAAATATTCTACTCCCTTTCAGTGTATTTACTTTGTATTCTCATTTAAAAATAAAAGCCTTGCTATTTTGTTATTTGCATGTTTTTGTTTGTTTGTTTTGATTGTGTGTTTGTGTGCTTCTCTGTGTATGTGTGATTTTTTTTTCAATTCTTGAACAAGCGTCTTGAATACAACCAGTCTAGACAGAAAATCTTGGTAGCAATTCTATGTATTGAATTCCCAGCAGACAGACTGGAAACAGATGTTCTCAAAATGTGATTTCAGAAATCTGCAAAACATGTACCTCCTTTTGAGGTTTCCTAAATAAATAGCCCATATAATAATTTCATATCTACACACTGTTCTCTATTCTAGAAAAATTTAAAGTCAAGACTTGATTTTAAGTGTAGCTGTTTTCAGCCATGATGTGATAGTTATCTTTTGCTGTGGATTAATCCTTCTGTACACTGTGAAGATGTGTTGCTCTCATTATTAATAAAAACCTGATTGGCCAATAGCTAGGCAGCATTTTGGGGGTAGAGATAATGCTGGGGAGAAGAAGGGGGAGATGGGAGAGATGTAGTTGAGGTAAATGAGCCTCAGTTCATTACATAGATTAATAGAAATGGGTTAATTTAAGTTATAAGAGATAGCTAAATGCTGGGTTAAGAGATCCAATGAGAAGGCAGAAAAGCAAGGCATATAAAGTCTAGGTAGACAGGAAGTTGTGTGCATTTGGAAGCTGCAGAGTTGGTGAAGTAAGGTTGGCTGGTGGCTTTCCCTATTTCCCTGAACTAAGGCTACATTTGACTCTGTGTTTTTCATTTAATAAGACCATTTAGAAATTTGTCTACATTTGGTGCCCAACTTGTCGTTTACGAATTCTCGAGAAAGCTACTTGCCTGTGGCCTTGCAGGCCCCAGCTCAGACCTGAGCTAAAAGTTGCTTGTTGTGGTAGCACACGCCAGTATGATTTACTGAAGAAGACAGAAGCAGGAGGATCCTGAGTTTGAGGCCAGCCTAGGAGGCTTACTAAGGAGAAGCTTCAGCTGGGGTCAGGCCATAAACGGTGGCGGTGGGACCATGAAGGCAGTGGCTGCTGCTCTGAGTTGCTGGCTGCTTCTCATCATGTTGGTGACTGCAGTGATGCTGCTACCTGGGACAAAGGGTTTGCTGCTACTTGTTCAGAGAATAATTGCCAGGACCGTCATGTTACAAGAAAGCATCAGCAAAGGTCAGTTTGGAGAAGTTTGATGAGGCAAGTGGTGGGGAAAAATTGCTGTGAAGATATTCTCTTCTAGGGAAGACCATTTGTGGTTCCAAGAGACAAATATTTATCAGACTGTGATTGCTCCAAACCACAGAGGAGGGTCTAAAATAAAATTATGCAGGGAACCATGACCACGTCTTACAGCAAATTTGGAATCTTCAAAAGGATGATGGAATCCCACAATGATGATTGCACATGGACTATGATAAAAACCATTAATCTTATTAACACCACTGAAAGACCTACTTTGGACTCCAAACTGCTCAGGACAATTTCAAGATGACTAGCTGAGATGATCCAGCCTCACAGACTACTCAAACAAGGACTTGAGATAAACCGTGCACTTTTGCACTATGCAGAGACTGGACAACAAATGATACAGTTAACTCTTTCAGGACTTGACAATTAACCTAAAAATTTTCTTTTCAGGATCCCCTAAAGATGTCTCAGGCCCCAGAAAGCAGGAAGAAATTTTAAGAAAATGACACCCACATTCCCAAGAGGTGGGATGGGTGGTTTTTGGACATTCAATGACTTATATAGATAATTGTCATTATTTACCATGGTTGGTTACAAGTTGTTAATTGTTAATGGTTAAAAAAAAGCTAATAAAAAGTGATTAGATACAGGATTCTTGTTTAAAGAAAAGAAAAGAAAAAAGAGGGTATAGAAAAGGGTAGCTCATTGAATCTACTCTGATAAAAGGGAAGATATAGAAATAGTAAGATAAAAGGTAGATTTATGGATCTACTCAGAAAAGAAAATAGAATATGGATATGACAAGATAAAAAAGGGAGATTATTGAATCTACTTTTAAAAACGAACTACTTGTTTTAAATAGGATAAGCAATGAAATTTTTCATCTGAACTTGTCAAATGATAATGGACTGAACATTGTTAATGTATATAATTGAGTTTTTTGGCTGAATCTGTCAAATGTTAATGTACTAGTCACTATTAATGTAATTCTTGACTGCATATATTGTGTATGCTTATTGTATATACTTTTTCTTATATTAGTTATAGATTCTTTTTAATTTTAGACAAAAAAGGGGAAATGTGGTGGTAGTGTCCCCTAATATATTGTGCACCCTAATAAACTTATCTGGGATTAGAGAACACAACAGCCACTAGATAGACATAGACGCCAGAAAAAGGTAGCACATACCTTTAATCCTATCACTTGGGAGGCAGAGATCTATTTGGATCTCTGTGAGTTCAAAGCCACACTGGAAATAGCTGGGCATGGTGACACACATCTTTAATCTCAGGAAGTGATAGCAGAAAGCAGAAAGGTATATAAGGTGTGAGGACCAGGAACTAGAAGCTTTTTAGGCTTTTTAAGCTTTTAGGCCTTTGAGCACCAGTTCAGGTGAGATCCATTCCTATGAGGACTCAGAAACTGTCAGTCTGAGGCTTCCAGTTTGAGGAAAAAAAGATCAGCTGAGAAGTTAGCAAGGTGAGGTTGGATGTGGCTTGTTCTGTTTCTCTGATCTTTCAACATTCACCCCAATATCTGGCTCTAGGTTTGTTTTTATTAATAAGATCTTTTAAGTTTCGTGCTACAATAAGGGATAGCTAAGAGCAAGTCTAAGGTATCAGCTAAGCATTTATAATTAAAATTAAGTCTCTGTGTGGTTATTTGGAGAGCACCTGGTGGGACAGAGCTGACCGGTGGTCTAGAAAGAAAATGCAGCTACAGTCTTTAATTGTTAACTTGATACAATTTAGAATCACCTGGGTTAGCCTGTGAGCGTGTCTATTGAAGATTATCTTAAATAAATAAATTGATGTGGAAAGATGAAGCACTCTGTGAGCAGGACCAGTCCCTGAGCAAGGCTGTCCTGAACTATATACAAGAATGGAGAAAGCAAGCTGAGAACAAGCAAAGAAGTGAGTATTCGTGGTTTGTGTATTCATTTCTCTCTGCTCATGACTGCAGATATAACATGACTAGAAATTTGAAGTTCCTGCCTGACTCCCATGCATTGATGGACTATATGTAATATGGAATAAAAACTGGAAATAATCCCCCATTTCCCACTTTGCTTTTTGTCATGATGTTTTATAACAGCAACAGAAATTAAACTGAAACATATGGGGACTATGTAGAACGTAGCTGGCATCACTTCTTTTACATGGCAACAGAGTCAAATAGATTCAATTTAGTAACTCTGAATATTTTCACTGAGATGGTATATTCCTTCTGCTTGTGAATAATGATAATTAAGTCACTTTTTCTTATTTCTTGCCCTTAAAGTTTTTATTATTTAGTCCCCTAAACTTATCACTGACAGGGTTATTTATTTAGAACAGAGATTATTAAATTATAGACGAAAGGTCATATTTGATTTGCTATCTCTTTTTATATATAAGATTTTATTGGAACACAGCCACACCCATTTGTTTTCATAGTGGCTTTCACACTGCAAAAGCAGAATTATGTAGCTGTGACAGAGCTGTATGACTTACAAAATGAAGTGTATTAATTATCTGACCTTTTATAGTAAATGTTTCACAAATCCTGGAAGCTAACACCACATAATTTGTGCTATAATTTTAAATCCATTCAGTGGTAGTAGGACATTTATTCATTTAACATGTTTATTAACATTTAAATAGACATTACATTCACATAGTACAAAATTTAAAATATATATATATATATATATATATATATATATATATATATAATATATTTGAAATCTCAGTTTCAATCATACTCCAGCATAAACCCTACTTGTGGTCTTGTCCCTAATAAGAGAAAATTATATAATATATAAAAATAAATGGAAAATAGAAAAAAATACACTATATATATATATATATATATATATATATATATATATATATATATATATATATATATATATATTGCTGATTGCTGCCTAGGAGGTGGCTGCCATTTTTTCTCCACATCATTGTTGCCCTCTGGATATCTATGCTCTCTGGCCTCTGGTGAATTCCAAGCTTGTCACAAGGGACCAAGAAGTTCATCGAGGACCAGAAAGCATTATATGTTATTGTGGTGATGTATTATGTCCCCCAATATAGTTTGTCCCCCAATAAAGTTTATCTGAGGATCAGAGGAAAAAGCCAGCCACTATAGTAAACAGAGAAGACAGGCAATGGTAGCACATGCCTTTAGTCTTATCACTTGAGAGGCATGGATCTGTCTGGATCTCTGTGAGTTCAAAGCCACACTAGGATCAGAACCAGGTGTGGTGGCACACTCCTTTAATTCCAGCACTAACTATAGAAGTCTGGAGGTCTGTACAGACAGACAGGAAGTGACAGAACTGGGCAGGAAGAGGAAGAGATGTAGCTGGACAGAGAGAGCAAATGATACAGCAGAACAGAAAGGCAAATAGGCATGGGTATACAGGAAGTAGGTCTTTTGGAAGTTGAAGGTTGGTAAGGGGAAGTTGGCTTGGGGCTTTTCTTATTCCTCTGGTTTCTCAGGTTTTTGCCTCTATATCTGGCTCTGTGTATTTTATTTAATAAGATCTTTTAAGATTTGTGTTACATGTTATAATTAAGCAAAACTTGCAGAAACCTAGAGGTATCAACAACAGGATGTGGAGAAGATTCAAGGACTGAAGCCCAACATCTGTTACAAGAGCAAAATGCAAATGATGGGCATGCTGTGTAGTGGATTCCAAAAGTTTCTGGTCCACACATCAAGGAACTGGGCATTCTGTTATGTGCAACGTCTTACCCTGTTGAGATTTATGGTAGTATTTTATTTGTACTGAAATGTGATTTTAATTGTATGTTAATAAATAAAGTTGCCCGGGGGTCAGAGCTATTAGAACCATAGCAAGAGCGTGGCAGTGGTGGCGCATGCCTTTAATCCCAGCACTTGGTAGACAGAGCTAGGTAGATCTCTGTGTGTAAAAGGATACAGCCAGCATTGGAGACACACGCCTTTAATCTCAATACCAACCATAGAAGACCTGGAAGTCTCTACAGACAGGCAGTGACAATGCAGTCATGTGTTTGGGTTTACAACCAATGAGAAGGCAGAAGAGAAAGACTATATAAGACATACACACAGGAAGTAGGTCCCTTTTGGAGTGCTCTCTTGGCTGAAGCAGGAAGGGTAAGGCTCTTAGCTCTGACCTCTTGGCTTTCTTCTCTGAATCGGCTCTGTGTTTCTTATTTAATAAGACGGTTGGTTACATCTACAGAGATTGCTCACAACTTTTTCTCCAAGAATGACAAAACCATCATAGAAAGAGCAGCATAGCTAGTCACCAGAGTCACTAACCCCAATGCCAGGCTGTGCAGTGAAGAAAATGAATAGATGGCTCATTTCCATGTTTTGCTTGTGCTTAAATGTAACCATAAAAACTGAAAAAAAAAAATAGAAGAGATTGAATCCCATTTCCCGTAGCAGTTTAAAAACATTTAAAAAAGTTGGATGGATATCCAGGATATAGATAGATGAAGAAAGACTTTCTGCTAGTAAATGTGTCTTTCTCCTTGTCTTAAAGATTTTGGGTGACCCAACTTCACTGCTAGAATGAACTGTCTGAAGAATTTCTAATTTACTGCGATTACTTTTACATCTCCATCTTACTATTTCACCGTGTAGGATATATGACTATTTTAAGTTGTCTTCCTGTGTTTCTTCTGTATGTACAGTTAGGCCAATGCAAATATGTGAGTGTTTGTATTTTTTGACATTTTGGTATCCCTTATATGATAAGAAACAATAGCATCATATAATAGTCTTATCACTTTCTTTTTTTTTTTTTTTTTTGGTTTTTTTTTTTTTTTTTTGTTTTTTTGAGACAGGGTTTCTCTGTGTAGCTTTGCGCCTTTTCCTGGAACTCACTTGGTAGCCCAGGCTGGCCTCGAACTCACAGAGATCCGCCTGGCTCTGCCTCCCGAGTGCTGGGATTAAAGGTGTGCGCCACCACCGCCCGGCCTTATCACTTTCTTATCTTATCACTTTCAATAAAATGTGTTGTTTGGATATTTCTTCATATTATGAAACAAATATTTTTATCATTGTTCCTCATAAGTACCTAGCATTTTATTAAGTGTTTATATTGTTATGTCTGTATTGTGAGATATTCTATTTATTGCTAACTGCTTGCCACAGTAGTCAATTCTCTGTGAATATACTGACACTCCTAAAACTACTTAGTTTCACTTTTTATGCCTACTCAGTTGTTTTTTTTTAAATTTACGTGTATATTTCATACTTCTCTAATTTGGCTTGTATGATAAAGAAGATATAACACCAAAAACTGATATTGAAAGAGACTGGTATTAAGGAAATAGGGAAATTTAATAAAGTATAAGTAAAATGCAAATGGTGAGAGAATTAGAAAATACCTAGATAGGTAAAATGGCCAGATGTGCTACAATTCCACAATATAATTCTCTAACAGTATAATTCTGCTCTCAGCTACAGAAATAAGAGCTCTTTCATAAATATTACATAAATGAGTCACCTTTGAGAAGACATGGATTTGTGAAAAATCCCTATGGACAAAGACAATGCAAAAAAAAATGGAAAATCTATCTGGAAAATCAACATGAGCAAGCGCTAGGATTTGTACATTTAGGGCACAGTGACAACAGAATACTTTAGTAAATAAAGCAAAAGAACAGGTCAATAGCATCTGCAATTTCAGCAAAATTAGAAATCAGAAAGTTAGCTAAACGTGCTCTGTTCCAAAATTCTAGGCTCTCAAATAGTTGTGGGTAACTTGAATTGTTTCAAGTATGCATTTCTACTTGCATAAACTCCCTGATTTAATATAACAAGTAAAAGAAATGGTCAAAATATATAATACAGTTTCTTACATATAGAAAACTCTACAATGAAATTTGGTCTTCTGAAGAAACTTCATTGTCTGTAAAGGTGAACAACAGCTGTAGATTTACTTACAATAGTTTGACCTCCATTTCTCTCCTTCCTTGTTTTTTTTTTTAATCCACACAGCACATTAGTTTTGTCATAGTAACTTATGTGCCACATGTGATCCAGAATAACTTCAATATACACATAGGATGAGCTGTAATTCAGTATGTCAATATGTGAACCCCTCATACAATATGTGTCAATACATCCTTAAGTGTAGCCTTGGTTTAAGTAAATTTAAATTATTTATTATTCTTTCCACACATTCAGTGATATTCTGTCTTTATATTTTCAGTCTTGTTGAAATGTCATTCTTTCTCTCAATCCACTGTACATCTATCTACTTGTCCAAGAACATCTCAAATACTGATCTTTTATGAACCTTCCGCAATTAAAAATTAAAAACCTATCTCTTAGTGCTCTTGTAGTTCTTCTTTCATCTCTTAACAATACTTGCCACTTGAGTATAAGAACAGTATTTCCTTATTGGATGTCATCTCCCTGAGGATAATGTAATAAGCTATTCTTATTTGTACGTACTAAAATATGTTTGTTACCACATAAACTTATATTGATATCCGGACATTGTACTTACCAAACTGAGGAAAACTTTTCATCTGTCTTCCTTTATTAATATAAATATCTGGATGTGAATCTGAAGACAGAGAACTGGGATAATAAGAAAAGGTACATATTGAGAGCCGCTGGTAGTGAAAGTCCATAGAGTATACAGCAGTGACAACTAGTGTTCAGAAGGTCAACCTATCAGAACTAAGGGTTCTGTTAGAGGAAACCTTCACACAAGGTGTTATGGGATTACTGCCTTTTGAATGAACTGGCTGTCTCTTGTTGTAAACTTCTTGTGCAATAACAGCTCCCCATTTACCCTGCATCTCAATGTTACATGTACATGTAATCTCATGATTGCATCTCAATCTTGGGCACAACTTTCCCTATACATTTGGAGTAACTGGACAACTGTCCCCAGCTGCATTTATTTTTCATTAACATATATCTGGCCAGGGCCATTCTCTGGACAAAAGTATTTCAGCAAAGATATCTTTTTCCAAGGACAAAACTGCACATAGATAAACATTAGCTCATCTCACTCACAGATAGAAAAAAGAACCACTAACAATTAAATCCTCAACTCCTTACCTTCACCCCGGGTTATTTACACAAGACCCTAATTTAAGAGATTTACTGCTCACATTCCTGGGATGAAGTTTTAGCCATTTGTTAGATACTGAGTTAAGGAGGTTACTTCCCACTGACCCAAGGAGATTGCCTCCAGGCCAGGCAGGCCTGGAGCCAAGCTTCTTTCTTGTGCAAATTAAGTTTTTATTCCTCCTCAGCCAGGTGCTATTCCTAGATTTTCTCCTCAGCAATTACTCTGAGTGAAAGTGCTTTTACTAACCAAATACTACAGCTCTGACATAGGCTGCTTAGCCACCTAGCATATGTCCCCCTCCCTATCAGAAAGCAGCTGCAGCTGGGATGAGCGGGAAAAGTGGTACCAAAGACAGTTTACTTTCTTGTGACTTACTGACCCCTAACATTTTACCTAGCCATTTCTAGATTATAGTTTGAGCACATAAATTCCCTAATTGATCTTAGCCTTTAGTTGACCCTACCAGAGAATTCCCCTTTACTCACTCCCCTTTTGGGTTGTAATTGGAAGCTGACAATTAATTGCTTTATGTGTGGGTCCTTATCACCTCTCTCTGAGACCCTGAAAACATCAAGCCTCATATTGCTTTACCAAAGAATTACTGTGTGGGTATATATACTGGTTCTCTGAGAGCATTGAGAGAAGAGGATTGATGGAGAAGAATAAAGATGAGGACGGAGATGGAAAAAACTAGGTAGAAGGATGAGAGAACAGCAGAAGGGACTGAGAGCAGGAGGGACTGAGAGGAGCTAAGTAAGAGAGCAGAAAAGAAACTGTGTAGATAGAATCGCCATAGAAGAATAAAGTGTATGGACTAAAGACCTCAGTGTGCTTAGATTCATTGAATATCCCTCAGATTAGAATCCTCAGTTGGTTGGTAGACTGTTCCATGGACCCTGGGAGCTAGCAATATAGGCTGGACCTATTATTGTTTGCGTTAGGTACACAATTGAATAGATAGAAAATGAGACTCAATTGTTATTTTTATGCCTCCCATCACCACCGTTTCTATTTTCCTCATTTTTTTATAGAAAGATTAAAGCTGTGGAATAAAAATGGTTTCATACCATACCATATCTCTATTTTTAAATTAAAAACAATCTCTATTTTACCCATGGAGTTTTTCTTGGAAATTAAATTGCAGCTAATCCTAAATCATGTAGTATATTTTGTAAAAATTTATATGTGATAGATTATATTATACTTCAATTTTAACAAGGATAAAACACTGCTACTTAAATGTATTTTCAAAATAAAGTCATCTTAGTATGCAATCTTTTTTAAAAAATTTTTTTTGAGACAAGTTTTCTCTATTTAGCTTTGGAGCCTGTCCTGGAACTCACTCTGTAGACCAGGCTGGCCTCAAACTCACTGAGATCCACCTGCCTCTGCCTCCCAGTGCTGGGATTAAATGTGTGTGCCACCACTGCCCAGTTTAGTATACAATCTTAAAACAAGAAAATATTACAGATTTTTTTAAAAAATATATATATTTTATATTTAATTGTAAGTATGTGTGCATGTGTCTGTATGAGTATATGCATATGATTTTAGGTAACTTCAGAGGCCAGAAGTTAGATCCTATGGAGCTATAGTTATAATCAGTTGCAGGCCATCTGCCATGGTTGCTGGATACTGAATTCAGGTTCTCTACAGAAGCAGTATATGTATTCAACAGCTGAGCCACCTCTCTAGTCCAGAAATATTCTAGATTTGACCTAATAACTGTGTTATTCATTTATATAAGCACTATTTTTATGAAGTAGGTATTTTATGTAAATAAATAAATGCAAAAATGTAAAAACATCCTTCAAACAAAATAATAATGATCAAAAATAGCAGAAAAACTGATAATGACTTGACCAAGGAGGTAATCTGCAATATATGTGTAAATTCTGAGAGAGCTAATTTCATTTTATAATTGCATTATCACACTAAGCTTTTCATGGATGTCTTTATTATAAAATGCTAAGAAAGCTTACATTCCTAAGAAGTTACACCACCACTGATCAGTATATCATCTAATGGAATTATTAACCATTAGAATGTGTATACACCTTACTCTTTTCCCTTCAGCCTTTGTTTTAACATCATGCCAAAGAAGAAATCTTAGTATGACAACTGTGTTGCTATTTTTATATTTAATAATCAACATGGGTAACATTTGGCAACTTAACATGGCAAGTTAACATGGCAACTTTTAGATATAGTCTGCTTCTAATTTTCAATGAGTAGATTTATTAACTGCATAAATTTTTCATTCATTACTAAACACATCTTTCTTGCAAATATCTTTAAATTTCTTCTCATACAGACATTCTCTTCTTTGGCTTTTATGAAAATCAGATCTATGGGAATCATAATTGTAAAAGGTGGCTTTTATGACAATGATCTTAAATTATACTAGATAAAATGTAGCAGTAAAATGGTCTCTACTGTCCAATAATTCTAACCACATTCTATAAATGTGAGAAGTAAAGCCCCAATCCTGCAAAAATTATCAGGGAATACATACTGTTTAATTCAACATTAGACTTTAATTTCATTTTGAGTAGACCTCCCATATAGAATACTGCCTGCCAGTACATTATCTCTCCAATGTGTTCTAAATTCTTTAGGAATCCTAAGGGGTTTTCACCATCATTTTAAAAAAGAAAAGGAATACATTACAAAACAGTCATCTTTATTATGATTGTTGGGTCTGTCTTTTGATGCATCACTTTTCTTATTCTGTAATAGTTTTAGAAACAAAACAAAAAATGCTTTGCTAGGCGCTAGAGAAATATCACAGCAGTAAAAGAGGGCTTTCTGTTTTTACAGAAGACTGAAATTCTCTATGCACCTATCACACTTAAACAAATGTAGACAGACACATGTTAATAAAAAATAAATAAATACAGGCCTAGAAAATTTTCTCAGCAGTAGATATTCTTGCAGAAAACCAAGTTCAGTTCCCAGCACCCACATAGTGGCCCATAACCATTTGTAACACCAATTTCATGAAAGTCAATGCCCTAGTCTAGCCTGTATGGGTACTAGGCATGCACATGGTGCACATATATGCAAGCAGCACACTCATACTCATAAAATTAAAAAAATAAAAATTAAAAATAACACATAAACTTTAAAAAATTCATTGATTAAAAAGTGAACTTAATATAAAATTATAAGTCTCTTTACATTTTATAATTATGTAGCTTCTGTATTTAGTTTTTGCTAAAAAATGTGGTTGCATTCATGTGGGTTTTTGAGTAAAAATACCCTCTTATGCCAATGTATTTAAGTGATTGTTTCCCAATTCGTAGAATATTTAGGAAGGATTAAGAGGTGTAGTGGACTTGTTGGAAGGGGTATGTCACTGAGGATGGGCTTTGAGATTTCAAAAGCTCAAACCATTCCAATCTGATTCTCTTTCTGCCTCTAACTTGTGGGTAAGATGGGAGCTGTGAGCTAATGCTCCAGTATTGTGCCTACTTGCCGCCTGCCATACTAACCATGATGATTGTCATGGACTCATCCTCTGAAACTATAATCAAGAACCAAATTAAATTATTTCTTTTATAAGTTGCTTTGGTCATGGTATCTCTTCACAAGAATGGAAAAGTAACTAACACCTCACATACTCTTTCCCTTTATTTTTCCTGTCATGATTATTAACATTAATAAGACAATGGACAGTGAAGTGCAATTAAGAATCTGTTATACAGGAACTGATATAACTCAGATTTAACATGCAAAATAGTTTTGAAATTTTGGTTCTTCAAGACATTTAATTGTTTTTCTTTGTATTTTTGTTATTGTTCACCTATCTATTTTCTATCCTGGGCATAGCCTCCCTCCCATCCTCCTCTATAAATCCCTCTCCCTTATTCCCCTCTCCCAACCCCCAATGCCCTCTTCTTCCATCTCCATCCAGGAAAATGAGTGTCTCCCATAAGTATCAATAAAACATGGCATTTTGAGTTGCAGTAAGACTGAGTACCTCCTCATGTTTTAAGGTTGGCCAAGTGACACAGTATGAGGAATAGGGTACCAAAAACCAGTAAAAGAGTTGGAGACATCTCTTGTTCAAGCATGATCATCTTATGGGGCATTTAATTTTGTAAAATCAAGACAGTATATATAAACATTTTTAGATGCATGTTTTGGTAGCAAAAGCACAAGACATGCTTTTATTACAAAGCTTTGGAAGAACAAAATTAGCAACACTTTCTTACAATGCACATAAGAAAGAAGGAAGCTTGAAAAGTGAATGCTGCTATTTTTTTTCTATTTCAAAGGACAGTGTATTTCTGTACTTAGGAGAAAAGAAATCCAATAGGTATTTGAAACAATCAAAATTCTATACATTTCAAAGTAACATCCTGGTTAATTTGGTGGAAACAAATCAAAACATGTAAAAAGTAAGCCCAGACTTAAAACAATAATGACTTCAGAATCAAAAATAAGTTACAAGCAAAGTTCCAAAATGTCATAATAGTAATTAAGCATGCATTTCATGATAAGAAGACAAGAACTTGCCGAGAGTATAACACATAAAAATAAATAGCCTGCAGGCATAAGTATGGAGAAGAGAAATAGCATTTAAAATAAAGTATCTGCTGAAGTCTTTCATGAGTCACCCAATGTGCACACAGGCACACATAAATGAAGGCTCAGTTTTCTCAGTGTTGCTATTTTAAGCATAAACAGTATGACTTGCATTTAAAGAACATATAAATTAAACATGAAAAGGCTGTAAAAATTAGAATGCTGTTCTCTGTGTTTGTAGGAGATGTGTAAACAAAGTCAGGGAATATTCATTGGAAAATTTCCCACTAGATACCAACTTGACAATATTAGACAGAAATTAAATATATTTTTAATTAAATACAGAATGAAGAAGTAATAGTGAAATACAAGAAGCAAGCCATATCTTTTTTTTTTTTTTTTTTTTTTTTTTGGTTTTTCAAGACAGGGTTTCTCTGTGTAGTTTTGCGCCTTTTCCTGGAATTCACTTGGTAGCCCAGGCTGGCCTCGAACTCATAGAGATCCGCCTGGCTCTGCCTCCCAAGTGCTGGGATTAAAGGCATGCGCCACCACCGCCCTGCTGCAAGTCATATCTTAATGACCTATCACAAACTACTAATTAAAGAACAGATATCATACTAGATCCATTATTTCATGGCATTATGTGATTATTTTGCTAAATAGTTGATCACCTTTGAATAAACACCTGTTCCTTAATTTTAAATAAATAGTTGCTGCATAAGAAAGCTAAAGTAACTTGTCGGTGCACATAGTTTTTTTTTTCTTTTAATCCCAGTAACCATAGACTATACCTATACTATATAGATACTGCGTATAAATATTGGTTATTCAAGAAATATTTAGGTATTTAGAGGTAGTTTTTAGAACAATTCATTAGCAAGATTATATTCTTGCTTTCAAGATATAGGTAGATGAGGCAAAATATTACTTTGAAACAAATTTTGTTGCCCAATTCTCTCACATTAATATATTCAGAGATAGTTTAAGTTTTTTCCAAAATCCAAAGCTATATTTTTATATTGTGACATTACAAAAAGACCCCAAGAATGACAAAATTATGGTTATGTTATATAATGATATTCATTCAAGAAACTCCATTCTTCATATGTAAGAATTATATGCATTAAGAGACTAAAATGCACATCATATTATGTACATGTCAGAACAGATAACTAAACATATATTTCAATGAATTTTATCAGATATTCGATATTTATTCATAAAATGTAAGTTATTTTGTCTAACTATAATTATATCTAACCAAAAAAATCAAAAGCCAGCTAAATTCTTACATTAAAACTTAATTTTAAGAAAGCACCATATTGATTTCCAAAGTGGCTGTACAAGCTTGCATTCCCACCAACAGTGGAGGAGAGTTCACCATGCTCCACATCCTCTCCAACATAAGCTGTCTTCAGTGTTTTTGATCTTAGCCATTCTGACTGGTGTAAGGTGGTATCTCACAGTCATTTTGATTTGTATTTTCCTGATGATTAGGGATGTTGAGCAATTCCTTAGATGTCTTTCAACCATTTGAGCTTCTTCTGTTGAGAATTTTGTTTAGCTCTATAGCCCATTTTTTAATTAGACTGTTGGATATTTTGATGTCTAATTTCTTCAGTTCTTTATATATTCTGGATATCAGCCCTCTCTCAGATGTGGGGTTGGTGAAAATCTTTTCCCATTCTGTCGTTTTGTCTTATAAACTGTGTCCTTTGCCCTACAAAAGCATCTAAGTTTCAAGAGGTCCCATTTATTAATTGGTGCTTTCTTAGAAAATTGGGAATCAACCTCCCTCAAGACCCAGCTATTCCATTCTTGGGCATATACCCAAGTAATGCTCAATCATACCACAAGGGCACATGCTCAACTATGTTCATAGCAGCATTATTTGTAATAGTCATAACCTGGAAACAACCTAGATGCCCTTCAAATGAAGAATGGATAAACAAAATGTGGTACATATACACAATGGAGTACTACTCAGCAGAGAAAAACAATGACATCATGAGGTTTGCAGACAAATGTATGGAACTAGAAAAAATTATCCTGAGTGAGGTAACCCAGACTCAGAAAGACAAACATGGTATGTACTCACTCATAAGTGGATACTAGATGTAAAGCAAAGTATAACCAGACTGCAAATCACAACTCCAGGGAGGCTACCTAGTAAAGAGGACCCTAAGAAAGACACAGGGATCACCCAATGACAGAGAAATAGATGATGATATCTACATTAGGGGTTGAGGGGTAATGGAGGGCAAGGGTCAGGGGAAAGAGAGCTTAGGGGCACAGGAGGTCCCAGCTCGATCAAGAGCAGTGTGGGAGAATGGAGAGGGAGATACCACGATGGATGAATGAAGACCCCAGGGGAATAGGAAGAATCAGAGTGCTAGAGAGGTCTCCAGAAATCCACAAAGATACTCCACTGTAGACTACTGGCAATGTTTGAGAGAGTGCCTGAGCTGACCTGCTCTGGTGATTGATGGCCGAACACCCTGGCTGTCATGATAGAACTCTCATCCAGTGTCTGATGGAAGCGGAGGATGCAGAGATCCACGGCCAAGCCCCAGGTGGAGCTCCAGGAGTCTAATCAGTGAAAGAGAGGAGGGATTGTATGAGCAAGAGATGTTGAGACCATGGTTGGAGGAAGCACAGGGACACATAACCAAACTAGTAGAAACACATGAACTGTGAACCAATGGTGAAAGAACCCCCATAGAACTGGACCAGATCCTCTGGATAAGTGAGACAGTTGATTAGCTTGAACTGTTTGGGATGCCTCCAGGCAGTGGAACCGGGACCTGCCCTTGGTGCATTAGCTGGCTCTTTGGAACCTGGAGCCTATGCTGAGACACTTTGCTCAGCCTTGGTGTAGGGAGGAGGGGACTGGACCTGCCTCACCTGAATGTACCAAGATAGGCTGACTCCCCAGGAGAGACCTTGCCTTGGAGGAGGTGGGAATGGGAAGTAGGTTGAGGGGGAAGGCTGGAGGGTGAGAGGAGGGAGGACAGGGGAATCCGTGGCTGATATGTAAAATTAAATTAAGTATAAAATAAAAATATTTTAAAAAAGCAACTACTTGTTTTGAATATTTTACATTGATGTAGATCTTTGTATATTGATGCAAAGTTGAGATTATTTTTGTTGGAAGATATTGTACATACATTTCTAGTCTTATTCAAGGTATTATACCCATACAATTAATTTAACATTGTAGTGTACATTTTTAGCCCTTGAAAGTTATATTTACCAACTATATAGGATAATAAACAATACAGATTAGTAGTTAGTCACCAATTAAAATTAAACTTGTAGTCGCATTATATATGTTTTCAAGGTCAGACAAAGAGATATTTTAGGTAGGCAAGTGGTCTTCAAATGCTTCAGGGATCTACATAATATGGCATTTAAGATGTTTTAATAAGAGGGCTACTGATTTTTTTGAGTTGATCTTGTATCCTGCTATGTTGCTGAAGGTGTTTATAAGTTGTATCAGTTCCTTGGTGGAATCTTTGGGGTTGCTCAAGTATACTATCATGTCATCTGCAAATAGGGAAAGCTTGACTTCTTCCTTTCCAATTTGTATTCGCTCAATCTCCTTATGTTGTCTTATTGCTCTGGCTAGAACTTCAAGTACTATATTGAATAAGTATGGGGAGAGCGGACAGCCTTGCCTCGTTCCTGATTTTAGTGGAATTGCTTTGAGTTTCTCTCCATTTAATTTGATGTTGGCTGTTGGCTTGCTGTAAATTGCCTTTATTATGTTTAGGTATGTTCCCTGTATTCCTGATCGCTCCAAGACCTTTATCATGAAGGGGTGTTGGATTTTGTCAAATGTCTTTTCAGCATCTAGTGAGATGATCATGTGGTTTTTTTCTTTGAGTTTGTTTATATGGTGTATCACATTGACAGACTTTCGTATGTTGAACCATCCTTGCATCCCTGGAATGAATCCTACTTGATCATGGTGGATAATTGTTTTGATGTGTTCTTGGAGTCTGTTTGCCAGTATTTTATTGAGTATTTTTGCATCAATGTTCATGAGGGAGATCGGTCTGTAGTTCTCTTTCTTCAGTAGCCCTCCTATATACAATGGACAAAAAAGCGGAGAAGGAAATCAGAGATCCATCACCCTTTACTATAGCCACAAATGACATAAAATACCTTGGGGTAACACTAACCAAGCAAGTGAAGGACCTATATGACAAGAACTTTAAGTCCCTGATAAAAGAAATTGAAGAAGATGTCAGAAAATGGAAAGATCTCCCATGCTCATGGATAGGCAGAACTAACATAGTAAAAATGGCAATCTTACCAAAAGAAATCTATAGATTCAATGCAATCCCCATCAAAATACCAACACAATTCTTCACAGACCTGGAAAGAATAATACTCAACTTCATATGGAAAAACAAAAAAAACAGGATAGCCAAAAGAATCCTGTACAATAAAACAACCTCTGGAGGCATCACGATCCCTGACTTCAAGCTGTACTATAGAGCTACAGTAATAAAAACAGCTTGGTACTGGCATAAAAACCGACATGTGGACCAATGGAATCGAATTGAAGACCCTGACATTAATCCGCACACCTATGAACAAATAATTTTTGACAAAGAAGCCAAAAGTGCACAATGGAAAAAAGAAAGCATCTTCAACAAATGGTGCTGGCAAAACTGGATATCAACATGTAGAAGGCTGCAAATAGATCCATATCTATCACCGTGCACAAAACTTAAGTCCAAGTGGATCAAGGACCTCAACATAAATCCAGCTACTCTGAACCTGCTAGAAGAGAAGGTAGGAAGTAGTCTTGAACGCATTGGCATAGAAGACCACTTTCTAAATAGAACACCAGTAGCACAGACACTGAGAGAAACAATCAATCAATGGGACCTCTTGAAACTGAGAAGCTTTTGTAGGGCAAAGGATACGGTCAACAAAGCAAAGCGACAGCCTACAGAATGGGAAAAGATATTCACCAATCCCACATCTGACAGAGGACTGATATCCAGAATATATAAGGAACTCAAGAAATTAGACATCAAAATGCCCAACAGTCCAATTAAGAAATGGGCTATAGAACTAAACAGAGAATTCTCAACAGAGGAAACTCAAATGGCTGAAAGACATTTAAGGAATTGCTCAACATCCCTAATCATCAGGGAAATGCAAATCAAAACAACTCTGAGATACCACCTTACACCTGTCAGAATGGCTAAGATCAAAAACACTGAAGACACCTTATGCTGGAGAGGATGTGGAGCTAGGGGAACTCTCCTCCACTGCTGGTGGGAATGCAAGCTTGTACAACCACTTTGGAAATCAATATGGCGATTTCTTAGAAAATTGGGAATCCATCTCCCACAAGATCCAGCTATACCACTCTTGGGCATATACCCAAGGAATGCTCAACCACACCACAAGAGCACTTGTTCAGCTATGTTCATATCAGCATTGTTTGTAATAGCCAGAACATGGAAACAACCTAGATGCCCTTCAACTGAAGAATGGATAAACAAAATGTGGTACATATACACAATGGAATACTACTCAGCAGAGAAAAACAATGACATCATGAGGTTTGCAGACAAATGGATGGATCTAGAAAAAATCATCCTGAGTGAGGTATCCCAGACTCAGAAAGACAAACATGGTATGTACTCACTCACAACAGGATACTAGATGTGGAACAAGGATGACTGGACTGCTACTCACAACACCAGGCAGGCTACCTGGAAAACAGGACCCCAAGAAAGACACAGGGATCGCCCAATGACAGAGAAATGGAATGAGATCTACATGAACAGCCTGGACATGAGTGGGGGTAGTGAAGGGCGAGGGTCAAGGGAAAGAGAGCTTGGGTGAGTGGGAGATCCCAGCTGGATCAACAACAGAGAGGGAGAACAAGGAATAGGAGACCATGGTAAATGAAGACCACATGAGAATAGGAAGAAACAAAGTACTAGAGAGGCCCACAGAAATCCACAAAGATACCCCCACAACAGACTGCTGGCAATGGTCGAGAGACACTCCGAACTGACCTACTCTGGTGATGGGATGGCCAAACACCTTAATTGTCATGCTAGAAACCTCATCCAACTACTGAGGGATCTGGATGCAGAGATCCATGACTAGGCCCCAGGTGGATCTCTGGGAGTCCAATTAGCGAGAATGAGGAGGGTCTATATGAGCGAGAATTGTTGAGACCAAGGTCGGATAAAGCACAGAGACAAATAGCCAAACAAACGGAAACACATGAAATATGAACCAATGGCTGAGGGGTCACCAACTGGATCAGGCCCTCTGAGTGGGTGAGACAGTTGATTGGCCTGATCTGTTTGGGAGGCATCCAGGCAGTGGCACCGGGTCCTGTGCTCATTGCATGAGTCGACTGTTTGAAACCTGGGGCCTATGCAGGATCGCTTGGCTCGGCCTGGGAGGAGGGGACTGGACCTACCTGGACTGAGTCCACCAGGTTGATCTCAGTCTGTGGGGAAGGCTTTGCCCTGGAGGAGATTGGAATGGGGGGTGAGCTGGGGGGAAGGTGAGGGGGGCGGGAGGGGGGAGAACAAGGGAATCTTTGGCTGATATGTAGAACTTAATTGTATTGCAAAATAAAAATTTAAAAAAAAAAGATGTTTTAATAACACAGGTTCTTTTTTTTTATGACAATGAGATATGTGTGCTCCTGGCAGCACCAATCTTCTTCAGAGAAGGTGATGGCAACTGAAGAAACTCCATTTGGTGTTTACTTTCTTTGTGTCAAAAAATAGCCACTGGATAAGAAAGTGCCCTTTCCCTGGCTGCTGACCTTTTGCTGTCTATACTGGATAAGCAAGATACAAAAGAAAGTGACTGCCAAACTTTGCCAAGACAAGGTAGGACAGGCCTTTAGGATTTCTTGCTTCACAGAAAAGTCTGGCAGATATTCTAACCATGTAGACTAAAGATGGATGCCCTAACGCTTCAGAGGAACCTTGGCTGACTGTCTAGGCAGCCTGTTGTTTCTGTCATTTCTCACATTTTTTGAAAGTTGCTTGCTTGCACTTCCTGCTTACTCAGGTAATACTATTTCTTTTTTGGGTCTCTGATGGGGTTGAAGACTACAGTCATAATTTTCCCTGTTAACAAATTCAGACAAGAAACTCACTAAAGAGGTCTACAGTGTATAGGATTGCAAGACATCAAAAGATAGTTTTGGGTTGGTAATGCAAATTAGGATAGATGAATTAGGTGCAATATTTTTGACTCACCATATTAGGGTAGATAATGGAGTATTTTCTCTGAATTTGTCAAATGTTTATGGACTAGACATTGTTGATTTATTTATTGCTTGCATGTATTCTATATAGTTATTGTACTTATTGTATATAATCTTTCTTATATTAGTTATAACCTTTTTATTTTAGATAAAAAATGGGGAAATGTAGTGATATTTTGTTTGTGCTCCAACAAAGCTTCCCTGAAGATCAGAGAGTGGACCTAGCCATTAGCTAACCATAGAGGTCTAGAAGTCTGGATAGACAATAGAGAGGCTTGGTAGAGAGAGGAAGTGATAAGGAGAGGCAGGGACAGGAGCTCAGCCTTTTTTTGGTCTAAGAAGTCATGGAGGTAAGAGGTGGCTTTTGTTAGCTCCTTTATTTCTTTGATCTTTCAGCATTTACCCCAATATCTGACTCATGGTTTTTATTATTAAGACCAATTAGAATTCATGGTACACTTTTCCTTTCCCCTTTTCTCTTCACCTTGTCCTCTCTCTCCTGTCTTTTTCTCTTATTCCCTGCCTGTAGCAGGCTTTCTCGGACCACCTACCAGATCCCAAATACAGACACAAAGACTTATTATTAGTTAGGAATTCTCAGCCTTGTCTTATGCTTGTCCACTAGCTGCTCTTATAACTTAATGTAACCTGCTTCTCTTCATCTACATTTTGCTTTAGGGCTTTTTACCTTTTTTTCTTTCTGTAAGTCCTGCTTTTCTGCTTCTGCCCTTGTCTGTCTGTCTGGTGTCTGCCTGGCTGGCTGATTCTGGGCATCTACCTCTCTTTCTCCCTCATTCTCTTCTCTTTTGTTCTCTCCTCCTATTCTCTCAGCCTGCCAGCCCCACCTCTCCTATCCTTCCTCTTCCTAGCTATTGGCCATTCAGCTTTTTATTAGAAGAATCAGATGCCTCAGGCAGGCAAGCTAAAACAGCTGTACATGTTTACATAATTAAACAAATAAAACATAAACAAATGTAACACAACTTTACATAGTTAAAGTAATATTCCACAACACCTGCCCTTTGCCCCCCTGGGGCAAATAAATCTCCTTTATTCTGAAAATTTGTTCTTGCTGTGTCTCAGATTAACCTTCCATTCAGTCCTTTTTCTATGGCTACACAGAAGCTGCGATCTAGAGTGGGCCAAGGCTACACCTTGTGAAGTCAGCTACACTTGGTTATATGTAAGAGTTTTCCAGATGCTGTTGGGTGTGAAGGAATCCATGGCTGATATGTAGAACTGAATTGTATTGTAAAATAAAATTAAATTAAATTAAAAAATTTTTTGATCACCAAGATTTATGATTATATGCTCAGACAATTAAATTCTGAAGAATAAATTTTACCATCTGTTAAAAAATAAAAGTTGAGTTAGATAATCTAGAAATTGTATATTCTCTTACACTACCATGTAATAAAATTCTACAGAATATTTTAATTCATCCACTTTTCCCAATGTGATGGCATGTTTTGTATGTCATTAAAATTTATAATACACTTTTCCCTAGTGAAAAAACAATAGCAGGGCTTGAATAAGGGCTAATAGATAAGTGAATTCTTGGAGTTAATTCTTATGCCAACTATTCCTAGAAGGAAAATTCATATTTATAATGAATATTTATTTATTATTTGACAATATATATTGTTTGACTTTTATTGTATGGAACATTTTTGAAAACAAAAAGCATTTATCTCTATAAAACAGTGAATTATAAAGAACTCATTCATACACAGAAGTTTGGTGAGTTAAATGCTGAGAGCAGTCTATCAAAGCTTAGACTCTTTTATGTATTCCCAGTTTTACTGACTTCTCATAATATTTTAAGTATTGAAGTTACCAAATATATACAAATTTATTATTTGTTTTAGAGCTCTTAATTGCAAATACTTGACTTATGTGAATCCAAAACATTTATATAAAATTAAGGCAATTATAATAATGACTATATTATAAATAACTTAATTGACTCAATTGACAGTTACTTTTACTAACATTTGTACTTAATATTTATATTTTCAATACAAATACAAAACAGGTCTCTACATTTTCCAAGGTCCATAGAAAAAAATCTCAAATGCCATGAATCTCTGTACTGTATCTATTGTGATTTGAACAGCCTAGCTTTTTTTATTAATATTGTAAATATTTATTAAGAATCCATATCCCAGGTTCTATTTTTACTGATTATAATTTAGTCTTGGGTACATATGCTAATTGAAACTTTGCATAGATTCATCATTTCAAGAGTAAATATATGATCATTTATACACTAAATGCTTTATATAGTTTCTCAATCACAGTTATTAAATTTTACATGCATGAACAGTTGAAAATCTTGACACTTTGCTTGAGGCTAATATGATTATTTAAGGACTCTGAAACACATACAAAAAGATTGAATTGCTTGAGAGCACATAACAAAGTATTAATTCAGAAAGTTGGGGTTCAGATAATTGCTGTTAAGTAATATGCAAATTTATTTTTCACAGCTACATGCCAATGTTGGAATACCCATCAATGATGATATTACCTTGTGCAAAATTTCCCCTTTCTCCTTATGTAAACTTGATGTATTTTTTAATCCTTTATCTTAATCAGTTGTGGTTTGTTTCCAACAAATATTAATGAGTAGCTTTCTGAAACATGATCCTAATTAGTCTTATCAATAAAAACCAATAGTCAAATATCAAAAATATTGGATAGTAACCTGGAAGATCAGAGAAGCAAAAGAGCAGCCTCTGATGACTTCTTACTTCTCTGGATCCATAGACCAAAAGGGCCTGAGATCCTGTCTCCACCTACCTTATATTTCTGTCACTATCTCCCAAGCACTGGAGTGCTAGGATTAAAGGCATGAGCCTCCCAAGTGCTAGGATAAAGGTGTGAGCCTCCCAAGTACTGGGATTAAAGATGTGAGCCACCATTGCCTGGCCTCTATGGTTAACTAGTGACTAGCTCCACTCTCTGATCTCCAGGAAACCTTTATTTAATAGAACACAAATAAAATATCCCATAACAGCTTTCTGTATTGTTCCCTGGTGCATTTTCAGACACTATTTTTATTCCATTGGGTTTCTGCTGCCTTCTTGCACTTCATAGGTTAGTTTCTCATCAGATTACAAACATAATGACTTTTAAAGTTCATAATTATGTTACCCATTGTGTGTAGAATAGTATCTTGCTTGTATTGTATTAATACTTTGTATAGTATTTCTTTGGTGAATGAATTTTATTCTCTTTAAGAATATCATAAACATACACAGATATATTTTCTATTCAAAACAGAACTCTGATAAACGGATTTCATTAATTTTCACTCATTTTTTTCTATATTACTGCATTGTAAAGTTGCTTAGCCAATATATTCTGTGTTATTCTGATTAATAAACTGATCCCTAGATTTTAAGGCCCATAAGAAGTATGGCCCATTCATCTAATTTATACATTGAAATACATTCAAAGTGAGTTGGCACAAGATAATAAAGCATTTTTTATTGTGTCACTGCCTTGTAGTTTCCCCAGGAAAAAGATCTGAATATATCCCTAAGTAGAAAAAAAAGTTTAAGAAAGAAATAGTAGAATCAAGAGATTGCAGTTCTACAGGTTTTACAGTTATTTCCTACTTACCTGCCATAAAAAATGTGTATTGGACTTTTTTCCTTTGCTTTTTTCTTTGAAACATAGTTTCTCTATGAAGACCAGACTGTCTTATATTTCGTTCTGTAGACCAGGCTGGTTTCATACTCACAGAAATACACCTGCCTCTGCCTCTTGAGTGCTTGAATTCAAGGTGTGTGCCACCACCTCCTGGCATGCACTATTTAATGCTTAGTAAATTACCAGTGTGTTTCACTGGCTTTAAGAAGTTATGTAGTATGAATAATCCAACTCCCATGACAAGATGACATAGTATCTTTAATGTAAAACTGGTAAGCTTTTGCAAGTCAGGATTCATTCATCCACAGGCTCACTTAGTCACAAACTCAAAGAAGACTAGATACCAATGTCAGAGACACAAAAAAGCTACTTAAAATTTGGGAGAAATTTGTTCAAGAACAGATTTTAGAACGTTTTGTTATAACTGATGGCTGAGGAAATGGATTGTAGTTAAAGAACTTGCAGCACAAGTGTAAAAAAAAATGAGTTCATATCTCTGGCACCCATGTAAAGGTGGACATAGTAGTGCACATCCGTCATTCCAGCATGACAATACCAAGGGGTGAATGAAGAAGAATCTCTGGATATTTGCAGGACAGCTAGTCCTCTCTGTACATCAATGAACAAGAAACTGTTTCAAGCTGGAAGGCAAGAAGCCAATAATCTAGGTTGTCCTCTGATCTCCACAGGTGTGCTATTGTATGTGTGTACCCAAACTCTCTCTCTCTCTCTCTCTCTCTCTCTCTCTCTCTCTCTCTCTCTCTCTCTCTCTCTCTCTCCACACACACACACACACACACACACACACACACACACACACAAAACACACACATACATGTATACATTATATACACATACACACAAACCAAACACACACAAACATACTGGTTAAAAAATAAGTGGTATTTAAAGCTTCTAGAAAGCTGTGTCTTCATATTCAGAATTTAAAATGATTGGAAGCTACCATTTTATTTTAAAACAAGAAAAATTTGAATAGCCCCCTCAAACTGGTAATAATTCTTATTTTTAAAAACCAGTGATTTCATGGAAATTTCTGCTATTTTCCAAATTGGACAGACTAACAGATACATATTGAGCTTTGTATCTTAACTTAACTGGGACCTACAAATGTTTGGGCTGGTATCATGTATATGCATGGCTGCAGAAGCCAATTGCAGCCACAACAAGAATGGGGGTCATATATGAAGGTACAGTTACATGCATTGAAATGTAAGACTTTTGGATAGCCATAGGTACTTAATACTAGTGGAAAATAGGTTCATCAGTTGTAACACATATAAAACTACGGTGGGAACATTTGCAACTGTAGGGCACTGTGCCAACCTGGCAATATGAGGTTTATGGGAAATCGCATAAATTATGCTCAGCTTTATTTTGAATTTAAAATGGTTTTTAAAGCTGAAGTTTATTTTTAAAATGCTTAAACATTTTATAAAAACATAGATGAGGGAACTGTCAATTTGATTTAAGAGGATCAAAGGAGATTTAAGAAAATGGTAGGTTTATTGCATTAAATTCTACAATACTTCTCAACAAATATTCAGTACATGGTAAAAATAATAATCACTAGTCAGAATAAGTTATAAAGGCTAAATGTATTATTAATATAAAAACTCAGGTTGCCTTTTATGACAAAAATGTATGTGTTTGTGGTGAAACATTGTGAAAAAGGATGAGTCTAAAATATGTAATAAATTCACATTACAGTAGAAATTGCAAAATATAACGAGGAGTTTAAATGTTGACCTATTGTCCTGTAGTCAATATCATTCATTGAAAGGTTTCAATGAAAAAAAAAATGTCTATTAGTTCTATACAAAATGCAGAGAATGTCAAATGATTAAGTATCACTGTGGTACTTTTTCATGAAGGAAAGTCTTTGGATTCCTTCTTTAAATATTTGTCTCATATATTTGGGATTATAATATAATTACATCAATTTTCACTTCCATATTCCCACTCCAAACTCTCACATACATCTCCCCTTGTTCTTCTTTACAAGGATCAAGCAATAGAAGAGCATTAAAGTTCTGGTAGTTATTTCAAGGTTGGTTCAGAAGAAAATATTCATTCTTTTTTTTTTTTACCAAATAAGAAAGTTGAATTCCAAAATGGAAGTCTGTACTATCACCTAAAAAAAGTGAAATAGTCATCAGGATCAGACCATATTGATAGCTTGATAAAAACATCCATAGTAAATTTATTATAGTAATATCTAGATGACCAAGTGTTCAAACACATGGATATTTGGAAGCTATTTCAGACTCTAAGCACAACTTACATTTGCTGCTTTTGTTACCATTTTTTTGTTTCTGAATTTCCCTTAACTGCTAATGAGTTTTAGAAACAGATTCTCATGAATCCCAGTCTGGACTAAAATAATATGTAGCTCACTATGACCTTGATTACCTGATCCTCTTGTCTCTACTCCTCAAGTGCTAAGATCATACATATGTATAATTACAGCTGGTATTGCTGGAGATGGAACTCATAATTTGTGCATTCAAATGAATACTCTACCAACTGAGCTATATCTCCTGGTCCTCAAATACAATGCCATTTTTTTAGATAGGTGTCACTTTTAGATATGTATCAATCAAAGGTATCAACTGAGGCACTTTAAAATCTAACCACAAATAATATGGCAAAATTGTTCATTCCCTTATTATTATAAAGCAGATACTAATTTTGATAAACTGAGTGGGTATTATTCTTTAAATGTGTGACAAATCATTATTTACAATTCAGCATTATCAGGAGTGACTAAATTTACTGGCAAATCACTGAAATGCCATTGATTTAGGCAATCACTTTCCAAAGGAAAAAAATCTTAATGGCAAAATCATATGGCTAATTCCATAAATTTGCATCAAGAGATATAAAAAAAGCCAAAAAAGTCTAACTGGAATTCTATTTTTTAAATTTTAAACTTTTTTGATGCTCAAATTTTTGTTTTATAAAATCCACCATGTATTCCAAAATAAGAAAGAAGTTTCAGCAAAATAATGAAGTATGTTTTTGGCTTTGTTTTGCTTTTTAGCAGTGTCTCTCTCTGCAACCCAGGCTCACCTCAAATCCACAGCAATTTTCCTCCACAAGCTTATCTAGGTGCTATGATTTTATAGTGAGCCACCGCACCCAAGTATTAGAGCATCTATTTGAAATGACCACATTATTAATTACAAACCCCTGTAAAATTTCTCATTTATACACAGAAAAATGATGCCTACTAGCATCCCTACTGCTTAGCTTTGTTAATGAAGTCACAGTAAATGTGAAATAAAAGCAAAAGGAGTACAGGTATAAATATAGAAATGAGATTAAATGTGATGTAGGTAGACCACCTGTGAAAGAGTCAACAGAGAAAAAAATGTAATCCAGTAAGGTAAAGTGCTATGAGTCTTAGCTGGGGACAATCCTGTGAGCTGCTGGGGTTTTTCCTAGCTTCAGATTTCTCCCCATCCCCTTAATGGTACACTCTGTCAATATATCTCTTTCATTTTCTCTCCCTCCCTATCTCTGTCACCTGTTCCCACCTCCCATCCCCTCCCTTACCCTCCCCTCTATTTCCCCCTCTCAGTTTACCCAGGAGATCTAAACCCTTTCCCCCTCCTGGGGCAACCCATGTGTGTCCCTCTTAGTGTCCTCCTCTTTACCTAGCTTCTCTGGGGTTGCAGATTGTAGCCTGGTTATCCTTTGCTTTGCATCTAATGTTCACTTATGACTGAGTACATACAGTATTTGTCTTTCTGGGTCTGGATTACCTTACTCAGGATGATCTTTTCCATTTCCATCCATTTGCCTACAAATTTCACGATGACATTATTTTTTACTGCTGCACAATACTCCATTGTGTTAATGTACAATTTCTTTATCCATTCTTCTGTTGAAGGACTTCTAAGTTGTATAAAGGTTCTGGCTATTAAAAATAATGCTGCTATGAACATAGCTGAGCAAATATCCTTGTGGTATGGTTGAACATCTTCTGGGTATAGTTCCAGGAGTGATATTGCTGGGTCTTGAGGTGCTGTGGGATGTTCTGTATGGCAAATGTATTGCTCTGATTGGTCAATAAATAAAACACGGATTGGCCAGTGGCTAGGCAGGAAGTATAGGCAGGACTAACTGAGAGGAGAAAAGAAAGAACAGGAAGGCAGAAGGAGTCACTGCCAGCTGCCACCATGACAAGCAGCATGTGAAGATGCCAGTAAGCCACGAGCCACATGGCAAGGTATAGATTTATGGAAATGGATTAATTTAAGCTATAAGAACAGTTAGCTGGAAGCCTGCCATGGCTGTACAGTTTATAAGCAATATAAGTCTCCGTGTTTACTTGGTTGAGGCTGAGCGGCTGTGGGACTGGCAGGTGACAAAGATTTGTCCTGACTGTGGGCCAGGCAGGAAAACTCTAGCTACATTGAGGTAGGTTTTTTCCCAATTTTCTGAGAACTTACTGTACTGATTTCCAAAGTGACTGTACAAGATTGCATTCCTACCAACAGTGGAGCAATGTTCCCCTTGCTCCACAGCTCTGACATAAGCTGTCATCTGTGTTTTGATCTTAGTCATTCTGTCAAACATAAGATGGTATCTCAGAGTTGTTTCAATTTGCATTTCCCTGATGGCTAAGGATGTTGAAATTTCCTTAAATGTCTTTTGGCCATTTGAGATTCTTCTGTTGAGAATTCTGTCTTTAGCACTGTAGTCCATTTTTTAATTGGATTATTTGATATTTTGCTGTCTAGTTTCTTGAGTTCTTTGTAATAGCATACCAGAATGATCATAGAAACACTGGCTTTGAATATGAGTTCTTGGTCTGGAATTGATCTAAAATCTTCTGAATTTACTTTTTTTTTTAAATAAACCACTTAAGAATACAGATAATATGTCCCATTATTGTCACAATGATTAAGGGATTTTATATTGACACTTACAAAGAACAAACTGTCAACTCTAAACTAGATCTGTGCTAAGATTTGTCTTATCAAGCTTTATCATTCCAAAAACACCATATCATAAACTGTCAACTTAACAAGAAATATTAATTTTCATAAATATTGGTGGCTAAAGATTGAGCAGACCAAAATCAAGGATCCAGCATGTTCAGCATCTGGTGAGGACTTTTGTCTGAACTGCAGATGGCCTCCTTTTCACTGTGTCCTTGTGCGGTAGAAAAGGACTTACAGATATCAAGGTCTTGTTCTATAAGGACACTAGTCCTATCATCATGTTCTCAGGTTATAGAACTCACCTCAGCTTAATGATATCTCAAGCTGGTCATCTCCAAACACACAATGATAGAGAATCAGGAGAATCATGAGCTCTAATATTACCACACACTTTTTAATACATTCTATTTTTCAGCAATTTTAGATTAACCTTACTCTAGTCACTGTAAAGGTAAATCTTATCAAAGAATTAAACCTTTTAAAATATAAGTATTTTATCTTTGTGTCTTCTGGGAAGAGTCATACCCATAAACATTGATTTGGGTTATGTGATCATCTGTTGAAGTACACAGCAATAGCTAAAATATTTGAAAAACAAAATAGTATTTTAGTTTCCTGCATAGTATTAATAGGTCAATATTTTATGTGGTCTTGATCCCACCTAGCTCTCTGCTTTCTTGCTAATAATTCTCAATAATAGACATGACATAAATAATGTGACCTGTCCCGATTAAATGTACAAGCCTGTGCTGACTCCCCATGGGAGACCTTGCCCTGGAGGAGGTAGGAATGGGGGGTGGGTTGGGGGGGAAGGATAGGGGGCTGGAGGAGGGATGATAAGAGAATCTGTGGTTGGTATGTAAAATGAATAGAAAATCTCTTAATAAGAAAAAAAGAAAAAATGCAACTATGAAATGTCAACAATAGATTTACTTGAAAAAAAAAACTGGCAAAATGACATCACCAGTTGACATGCCAAATCAGATAATAGAAATCTCACAAAGCCATAACCAAATGCTGCTGACAGTGAGAAATGAATTTTCTTCAGGCATCAACTCTTGCATGCTTTGTCTACTCCCATGTGATCAGTTCCTGGACACATGTACATTCCACATTGCTAAGTGAATTTAGTAGGTTGTACACAAGTGTGGAGATTATATATATGTGTGTGTGTGTATGTGTGTGTGTGTGTGTGTGTGTGTGTGTGTTTGTGTGTGTGTATACACATGGAGTGATGGAGATGCAGTGCTCATGTATGAAGCTCTGAAAACAAATCCTAGTTTATACATGCACAACAAAAACTCACTATGTAAAGTGCTTGAAATTAAACTCACTGAGATGAGGAGGAACTGTCTGGTATAGTCTAACTCTGTTGTTAGTCTTTCTTTTGCAGGAAACAATATTTTGTAATACTTTAGCCTAGTGGATCATGTCGAATCCTGAATTTGAAACCCCAGATATGCTGTTCTCTGGGTTTCCTGAGGTGCAATGCAACTGAGCATGGAGCAAATGATATTCCATCGATTCTGAGATAATATCCTCTGCTATAAAGAAAGGACTGCTTTGCCCTTAATTCTATATTCCTACCTACTCTCTCTTTTCATATCTATGTGTAGTAAAGTTGGCATACGAAACTTCTGTCAGAACTCTGTGACCAGATTCATAAAATAGTAGAGACTTCAAGCATTTTATTAAATATTTACACATTTATTTTTAAATCTATGACCAGATAAAGAACACAATGTAAAACAAAATTTTTCTAAATTTGACAGCAATGTTGTTTAGTTTAAAATATTCTTGATGAGACAAAATCTACCTGCCCAATTTAATAAAATGGTTATTATTGGCTACTATTAAATAATGTCTCATTTATCCAAGTAACATCAGATCAATATTAAGAGTTAATAAACAAATAGGAATGAAAAAACAATAACCTTGTAATTTGCATGAAAGCAAAAAGTGATTTCAATTTTGAACAGGATTAGTTCTTTATTTGTTAAATTTAAAGGATGTTTATTCTTTATAATCATTTGGTTAATGATATACTAACCATATTATCTACTCAAAGCATACATCAAGCATTTGAAGTGAAACAAATGTAAAAGTCCATTAAGACTAAATGTGTGGAAATTTCTTAAATGTTTCCACTATGCGTATAAAACAAATTATTTTTATTTCATAATATTAATTAAAAATATTTGATAAATATATCATTTTTCAAAATAGGTAGCTGAAAATACCCCTTTGTAAATGTAATTGACTTGAAATAAGTAAAACACACAGAACTTTAAACTATATATGACTTTGATGCTATTTTAGGGAGAATCAGAACATGTTCTTTGATATGTACCAATAAAGGGTAAAAGAAAGAGTTTAGCCTTTCTAAGAAATTCCAAATAAAGATGGTCATGGACCTACTTTGCTTTTGACATTTGAGCATATAATTTTTTTTTCTTCTGAGAATTGTGTACTTATCAATATTAATTTGTGAGTAGAACTGTATTTGCTCCTAAGCATGATTTTTTCAAAGTTTTCAAAAAATAAAGTATGCTTCAATTATATTTAAAATATAAACAAAACAGAACTGATGAAATTAGTGCAAAAGAGGAAAATCATAAAAACAAAACAAAATAAATGAACCAAAAAATCCCCTTACTTTATCCAAAAATAAATACATATTATTTAATTTGATTTGATTTGGTAGTTTGAGCTTTTTGAGATATCAAATGCCTTTGTAAAAAGACAACAGATGAAGATTATCCTTTAATTTTGATACATAAAATTTTCTAGAGATATGAGTTTTCCCATTCAGAGCAAAACAGGTAGTAACAGATGCATGGGCTGGTGGTGCTATGTCACGGTTTTGAAAGCTAAGCTGCCAAAATGCAGTGTTATTTCATGACATGTTTCAAATTCTTTATGCAGATGCCAAAATTTTCTTCCAAATTTCTAGAGGCATGTTTGTAGTCTATAGTGATATTTTATTTGTATTAAAATGTTATTTGTATGTTAATAAATGAAGTTGCCCGGGGGTCAGAGCTATTAGCAAGCCATAGGAAAGCAGGGCAGTGGTTGTGTATGCTTGTAATCCCAGCACTTGGTAGGCAGAGCTGGGTAAGTCTCTGTGTGTTCAGGGATACAGCCATTATTGGATACACATGCCTTTAATCTCAATACCAAGCATGGAAAACCTAGAGGCCTATACAGACAGGCCTTGATGAGGCGGTCATGTGGTTGGGTTTACAACCAATGAGAAGGCAGAACAGGAATTCTATATAAAGACTTTAACACAGGGGTAGCTCTGGTTCAGGCAGATAGGACCACTGCAGGAGGAAGAGTAAAGTTTTAGCTCTTAGCTCTGACCTCTTGGCTTTCTTCTTTGCATTGGTTCTGTGTTTCTTATTTAATAAGAAGGTTGGTTACATCTACAGTAGTCAGAAGATTTCCTGTGTCTTATCTGGCCCATGGTCCGGACAAATCTCTCACTCACAGTCCCAGAGCCTTTTATAAAATAATTACACAGAGGCTTAATATTAATTATAGCTGCTTGGCCATGGCTCAAGACTTTTGTTAGCCAGCCCATTTATCGTAAATTAGCCCATAAGTATTAATGTATGTATTGACACATGTTCTGTAGCTTTACCTGAGTCGCATTACATGTTGCTCCTTGGGCAGCTTGCTAACTTCTTTCTTTTCTCCTTCCTCTCCCTCTGCTTGTATTTTCTGCCTGCCTCTAAGCTGCCTTGCCATAGGCCAAATGACTTTATTTATCAAGCAATCAGAGCAACATATTTTCATAGCATACAGACAACATTCCCCCATCACTTCCCCTTTTCTGTCTAAACAAAAGGAGAGTTTTAACTTTAATGTATTATATTACATATAACAAAACAATGGTCAAGCAAGAATTACAGTTACAATATCTAGTCTATTTGTATTTTGTAAAATTAAAGAAAAAATTTTCTATCTATCCTATATTTGTGAATCTAAGGTTTCATATCTAATTTTTCTTTTATCATAACCAAGGAAAATTATAATTATAACTATCTAGTTTTCAAGTACATCAAAGACCCCATAGGATATAATGTTACATAAGTAAATAGGATATGCATTGTAAGCAACTTCCACATTTCTGGAAATGACAGAGATAGCTGCCTGCCTGGACAGTTATCCAAAGTTCCTCTGTAATATTGGGGCATCCTTATTCAGCCCATAGTCCTAGTCTTTCAGTCATTTTTGTCCCTCTGTGTCCTGTAGAATGTCTGGCAGTTTCTTCTGCAAAGCAGGAACCTGAAGAACCATCTTGACTTGCATAGTTCAGTGGTCATCTTTCTATGAGTCCTGCATGTCCAGTCTTTACAGCATTTTGTCGAGCAGTCCAGGCAAGGACAGTGATAGAATTCAACTTATAAATAAAGCTGATTGTCTGAATTACTTTGTTAATTGCTCTCAGGTCTATTACCATTCTACATTTACCAGATTTCTTTTTAATAACAAATACAGGAGAATTCCAAGGCCTGGTTGTTTCTTGAATATGCTGAGCATTTAACTGCTCTTTTACCAGCTCGTCTAAAGCATGAAGTTTCTCTGTTGTTAAAGGCCATTGCTAAACCCATACAGGCTTGTCTGTTAACCATTTTAAAGGTAGAGCTGTTGGTGTCTTTAAAAGACCAGCAGTTGTTGTGCCCTGTTCTTGTACAATCTGGATTGCCAGTGACTGCACTTTATATAAATACCTCCTAATATTTCTCTCAGAAATATTTGTTAGTTTATGGTTTTTTTCTGAGGTTGGAGGAATGTTAATCTAAGTATTCCATTGTTGTAATAGATCACGGCCCCATAAGTTCATAGCTATATTAGCCACATATGGCTTTAATTGTCCTGTCTGTACTTCAGGTCCTCTGGTCCTCTACATTTGAGCCATCTTATGCTCTGCTTCACTTGAGGTAATGTTCCAGTTCCTAACAGCTGAACATTAACCTCCTGAAGAGGCCAATTTGGATGCCAAAATTCTGGTGCAATTATTATAACATCCACAACTGTGTCTAACAAACCTTCTAAGAGAGCATCATTTATTTGTATTATTTAATGTTGGTCTTTGTTCATTTATAGAAGTTTGCCAAAAAATTCACTTTATGATTTCTCCTGAATTTCCTGTTCTCTCTGCTATAGCTGTTCTATCACCCCAAGCAGCTTGATTTATTCCAATAGGCATTTGGTTATTTAATTGCTCTGAGAAGGGGTTTCTTCTACAGTGGTAGGGAAAGTCTGAACTGAATTTGAACTAGAAGTCTGCATAAGGCTCCTCTGGGAGTTTCCTGGTGGCAGAGGCAAAGGATTACCTTGTCTGTCCCTTCTTGTTCTACATTTGTTGGTCCAATGTTTACCCTTACCACTTTCTGCATAATCCAGAAGGGAGGGGAAATATGTTGCCATTGTTCCTTAAATAAACATTCTTCTAGGAATGCCCTGTTTATACTCACTTTTCAAATGATCTTGTTTACCTCAGCCAAAACATCTGATATTATTTTTCCTCAAAGCTTTTGATATTACCTCTCCTATCCACACACATATCATGGTCATGAGACTCAACATTAATTGTGTCCCTGATCCAATCCTCCAAGGATGCTGATCTGGCCTTTAACAGCCTGATTATTCTTTTGCATGCTGCATTCCCATTGTCCAAAGCTAAAGATTCAATTACTATCTGTCTAGTTTCTGAATTTGCTACCATTTTATTTACTGCAGAAAACAGCCTTTGTAAGAAATCTGTGAACGATTCTCTGGGGACTTGTATAACTTTTGTAAATGGCTCAATTTTTTCCTGCTTCCTTAATTCTATCCCACGCATTCATGGCTTCCATGCACCACAGAATTAAGGTTTGATTATTATATAAAAATTGTCTTTGTATATCAATGTAGTTGCCTTCTCCAAGAAGCTGGTCCTGAGAAATTTCCACACCTCTAGTCTTACATTGTTGTTCTATTGTTTTACCTTTAAACCATGTTCTTTATTATAACTGTTGACTGGCCTGTAGGACAGCCATAATTAGCTCTTTCCAGTCCTGAGGGATAATTCTATTACAAGTTGACCATGAGTTTAACATTTGCTATACAAATGGAGATTGCATGCCATATGATACTATAGCTTCTTTAAATCTCTTTAAATTTAACATTTTCACTGGAGTCCAATTAGCTTGTATATACCCCTGAGCAGGTAGTCCCTGTAAGGTTATCATTTAGATTGTTTGGTTATTTTAAAACAGGCTGTCTCTCTGCAACTATATAATTCAATCCTACTATAATTTTTTCTTTAAATTATTCTGTCTGGGTCTGAATTTCTCTGTAATTCATTTTAACAGGTTTTTCTAAAGTCAATCCTGAGTTAGGTTCACCTTTAAATTCTCCTGTCTGTGTCTGAATTGCTCTATGATTGATTTTAACAGGTTTTTCTAAAGTTTTTATTTTGGCACTTAAATTGATGAACTTTTTAATGCTAAAATAAACAATGATTAAATAAATAATATTCATAATTGATGTTATGTACATTCCACTAACATTAACTATCCTCTCATTTAATTATTCTATTTTCAGTCTGCCTAATGTGTTATCAGACAAAGACCAAATTCCTTCCATGGTAAAAATGTTTCCCATTTTTTTAATGGGGGAAAAAAATCTCTTTCAACTAATTTCTCCCTTTAAGATACCTTAATTGACTTACCAAGTCTGTTGACTGTATAGAACAGTAGAAGTCTGAGGGAATTTCAACCAGCTACATATTTTGGTGGTAGTCTGAGATGGGAATCCAGAGAGAAAGGGCTTTCCCAACATCGTGGTTATATGTTTACTGCCAGCTCTGGGAGCCATCAATCAAGTCTCAGAAATAGTGTGTCTATAATTCTATCAAAGCAGCATGTAGCCCAGAAACCTCGTTTTTTTTTTTTTGTTTGTTTGTTTGTTTTGTACTAGCAAAGACTAAATCTTCCACACAGCAGCAGTGTATTGTGTGGCTTGGAGATGCCTCCTTCCCGTCATACTGCTTGTCAAACAAGCACACCAGGAACCCACCATAGTAGCTCAAACACACAGACTGCTGCTAACTTCAGAGAGACAATTAGAAAGTTGTTTTTAGCTCCGTTTTAGATTCTTCTTTCTCAGGTTTTAGGTGGAAACTCTTGCCCACATTAGGCGCCATATGTAGCTGGAGTTTCTGAAAGTTCTGTGAATATTGCTCTGTATAAATAAAATACTACTTGGCCAGTAGCCAGGCAGGAAGTATAGGTGGGAAAAGCAGAGAAGAGAATTCTGGGAAAGGGAAGGCTGAGTCAGGAGATGCTGCCAGCTGCCTCCATGAGTACCAACATGTAAGATACTGGTAAGCCACGAGCCATGTGGCAAGGTATACATTTCTAGAAATGGATTATTTTAAGACTAGTAAAGACTAGTAAAGACTAGATAGCTAGAAGTCTGAGCCATTAGGCCAATCATTTTAAATAATATAAGAGTCTATGTGTTTATTTTATAAGTGGGCTGCAGGATTGCCAGGGCTTGGCAGGACCCTGAGAGAAAACTCCAGGTACAAGAATGGAGTGTGTCTTAAAGAGTAACCCTTTTGGCCTTACCTTCTTGTAAGAGGGAATGGGAGGTGGGGGGAGAAGGCTGGAGGGGTGGGAGGAAGGAAGAGGAGATTTGTGATTGGTATGTAACATGAATAAAAATTTCTTAATATAAAAAAGAGTAACCCTTTCTTTCATCCTTAAGTTATTCATATCAGACTACTCATCACAGCAACACCAAAAAAATTAAGAAACACAATTCATAATTCTGTTATGAACACTCTTATTTAGGCTTATTTTCAACTTCAAGTTTTTATTTATCTATGACAATAGTCCAATAATACAATTGAAGCATTATATAATAATGACATGTTTAAGTTCATATGAAACTGTCAAACTACTTTCTAGAATGGCTGTACCAATTTATATTTTCATAAGTAGTATATGAGTAACTCATTACCTTGTATTATCACCCAAATTCTGTGTTATTTTTAATTTAGAAATTCAGAAAGACATATGATCACATGTTGGGTGCTTTCAATTGCTTTTCCCTGATGGATAATGATTCTTAATGTATTTTCATGTGCCTATTTGACAAAACAATCATTCATATCTTTTGCTGATTTTCTAACTGAGTTTGTTTTGGATTTTCATTTGTTTGGTTTGCTAAGAATTTTGAGAGTTCTGCATCTATTCCATTTACTATATTTGGTGGATAAATAATCTAAAATATTTAACTAGTTTTGCGCTTCTCTTATAATTTACTTCATATGTATATTTACAGAAAAATATACATTTAGTTACATTTTAATGATGTCTGAAACCTGAGTATATTTACTTTGTTTTTTTCTTCTATCATTTCTTTTTCTCTTAAGGGTTGTGGGTGAGTATGTATGCCAAATTGCTGCAGCTTCATTTGTTGAAGATAGATTTGATTTCTCTATGAAATTTCTCATAAACTTGTTTGAGAAATCAATCAAGCATATTTTCACGAATCTATTTCTAAGCTCTTCCCTCTCTTTCAATGATTTATATGTAGGTCTCTGTATCAATGCCACATTCTTTTGCTAACTGTTGTACATTTAGTCTCAATATTTTGTGGAATTTTTCTTTGCAACTTATTTATCTTTGTCAATATTGTTTTTACTCTTATTGAACTTATACCATTTTGTGTGAATTTTAGAATAAAATTGTCTGTGTTAAAAATGCTTCTTGCATCAAACATATGCATCAAATTAGAACTATTTTGTCAAATTCGCGGATCACTTTGGGAATAATTGGCCTTACTCTGCCGAGATTTCCCATTCATTAATGTGGCATTTATTCTCGTTTATGTCATTCTGTATTACTTGCATTAGAATTAGATAATTGTCAGCATGTTTTCTTAAGACTGTAGTAAAGAATTATATTTTATTTTGTGTGATTACAAATAGTATAGCACAATTTCAGCATTGTCACTTTTAGTGCATAAAAATATATTTGATGTTTATACCTTTATATAGTGTCCACAGATCTTGCTATCCTTCGTTTGGTAACTTGGAACATTTTAGAGCTTCATTTCATTCATTCTTTTGGATTTCCTTTTTTTTAATAGTTCAAATTTTTCTTTTATTTTTTATTTTTATTATTTATTATTTTATAAATTAATTAATTATTTTTTTTCAATTATCAGCTTGATACAGAATAAATTCTTATCTTAAGAGTGAAATGTTTCATTGAGGCTTGTTCAGTAATTGAGTAAAACCAAAACTTATTATAAAAACTTGGATTTCCTACATATGAAATGATCAAATCTAGAAAAATAAATATAATACCTATTAACTAGGGAAGAAAAGAAAACTGTGTCAGTTTGCAACAGATTAAATTGCCTCACCCCCATATCCCTATGCAGGTACAACACTCCAAAAATTTTAAAGCATAGGGAAAGTGGTACTGTGTTGTTCATGTCAATCTTTCTTTGTTTGCTATTTTACTTTTTTGTGCTAACATACTAAATGTGTATTTTAAGAACTGTCCTTATTTCAACTGTTAAAATTTGAAGTTATCAATTCATTTCTTTTATACTTTCTATAGGTTTTTAAAAATATTCTTTCTCAATAATTTCCATGAAAAAAATAAAATAAAAATCTATAAGTAAATAAATAATAAAGTACTTCTGGAGCAAAACATGCTGTTAAACAAATACACAATGATATCTGTTCCATTTTTCATGGCCAGTGTGAGTGAACTATAACTTATGATATTTTGAGATTTTATTCCCTATCAGGTATACATTTGAAAATATATATTTGCAAAGATTCTGACATGATATTAAATAATTGTATTGTAATGAATTTTTTTATATATGCTGACTTATTTTTAAATGGCAAATACTGAAAAATCTTGACATGCTGTAGTAATTAAAGAATGTATTATTTATCTTTTTTTCCTTTCTTTACTTAGGCACTTATTTTTTTATAATTTGTGTATTTAATGAGACAAGAGATTAACTTTTCATTAGCAGTGACATACCTTGATATAGCCATATGCCTATAAAATCTGAGCAATTCTTTAAAGCTAGAAGCATTTACATTTCTGTATGTCCTCAAACTTAAATACATAGGGCTTTTATAACTTTTATTGAACCATGGCCCAGATAATTCATCATAGCCATTTTGTGTCAGCAAATAAGGAGATGTGTGTTTCTCTTCACTTCTTGCCTAACTCAGAAAAATGTGTGAAGACATAGTCATACTTTTTAACATCCTAAGTATTTTTGCTTTCAATTGTGTATGTGTGTGTTTGTCTCTGGGTATGTGTATGTACAGGAGCATAAGGGAGCCAGAATACATCAGATTCTGTAGAGCTAGAGTTGCAGGAACTTGTATAATACCCAGTAGGAGACACAGAACTGAACACAGAAACTGTGGAAGAGTGATAGGTGTTCTTAACCACTGAGTCATCTATGTCTTTACAAAGCTTATGAAACAGTTTCAGAGTAATCTTTTTTTTTTTTTCAAGACAGAGTTTCTCTGTGTAACAATCCTGGCTGTCCTGGAACTCACTTTGTAGATCAAGCTAGCCTTGAACTCACAGAGATTCACCTGTCTCTGCCTCCCAAGTGCTGGGATTAAAGGCGTGTGCCACCACCGCCATGCCAGAGTAATCTTACATAGATTTTTCACATATTTGTAGGCCAAATTCTAGTCATGATTTTATAACTCAACTCCAATAAACAAGATGCACATAATACATATGAAAATAAGTATAAGTGAAAAATGATAAGGCTGACACATTATAAAATATTGATAAATTCAGTTTCCTAATTAAAATTGTCAGCACTTATTTGTGTGATTCTGTATGTGTATTTGTGTGTGTGTAGGGTAGTCTCTTGTACAATGATACACTTGTAGAGAGCAGACAACAAACTCTGGGAGCTAGTTTGACTCTTCTTCATGGGGATCAAACAGATTATCTAGAGTGTTTAGGTGCTACACCATTTCACTGGCCCATGTTTTTATTTAATTCTTTACTGATTCTTCATGAAACCAACCTTTAATATCTCTAACAAAAGACATGTCCAGATGACTACTCCCTCCATTTTATCACCTTGCTTCATATAGCAGAGAGTTGGATGTAATAATGAATGATTTTGCACTCCCTCCACAAATACATTTGCTAAAACATAATAGACATTTAGTTTGTAGGTGATGGAGGTATACCATCATGAGAATGCCTGTCATATAAGACTGACATAGCTTAAGGGAAGTTCCTTGTCTGTGTATCCTGCATAATGGGCGTTAACAGCGTAGATGCAAGATTGTAGCGAACTTCTGCCCTCTGGGGTTCTCCCATTGTGCTGTAAGCCTGTATTTAAGACCTCCTCCCTCCTTCAATAAACGGCATTCAGCATTAAAAAAAAAAGATTAAAAAAAGACTGACATAAGAAGTGTTTCATTTTGCCTCCCCAAATCTAATTAGAGAGGGTACAAGAAAATAGAGATTCAGGAAAGAGTTCCTTACCTGAAGGAAGCCTTGAGAATTTTCTTGACCTAAACAACCTGATCTTGAAATTAATGTATGTTAGACTAAGAAAAAAACTGGATATACTTGTTGAAATTGAGAAGATCCTGTTTTCAACAAGGACATTTCGCCAAACAGAAAATTCATATAATTTTATGATTACATAGAAATAGTTCCTATATGATCTTATAAATGTATGGTATATTAATGTAACAAGTTTCTTTTCTACTGGAGCATTAGACATAATACTAGGAAATAATCTATACTGGTAGTTCTCAATCTTCCTAATGTTGTGACCCTTTAATAGGATTTCTTATGAGATAGTGACCTCTAACCATAAAAGTATTTTCACTGTTACCTCATAACTATAATTTGCTACTGTTATGGATTGTAATATAACTATCAGTCTTTTCTGATGGTCTCAGGCAACACCTGTGAAAGGGTCATTTGACTCCCAAAGGGATCATGACCCACAGGTTGAAAATTGCTGGTCTATACATTATCCCCATTAAGGTATAGAATAACAACAGTTTGTGAGAATTCCATGTGCTCTGCCATTTCAAGGCTGCAATATATTCTTCTCCAGCAAAGGAATATAATTCTCTCTCTCTCTCTCTCTCTCTCTCTCTCTCTCTCTCTCTCTCTCTCTCCCTCTCATCTTTAAACTGTAACCCTCTGTAAAATCAAAATAAAAAACAGGTCACATATTCCAACAAACAATGGCACAGGATATAGATTACCATTCCAAAGTTGAAGAAAAGCAGCAAAGTGAAAAGTACTGGATCAAAGCAAGACTGAAAAATTGAAGGATGAACTCCAAACTTCACTTCTACATATATGTTGTCAAATTGTTCTTCAGATCTCCAACTGCAACATCTTTGTTTCTCCAAAGCAATCTAGGATTCACCTTAACAGCTTCATGAAATGGCTTCTCTGGGTCTCTATGCAGGGATACCTCTGACACATGCCTGACCTTATCAGCTTTCCTTGGCTATGGAAGGAGATTCAACAACCCCTTTGTTGTATCCTTTACTGTAAAGCCAGAATCATGGGGCTGAAGATGCCAGGTTCTGCTGCTTGCTAGTAATGGAAAATGGGCCCCTTATTCAAATACAATTTTACTAAATTTCTGTTTTTGATGGTTTTCTTCATTGGTTAAGCTTTCCCTTAATTCCTTTTCACAAGTTAGAAACTTATCTGGCTAGAATCTTGCCATGCAGTCACTACTCCCTTTATTCCATTTAGCATCAGGCTTTTCTTTAAACTTTTTGTCTTCCTGACCACTGGACTTTGTGGTGATATATTGTATAACTCAATATACTGTGTCCCCCAAATAAAACTTTTCTGAGGATCAGAGGAAAAAGTCAGCCACTATAAGTAAACAGAAGTCAGGCAATGGTAGCAGATGTCTTTAATCCTATCACTTGGGAGGTATGGATCTGTCTAGATCTAGGTGAATTCAAGGCCATACTGAGTAACAGAACCAAGAGTAGTGACACATACCTTTAATCCCAGCACTAACCATAGAGGTCTGGAGGTCTGTAGAGAAAGACATGAAGTGACAGAGCTGGGCAGGAAGAAGAAGTGATGTAGTTGGACAGAAATAGCACATGAGACAGCACAACAGAAAGGCATATAGGCATGTGTATACTGGAGGTAGGTCTCTTTGGAAGCTGCAGAGTTGGTGAGGTGAGGTTAGCTTGTGGCTTTTCCTATTTCCCTGATCTCTTAGGTTCTCACCCCTATATCTGGCCCTGTGTTTTTTATTTAATAAGATTATTTAGCAATTCAACTACAGGATTTTGCTCCATTATACTTCCTGGCATTCCTTTTCTTACCAAACTGTTAATTTTGTATTTTTCCTTGCTGCTTTTCATTATAGATCTGCGTAAGAGTGGGTATTAATAACTACACAACACAGTCAATATTCCACTGTCTTAGAATCTCGTCTGCTAATGCCAATAATCTCAAACTCTTCAATTTAGCCTCAAGGAGATTTTTAGGACAAGGGCCAAAAGCAGCCACATTCTTTTCCAAAATACCATAACATTGGTCTCTAGGCCAGTTACTAATATTCCTCCCCTCTGAAACTTCTTGATTGGATCTCCATCCTTCAAATCTCCCACAGTACTGTCTTCCACGCTCTTACTAGTATGGCTCATTAAGACCCACTTAAAGTGTTAAACTACTTACCTAATCTAAAATCCCCAAATCCACTTTCTGCCAACAAGCAACATGGTCAGGCCTGTCATTGCAATATCTCATTCTTTGGTACCAATTTATGTCTTAGGCACTGTTCTACTTTGAAGAGACACCATGACCATAGCAACTCATAAAAGAAAGTATTTAGTTTGGGCTTGATTGAAGTTTCAGAGGTTTATTCTATTTTCATCATAGTGGAGAGCATAGTGGTATGCAGACAGACATGGTGCTGGAGAAGTAGTTGAGAGGTCTACATCTGAATCTGAAGACAGCAGGAAAAGAGAGAGATGCTGGGCCTGGTTTGGGTCCTTGAAAACCCAAAGACCACCCCCAGTGGCACACTTCCTCCAACAACACCATATCTATTGCAACAAGGCCATACCTCCTAATCCTTTCAAATAATGCCACTTCCTGGTGACTAAACATTCAAATTTATAATCCTATGCTAACCATTCTTTCCTTTTTAAATGTATTCTTCTCTCATATATTACATCCCCAAAACATTTTCCCAACCTTCCTCCCCTCCTAGTCCCTTCCCTCCAATTCACCCCTTCTGTTCCTTCAGAAAAGGGCAGGCCTTGAAGGGATATCAAACAAACATGGCATATCAGTTCGCAATAAGACTGGGTACCTTACCTCATATTAAGGCTGAATTAGACAACACAGTAGAATGAAAAGGGTCCCAAAAGAAGGCAAAAGAGTCATGAAAGTCCCCATTCCCAATGTGAGGAGTCCCACAAGAACACCAAGCTAATTATATGCAGAGTGCCTGGGTTAGACTATGGGGGCCATTCTTATTCAAAGCACCATTCTATCTACTATCTATCTATCTATCTATCTATCTATCTATCTATCTATCTATTCATCATCATCATCATCTACTTATCTATCTTTTATCATCATATATTCTGTTATATGTATCAATATTTATGCATTTGTGAATTCTGTTATATCAGTTTGTAATTCTCTTTTATCCCTATATGTATCTTATTAGCTATTATTTATTACTGTAATTTATTAGTAATTATATATTATTATTATATATATTATATATTATAATATATTGCTCCTAGGATTATAATATATAATTGGAATAATCACATTAAGTCTTCCTATGATATGGTATGTCTTCAAATATAGCATGGAACTTATAGGATAAATGAATTTATTCCCGCCTGACCTTTCTTCTGGTTGTACTGTATATTTTCTTTCAATATGATATAAACATTATTGCCACCACTAATTTGTTTCAGATAGACACTAATCTTTAAAATTAAATAATGATTTGATTAGGGTTGAGGATTTAGCTCAGTGGTAGAGCGCTTGCTTAGCAAGCGCAAGGCCCTGGGTTAGATCCTCAACTCCAGAAAAAAAATCAAATGATGAGAAATATGATTATGTACCCATTTAATCATTTTTGTTACTGAATCTACCTTTGTGCAATATAAGATTTACACTTGATATCAGCTTTCTTTTGCCTTAAGAATTTCTTTTTAACATTTCAATTTTGAAAATGATGAATGATTTCTTCTTTAGTACATGTCAAATTTTTCTATCTCACCTCAGTTTGTCTTCATGGTACTTTTCTCTATTTGTTAAAGTTAAACAAATATAACATGAAACTTACCATCCTAATCAATTTAAGTATACACTTCAATATTATTATTACATTCATAGTATTTTTCTCTATTTTTTTATTAAAGTGAAACAAATGTAACATGAAAATTATTATCCTAATCATTTCAAGTATACACTACAATGTTATTAATGCATTCATAATGTCATATAATCTCCATCCACCCATCACCAAAACCATACTTACATTATGAAGTTAAGACTATTGCCATTGAAAAATAATCTTTCCTTTCCTTTTCCAAAATCCATGACAACCAGCCCTCTATATTGTATCTCTATAATATTTGATTGTATTATATTCCTTAGGCATGTGGAATCATTAAGTATATAACATTTTTATGTTAACTTCATTCATCATTATGTCCTCAATGCTCATAATTATTTTAGTTCGTTTCCAAATGTCTGTTCTTTCAAAGGCTGAATGATATTACCTTTTGAATATAAGTGAGACCATGTAGATATAGGTGATGAGATTGCTTCTACATTTTGAACTGTTGTGGATAGAGATATTATGCAATGAATGTATGAAAATTTCTTTAAAAATTAGATTAAATTTTGTGGTGACATAGACCCAGAAATTGAATTGTTATATTCCTTAGTAAATATAAATTAAGTTTTCGAAGAGGCATCCAGAGAGAGCTGTACACAGGAAGGTAACCAAACCAGCAGAAGGATGTATGCTATGGGGAGCATAGCTGGAAGGGCAGAACCATTTAAATCCTTTCATATTAAACATGGATCTAATGGATTTGGCAGTTGTACTACTGTGTTTCAATCTTGCTGTGGTGAAGCATTTCCTTACTCTTACTTACATTTCCTTACTATAAGCCTACTTTTCCTTTTTGGAATAATAATGTCTACATTAAACATGGATCTAATGGATTTGGCAGTCGCACTACTGTGTTTCAATCTTGCTGTGGTGAAGCATTTCCTTAATCTTACTTATATTTCCTTACTATAAGCCTACTTTTCCTTTTTGGAATAATAATGTCTGCTCTGTGCCATTAAATGTTGGAAGCATATGATTTAGTTTCTGATTTTACAGAGCATTATAATTAAGAGATTGCATTGAGTTTCAGAATAGACTTTGGCCACTTAAACAGTGTTGAGAATGGGAAAGAACACGGGGAGTTTTGAAGTTGGACCAAGTATATTTTGCATTATTATATGGCCAGAAGCCTCTGGGTGCCAAGGAGTATAGTATTTTGGCTTAAATGAAAAAATATAGCCTACAGAATCAGATAAACACTTGTGCTCTTATTTAGAGCAGAGTTTGGGGAGGGATAAGTGGTACAGACTTGCTAGAGAAAGTGTGTACATCTCTGGAGGTGGGCTTTGAGAGTATATAGCCTCATGCTACTTCCAGTTAACACTCTGTCTACTTTATTACTATATGTTTATTTCAAATGTAATCTCTCAGCTTTCTGTTTTTCTTTCTGTCATGTCTGCTGTTTGCTTCCATTCCTCCATTCCCTGATGGACTCTTATCTCACTGGAACTGCAAGCCTAAATAAATTATTCCTTCTATAAATTGCCTTGGTTATGGTATTTTTTATCACAGAAAGAGATAAGAAGCTAATTCAGTGATTAAGTTATTGAATTAGGAAACCAAACTACCTATGTCACCGAGATCTAACTTCATAGCCCCTACCTTAAAGTGTAACTGTATCATCCTAACATTGAGTAACTATGTGCTTACCTCAGATCTTTTAGAAAGAGAAAACCCCAGTAAACACATATTAAATTCCTCCATTCAGTGATACTACATGTATCACATTTTACTGAAATCAAATGACCAGTTTACTTTTTTTTAAAAGTATTGTGTCCTGTTTTTTTGTTTGTTTGTTTTGTTTTGGTTTGGTTTGTTCATTTTATGTTGTTATAAGATCCTTGAACAAAAGCAACTGAGAGAAGAAAAAGGTTCATATCATCTTACACTTCAAGTGTGTTGTCAACGAGGAATATCAGGGCACAAGCTCAAGTAGGAAGTGAAGCAAAAACCACGGAGAACACTACTTACTAGCTGTCTCTCTGCCTTATCTTCAGCTTATTATTCTAATACAGCCTATGACAACCTAGCTGGGGATGGTAGCATGCACCGTGGGCTAGGACCTCTCCCACAACAATCTTCCACCAACAACCACAATCATCAATCATCAAATCAAGAAAACCTATTCTATATATGACCACAGGTCAATTTAATCTGGGAAATTCTTCAGTTGAGGCTCTCTCTTCCAAATTGTTGCTAGTATAAAACAAGTTAACACAAAATGAACCACAACACATTATTTTAGTATTTTCTTCTTGTTAGAAATCCTCATAACTTAGATTCCTAGAACCTAAGTAAAAGTCAAATGAATTAATTCAAATGTCTGCACTCCCAATGTGCTCCTACTGGGAAATGGAGAGCAGAAAAGGGAGAATTAAGAATATAGGCCTTCTAGAATGGCATAAAGCAATAAACAAGGAGAGACCCTGTCTCAAACAAGATGAAAGTTTCCTCTAACCTCCACATAAGTGACATGACATGCAGCTGCTTGAACACACACACACACACACACACACACACACACACACACGTACTATGTACAGAAATATACATATGTGCATATCTACAAATGAAGACCATAAAAATCTAGATATAGCATGAGAGGGCCATGCAAACAATATATTTTGTTGGCAATAGAAGTTGATTTTAAGAATTTAGGTGGAATTTTTCTAAGTTTATTGCATATCATCATTTTAATTCTATAGCCTTTCCTGCCTGTTTTATAAATCCTGCTTCAGATTTTTACCTTACTTTTCTTTTCTGTAGAGGATATTATAAAATTGTTTCCAGAATTTAGTTTTAAAGGCAATTCAATTCTAGAAAGGAAAATAAAACATTTTCATCAGGAAATTAATTTTGAATGTTATTATTTGTTGAATTAATGAATTATGCACAAACAGCTGACAGTTTGAGAGATACTAAAGTGGCAATTAGAAAAGTGAATATTGACTGCTTCAGAGGTTTATTTGCTAAGAAACAATGTCTCCTTGCATAGGTAAATATTACAAATCAGTCACTCAGAGAAAAAAAGTGACATACACATTTCATCTTGCTTCAGTTTAGAATGCTTTTTAAACTCCAGATATTTTTTTTAACTAACCCCTGATATATGGGGCGTTTACCCACCACCCCTACAGTTCCCCAGAGTTTTCTTGAGTGTGAGCAGCAGGAAATATTAGATAGAAGGATTTATTGCGGAGAATCTTGCGGAGATAAACAGAAAATAAAGAATAGCCTCGAAAGGGCCTAGAACCTTTTCCAAAGGGGCCTGACTGTCTCTGCCCCAGGGTTTTTATAGAGACGCCAAGGGGTGGAGCAAAAGACCTCCTCCCCCAGCACAGCCAAGTGCAGACCATCTCAGACACCTGCACTCAGGCCCGTGGTCTAATCATCCTCTATGCGGAACTGCTGGGTAAAGCCACGAGCAACCTGAGAACAGGCTCCCACACTGATACAAAAATAGACTATACCCCAGCAACTTCTTACAGTCATATGGGGCATTCAATAAAAATGCATACTCAGATCCAAAATCACAGTCTGGATACTCAGCACGTGGATAGTGCAAAGAATTATTATTAATTATTATTATTATTATTATTATTATTATTATGCATTATATGTCAAGTCATAAGAATTAAAAATGCAGGTTTTACAGAATTGATTTAAAGTTATTGTTTTATTGCTTTGTGGTATGAATAACATTGGAGGGTTTTCAAATATTTGTGCAAAATTGTTAGTTGTCTTTCTTGATTTTTAGACAATTATTGCTTAATTCAATTTTTCATAGAAATTCCCCAGTAAATTAAAATGCCTGAATCACTTGAAAAATAATATTATATCCACAAGTTTTGTAAATACATTAAATATTCTTCAATATATACCCAGTAATTAAAAGTTATTCAAACTTTAATGATGTTTCCAAATCTTAGAGATTTTGAAGTATGATTGGGTACAATATTACCTAGAACTGTCACTTTGGCCAAGATATATATATATGGAATTAGTGCTAGGCTATTTAAAACAACCAAAATTGAAGCACATCAAGAAAAATTTGGAGACTTGAGGTTTCAAGGGTGATTTTCCACATACTTCAAGAAGAATTACCGTGAACTGTTCACAATGTTTTACAAAAATCTGAAATAATGTAAAAGCTTCTCAACTCATTCTATACGGTTACCACTACTAGAATAACAAAGATGAATAAGGATGCTACAAGAAAAGGAAATTGAAAATTAATATATTTTATGAGAACTGAAGCAAAACTCCAGATTCAAAGAGTTACACATGATGGCCATTTGAGAATTAATTCTGTAATGAAGGTATAATTCTTACTTAAACTGATTATCTTGGTACTCTTCTATTGCTGTGAAGAGACACCATGACTAAAGGAACATATGGAAGAAAGAGTTTATTGGTGGCGTGGCTTGCTTACAATTTCATAGAGTTAGGCTATGACCATCAAGGGAAGAAGAACCGCAGCAGGAAACCCGGCATGGCACTGGAGCAATGTTGTGCACTTATATCTTTATTAACAAGCATAAGGCAGAGAGGTAGCAAGAGATCATCTGGAGATAGGCAAGTGCTACTTAAGAGTGGCATGGGATTTTGGATCCTTAAATCTTTCCACCAATGACACACCTTCTTCAAAAAGGCCACACTTAATAATCTTTCCCAAATAATTCCACCAATTGGGAAGCAAAACTTCGAATACATTAGCCAATGGGGGTCATTCTTATTCAAATAATAACATTCCATTCCCTGGCCTCCATAGGCTTATGGCTATATGGTAATACAAAATCCATTCAGTCCAATTTCAAAACACAGTTTACAGGAAGATGGCTAGCTAATACAGAGTGGATATTTTGAGTGAGTAAAAAATGTTCTGCAATACTTGGATTTGGCAAGGACATATGTTTATAATATAGTTAAGAATTAATCTGGTTTAGTGAAGTGGCAGTTGGAGGTTTTCCTGCAAGATCCATGACTTAACTAGCCTTGGGAAATTGGCTAGGTTTCCAGTACCAGGCGTAATTTCCCCCTTGTTGAATAATCCTTAAAGTCCAATTAAAGAGTTGTTGGTCCCTGTATAAGCCCCAGGTTCCAAACAGCCAGCTCATGCACTGAGGACAGGATCTGGTCCAACTGCCTGGATGCCTCCCGAATAGATCAAGCTAATCAACAGCCTGGGAGGAGGGGACTGGACCTGCCTGGACTGAATCTACCAGGTTTAACTCAATCCTCAGGGGAGTCTGCACTGGAGGAGATGGGAATGGGTGGTGGGCTGGGGGGAAGGCAGGGGTGGGGGGGGAGGGAGGGGGGAGAGGGGAGAGCAAGGGAATCTGTGGCTGATATATAAAATTAAATTAAATTATAAAATAAAAGAGTTGTTGGTTACCAACAAGATGTGAGTATCACTCTTGCACACTAAGGGCTTTTCTGCCATATTGGCCATTGCTGACATTCATAGGCATCATAGCCAGATAAGACTAGTGGTTGCTTCTTCCATTGTTAAGTTTGCAGGGCATCTACCAGTGGTATGGAAGCTAGTCTTCATGGAAAAGGCTTTAGCATCATACCAAGTTCAGGTTCTCCAATTCCTGTGCTCTAAACACAACGTCTTCAGCAACGGAGCTTACCTTTCACCTCTGGGAGGCAACTTCTGGAAACAACAGTATCATATAGTAATTTGAGAGTTCTTTGAACAAAACTGAGCAACAACTCAAAAGGAAGCTACTCATGCCTATTGTTGGGGTTTTATTATATAAGTAGGGCTCTTACAGGGAGCATTGTCAGCCCCAGATAGGTAAATTTCATTAAAGAAAAATATATATCATGTAATTTTAAGGTAAAAATAATGTGATAGATTATGACTTTTCAGACATCCTTACTGTTGTTATACCTTTCTATCTCCATCTCCTGTATTGACCTCCCTTAGCTCTTATAAATCATCCTGTTTTTATCCTAATTCCCCCTTCATATCACTTGTACCTAGTAATTCTTTTCCTCTTTCTCCTCATGGTTCTGTTCTACTTCCCTGGTATTTCATTTGCTGTAGGTTGTAAAATAGCATCTGAATATTCAGAGCTAATATCACAGATAAGTGAGAATAAGGTACATTTGTCTTTCTGGATCTGGTATACCACACTCAATATGATCTATTTGAGTGTCATTAACTTAATTACAATTTTCATGTTTTTTCGTCACAGCTGAGCAGTCATCCATAGTGTTTATGTACCACATTTTCATTACCAATTTGTTTGGTGAAGGATATTTGGATTGTTTCTGTCTCCTAGCTTTTATCAATAGAACAGCCATGAAAATGACTAACTACATTTAGAATAGAATTTGGGGCTTATGTGACGGAGTGAGAGGTAGAGTTTTAGCTTTTTGGTGGTTCTCCAGAGAGGCTACAGGAGTTTACAACTCACCAGAGTTTGAGTGTTCCCTTTTTCCTACAACTTCTCCAGTATTTCTTGTTAATTGTCTTGTTGATTGTTGCCCTTCTGAGTAGGTTAAGTTGAAGTTCCAAAATTATTTTTATTTGCATTTCACTAATTGTCAGGAATTATTGTTGTTGTTATTATTATTATTATTTTTATTATTATTATTTTGCGATATTCACAGCCACTTTAATTTCTTCTTTTGAGAAATCTATTCAGATCGCTAGCCAGTTTTCAAGTGGGTAGGTTTTGGGTTCAATTTTTTTTTAGTTCTTTTTGTAATGTGCATATTAATCCTTTTTCATATGTACAGCTGATAAGATGCTCTCTCATTCTGTGGGCTTCTTCTTTATTAAACTGACTATTTCTTTAGTTGTGAAAAAGTATTTTAAGTTTCCAAGGATCTACTTTCAATTGTTGGCTTCAATTTCTGTGCAAGTAGGTACTGCTTTTGAAAGCCCTTTCTTACACTTATATCCTGTAGGGAAGTGAATGGATTTTTTTTAGCAGTTTTCATGGTTTTTTTGTTGTTGTTTATTTGTTTGTTTTACATTTAGGTCTTTGATCATTTTGGAGTTAGCTATTACACAATATGATAAATGTGGTTCTATTTCATGTGCACATTCAGTTTTCCCAGCACCATTTGTTGAAAATGATGTCTTTTCTAACCTGTTTGATTTTGTCATCTTTTAAAAATATCATATGGATGTAATTATGTATACTCATGTATACTCATGTTTGGGTCTTTGATTTTGTTCATTATTCTACATGTCTTTTTTTTTCTGCCAGTACCATACTGTTTTTATTATTATGGCTCTATGTTTATTTTGAAGTTTGGAATAGTAATCTTTCCAGTGTTTTTGTTCATGATTGCTTTGGATATATGGGGGTTTTTGTGTTTTCACATGAATATTTGGATGGTTTTTCTATTTCTGTATAGAAAGAGATAGGGTTTTAATTGTGATTATAGTGAGTTTATAAATGGCTTTTGGCAGAATAGTCATTTTCACCATGTTAATTCTACCAATCAGTGATGAGCATGGTATCTTTCCAATTTCCAATGTCTTTATCTTTCTGCAGAGACTTAAAGTTTTCATTGTAGGGATTATTTTTTGCCTTCTTGGTTAGTATTATTCCTAGATATTTTATTTTCTTTGAGGCTAATGTGAATATGAGTGGGTCAATGATATATTTCTCTGTATTTATGTTGTTGGTATACAAGAATAGTTATGAATTTTTTGCAAATTTGAATTTGCTGAAACTCTTGACTATTTCTAAAAGTTTTCAGATAGAATTTTCCAAATATCTTAAGTATGACATCATGTCATCAGCAAATAGACATTGTGTGATTGCTTTGGATTCTATAGTTTATTTCAACTTATAGAAAACTAAGGTTTTTATAATCAAATTTATATATTCGACATTTGAATAACCATAACAGTACTTCCTAAATGACGGATTGTTTTTATTTCAAGCTATGTAAAACTGGTAGTTGCTCTTTTTGTTTAAAAGCAGATTCAATGATCTACCCTTTTATCCTATTTCTATATCCCTCTTTTTCTTTTCAGAACAAGAACTCTGAATCTAATCTCTTTTGTTCAGCTTTTGTCTTGACCATTTCCAATAACAACTTGTAACCAACCCGCCCTAAATGAAGGCAGATATCCATATCCCACTGAGTGACAAAAAAACACTCACCCCACTTGGGAATTTGGGCATCATGTTCTTAAAATTACTTCATGTTGTCTGGGTGTGACAGCATCTTTAAGGGACCCTGAAAAAAATGGGAAAACTGTCAAGTCCTGAGAGAGCTAGCTATATCATGTGTTGTCCAGTCCGTGTGTAATAAGAAAGTGCAGGGCTTGTCTCAAGTTCGAGCTAGAGAAGTCTGTGAAGCTGGACCATCACAGCTAGCCACCTTGAAATTGTCCTGAGCAGTTTGTATTCCAAAGCTGATCCTTGGGTGGTGTTTGTCAGTTTAGCGGTATTACCACAGTCTTGATGAAATTATTCAGTGGGGTCCCATCCTCCCTTTGGAAACTTCAAAGCTTGCTGTTAGGCATGGTCATGGTTGACTGCAGAAAACTTAAACATTATAAATGTCATAGGTAGAAGGCAGAAAGGTATATAAGGCATGAGGACCAGGAACTAGAAGCATTTGACTGGTTAAGCTTTTAACTGGTTAAGCTTCAGGCTTTCGAGCAGCAGTTCAGCTGAGAGCCATTGGGATATGAGGACACAGAAGCTTCCAGTCTGAGGAAACAAGATCAGCTGAGAAGTTGGCCAGGTGAGGTTTGCTGTGGCTTGTTCTGGTTCTCTGATTTTCCAGCATTCACCCCAATACCTGCCTGGGTTTGATTTTATGAATAAGATTATTTAAGATTCCTGCTACAGTCATATACAGCAGATCTTGAAGAGGTTAATGGACCATAATTTGTTATATATTTCCAGAGTACAAAAACTTAATTCCTAGTTGCCTTATAGAGACTCAAACCCTAAATCATGTATAGGAAACTAGATGAAGCCCTTTTTGTAGAATTAATTAGTATTCCATATGACCATTAATTCCATTATAAAAAGTTTAGTATATATATTTATTTATGTGTATATATATCTTATAAATTTTGAAATAATATATATTATAACTTAAGAAAAGTTTTAAAGAGTCAAAATAAAACCAAAGAATTATGAGATTAGTGGCAATAGAATAGTCCCTTAATTGTGGTTTTTCTTCTGTCCCATATCAGATGACTCTTCTGATATGAGATGAAGATTTTGCTTGAGTTTTGAGGAGAGAGCCATGCTTTAACTTCAAAACCAGATTTAAATTTTAATTAAACTGGGGATACAAAAAGACCATTTGCATTATGTGTCTGTAGGTAACAGGAGAAACAAACATTTAGGAAGATTTATGTAATTTTGTCCTGTTGGAAATGTGATATACCAACAGGCCAATTACTCTTTTTCTTGGGAAGTTTTTTTTCTGGATTATTCCTTCTCTTTCTTTACGACTCATTTGTCCAGTGGTCTTTAGATTCCTTAGACAGATGCAATTATTCTCCTGGACAGGCAAAAACAAAATCCTACCCTAACCCTAACTTTGGGGAGTTTCTCTTTTCGCAAGTTATATCTGATCAAATGAAAGACATTTGTTAGTCTTATAAGTTAGTTTATATTGAATGGTCATGCTGATTGATAAACTATCACCTCTTCTAATCAAGAAGTCTTTCTTGTTCAAATCTAATCTTTATCAATTTTGATGATATCCATAGCTTTTCTTCTCCTGTAGAACCAAAAGCAAAATCTCTTCCCCAATGAAACACATATCCTGGTTTCCATTCTGAAGTCAAAACATTTTTAAAGTATACAGGATGATTTAATTCAACATTTTTTTTCTATTATACACTGTCTCTCCACAGCTGTTATTCCTTTCTCATTAGCATTTAGAACATTTAAAGTCAATAAAGCATTGTGCAATCTATCTCTGGAGGTCTTTATAACCTGTTTCTGTTTACTAAGCATGTCTTTTAGAGTTTGATTAGATCTTTCTCTAACTCTAATCCCTGCATGACTGTGTGGTATACCTGTAATATGCTTTATGTTGTAATATGCAAAAAATGTTTCATTTTACTAGAGACATATGCTGGAGCATTGTCAGTCTTAATTTGTACAGATATCCCCATGATGGATATGATTTCTAACAAATGTGTGATTACAAAATCAGCCTTTTCAGAACTCAAAGCAGTTTCTCATTGAAATTCTGAATATGTATCTATGGTATGGTGTACATAGTTTAATTTTCCAAACATTGCAAAATTAAACATTCATTTGCCAGATTTTATTTCTCTGAGTATCCTTTGGGTTACTTTCTACAGGTAGTGGAGTTTGGTTATACAATCAACAAGTAGGACATTTCTTTACAATTTCCTTGGCTTCTTGCCAAGTGATGGAAAATCTATCTTCAAACCCATGTTAAAATGATATGGAATAATCTTTTTGTACACTGTTAAGATTTGTCACAGTGATTGGCTGGAAATAATAAAGAAGTTGAGGGGCCAGTAGCTAAACAGGATAATGTTTGGCAGGAAAGCCAAATTGAGAAAGCTGGGAAGAAGAAGGGCAGAATCAAAAGTCACCAGACAGGTGCAGAAGGAGAAGGAGATAAACGTGCCATGCTAATAAAGTTAATGCCACCTGGCTGAGTATAAATAAGAAATATTGGTTAATTAAAATGTAAGAGCTAGTTAGTAATAAGCCTGAGTTATTGGCCAAGTATTTACAATTATTGTGTAAGTCTCTGTGTAGTAATTTGGGAGTGGCTCCTAGGACAGGAAGACTCTACCTACAAACATGTTTTACTCTTCAATAATAAAAACCAAAATAAAATTAAATAGTTGCTTAAGGATCTGAATATAAGTTTTACTAGGAAGATATATGAATAGTTAATAAATACAAGAGGATTTTCTCTAGATTACTATCTTTAGGTAAATGTATTAAATTCACAATGAAATAATAATTCATACTACCTATAGGAGGATTAAAAATGACATAGTAAAATGCACATGGAGGCTATTGTAGTTTCCTGTTTTTTTTAGATTCTAATTTTATTGGCAAATATTCATTTTAGACATTAATGGGCTTATTATAAATACATTTTCATACAAATGCATCACATATTTTGAATATATAACCACAATTCTCCCCGTTCTTTTTTCTTACTCTCATGTCACTATTAATTCTTCTTTCCATCTTGCTTCTACTTTTCTGCCCTGCATACTATAAAAGATTTGGATTTCACAAATGAAGGAAACCACTAAACATTTGTCTTAGTCTGAGTTATTTGGCTTAATATGATGATCTCCAGTTACTTTTATTTTGTATAATAGACATTATTTCATTCTTTTATGTGTTATTAATGATATAGCATAGATGAATATTGAAAACATTGTATAATAAAAAAAGAACAAGAACCTTTCTATAATTACTTTCCCAATTATATGTTTTTTTTTGAAAAATCACATCAATAAACAGAGAAAATATATTATTATATGTCAGAAGATGATTGGAGAATTAAAAAGAGGATAATTATTACAGACATAGCTTATTTTTCTGGGGACTGATAAAGCTGATATTGTTTTACAACTTTAAAAGTAAACTGATATTCATATAATTGCACATGTTGAAACTGTGATTTGTGTTTCATTTAGTTCAAAAACATATGTAGATATGTTTTATTATAGCTTCTGAAAGATAAGTTCTTTATATGTCAATATTTCAAAGTAGCAAAATACTTTGTAAATTGTGTCCCATAAATTAGATTGAAGTCTCTCTTTTAATTGTGTCATCAATGGACTAATTATGAGATGAAGTTTGACTTTCTTAAAATTGATTGAGTAACCAAAATATAAAATTATAATAATACTGATAAAATGGATCTGAATTTCTTTAATGATTTCCCCAACTTTTATTATGGAATTAAATTATCTAGTGCACTCTAATATATTGTTTAGTTTTCATAAGGAATACATTTATGAAACAGAGCAAAATTAAATAAATTTATGTGACATTAACAAAAATTACTTGATAATTGTATAAACAAGTTTTATGGGCCATAAACTCTACTTATGAATGAAAACTGTACATATGCTAGAAGCAGAAGGCAATTAACATCATTAAATACAAATTTGACCTTATTAATTGTTTTTATTTATAGAGTAGTGGGTATTATGGATCATCAGATAAGTAGAGATTTTTTTCACACAATTATGTGAATAAATATTTTTGACACTCTGTAATTAAGAGACATACAGAAATAGATGCCAAAACAGATATAATGAACTATACAAATTTTAGTTAATTAAAGCATCTTTATTGACTTAATTGACTGACATGAGAAGTAAATGTTATCTTTTTTGTGAAAAGAAATTTTTGTTAATCAACTTTACACTAATAAAATGTATTGTTTATTTTGTTACATATTGGTATTCATGGCAGATTTGATTTTTAAATAAATTTGTACTATTTTGACAATTAATTACTAAAAATTTATTATAGATTTAATGGGAATTTTTTCAAGAACTCTGCATTAAATTTGTAAATTATCTACTCATAGCACATTAGAATAAAGTCTATACTAATTGAGTTAAAATATTTCTATACTTCTGGGATACTGATCAGGATAATAGATCATAGTACACCCGTACGTCAAAAAAATACTAGTGTTGATTCTATATCTTGGAACAGTTTCTCATGTCATATTAGAAAGTTACAGCATGAGTCAAACTTAATAAAAATAAAAATTGTTTCTTCAAAACTCTATTCCATATTTTTTCTTCATCATATAATTATTTTTTCAAATCTCATTGTGATTTTTACATTATTACACAAAATTTCTTAGTGACAAATGAGAGATTTTTGTCATTATAGTATTCATTGTAGTCAGATATATTACTGATGACACCAATGACATACTTTTATTGGAGATAGTAGACATTGCATAGTTTATAAATGTATAAAGATACTGAACAATGTTTATAAGAAATATATATGAAAGTATTTGGAAAGCCACAATTATCAATATATTTCTAAAAGCACATTTTATTTTTATTCATCTTATTAATATTAAGATTTTTTTCAAGCTAATAAACATTACAACAAAAAATGATATGCTCATATGTATATTAAATCACAATAATACCTCAGATTAATCTAATTGTTTTCTTGCATACTAAGTTAATGAGTATAAAAGAAACTTCAAGGAACTATCTAAATCATTTGTGGTTGTGTTATATAAAACGTATTTGACATGAGAGAAAACAGGATTTCAATTTGAATAACTGTACAATGTTATAATAGGCATGTTACCTTGACATCATGGATAATGGTGGTCTTTCTGAATCATTATAATATTTAAATGAAGATTATAATGATTCAGAAAAGATTAAAATGTACTTAAAAATGGTTGTTTAGTTTTAAGGCTCAAGTGGTTAAATTCATTAAAAGAGCAATTAAAATTCTAAAATAGTGACACAAAGTACATGTTATTAAAAGCTTACCTAAGAGTCTAAACTAATTTGTTTTATTATGTTCTAAATGAAAATGGAAATTCTATTTCTCCTTTTGCATCAATTTTCCACCAAATAACATAATTTTATTCATTTTATCATTGAATAAAACTCCATTAGGGATATATGTATCTCACATTTGCTTTATTCATCCACATGCTGATAGATGGACTGATTTAAATCTTAGTTACTGTGAATAGTGCCACAATAAACAGAAATGAGCAGGAATATAGGTGATATAGATTGTTTTGTGTACATTGTTGCATAGGGTAAACTAATCCCATTATCATCACCAGTATTTATTATTTAAATGTTAGTCCTGACTTAAATGAGATTAAATTCAATGTAGTTTTAAATTACATTTCCATTATCTGAATTATGTTGAACACTTTTCAATATTTTCAGTAGCTTTTAAATTTTCCTCTTTTGAGTACATTCTTCCCATTTCATTAGTCCCCTTACAGATCATGTTGCTTTATTTTCAGTAATTATTTTTTGAATTGTTTGTATTTTTTAATCTCTAAGCATTTCTGTCAGACAGCAGCTAGCAAAGATGTTCTCCTATTCTGTAACAAGACTTTTCACTATATTGTTTCTTTTGCTGTGCAGAAACTTTTTAATTTTATACAGTTCCATTTTTCAATCAGTATTATACTCAAATTTTTATTATAATTATTTATTTATGTAAACATGTCTTTGTCAGTTGAGGTGGGTGGGGCGGTGGGGAGTTCACATGTCCCACAACATGAGTGTGGACTTCAGAGTCTAACTTGTGGGGGTTTGTTCTCTGCATCCATGATGTAGTGAGGCTCATTGTCAAGCACCTTCATATCCAGAGTCATCCTGCCAGCCCCTTTTTCCTTTACAGTTTATTTTGTGTAAACTTGTGTATTAATTACACATCTATTGCTGTGAAAAACACCATGACTAAGGCAACCTGTTCAAAGACAAGTTGTTTTGTGCTTAGAGTTCCATAGGAATAATAATCTATTACCATCACTGCAGTGGAGATGGCAGGAGGCAGTCATAGTGTCTGGAGCAGTAAACGAAAGACTACATGCTGAACCAGAAGCAGGAAACAGTAAAATTGGTAATGGCCAAATCTTTAAACTTCTACCATCAAGGCCACATGTTCTAATCCTATCCAAATATCACCACTAAATGGAGAGCAAGTATTCTAATGCCTGAGAGGATGGGAGGGGCACAGATCGTTTTTAACCTCCAAACTGTATGTTCACCTGTCTGTGTGAGTGTGTAAGTTTAAACATCACACACACACACACACACACACACACACACACACACACACACACGGAATCCATTTAGACCCCAGAGATCAAACACAAGTTGTCAGACTCGATGGCTAGTTCCTTTAATCATTGAACGTTTTCCTTCCCATGTTAATTTTGGCTCTCATCTTTAAATAAGTATTTCAAGTTTTTTTTATTTGTGTGTATGTGTGTATGTTGGTGTCTGCCATGTTTGTGCAAGTACCTATGAAAGCCATAAGATGTTAGATCTCTTCCAAGTGCATTTATAGACATTTATAAGCCACACAATTTGGGAATTAGAAACTGAACTTGGGTCCTAATGAAGAACAAAGAGTACCTTTTACTATCGAACCATTGACATAGATTAGACTCTATGTCAATTTGAAATAAGCAAGAATCAGTTTGGAAGAGAGAACCTCAATTGAGAAAATATTGCCACCAGATTATTCTGTACGCAAGCTTGAGGTTCATTTTCTTGACTGATGTTTGATATGTGGACTCAGCCCATTGTTGGTGGAGGGAACCCTGGGCATGTGGTCCTGGATGCTTTAAGAAAACAGACTGAGCAACCCATGATTGAACATGCCAGTAAACAGAACTCATCTACAGCTTCTGTCTCATTCCTCTGACTCCAGGTTCTTACCCTTCTTGAGTTCCTGCCCTGGCTTTCCTTAGTGATGTACTGTTACCTAAAAGTGTAAGTAAAATAAATGCTTTCTTCCCCAAGTGGCTTTTGATTATGGTATTTTCTCATATCAATACAAGTCCCAACTAAGACAACCATCTCTCCATACTTTGCCCTAATCTTTATTATTATTTTCCATGCAGTGATTTGGGGCTTGGTTGTTCTAGGCTAATACTTGGGGATGTGTATAATTAAGTGATTTGTGTGATATTTCACATATCTTCAAAATGTTGACATTTATAGCTAAAAAATTTCCCCTTTTGAGTTATTTTCATTATATAGCTCAAGTTCTAATATGTTGTATTTTAATTTTCATTTAAGCCTAAGAAAATTGTAATTTCATCCCAATTTCTTTAATGACCCAGCCACCATTTAATAGTGTTCTGTTAAATTTCCATGAGTTTGTGTATATTCTATAGTTTTTATTGCTGTTTATTTTTAGTCTTATTCCATGTGATCAGATAGAATGTGAGAAATTGTTTCAGTTTTTGTTATATTATTGATACTTTATTATCTCTTTTAGAGAAAATTCTACGGGATTTATTAGATGGGTGTGTTTTCTTCACTGATTCGGTTGAATATTTTGGAGGCGACTATTATGTTCATTTGCTCCATAACATCATTTAACTTTAACATTCCTGTTTGCTCTTTTGACTGGATTACCTATCTATTAGTGAAATTGGTATATTAAAGTCACTCAGTATTATTCAGTTGAGATCAACCTGCGTTTTCTGTCCAGTCATTTCAATGGAAGCATTCACAACACTCAAGTAGGATGAAGCTGTATTATATTTAAGGTGTCATGACTCTGCGTGGCTTCCAATTTTTCTAAGATTCCTTACATGGGTGCATGTGCCAGCTCTGTCTATGAGGTACACTTCAGAGTACAACTAAGAATGGATTTCTCCTTTACAGGATGCTACAGTTCTGATTCCACCTTGCTTCTCTAATTGGAGACAGATCTCAGAGTACAGGCCTGTAACTCTTGCTCTGGATTCCAAGAGTTCTCTCTCTCTCTCTCTCTCTCTCTCTCTCTCTCTCTCTCTCTCTCTCTCTCTGTCTCCTGCACAGTACATGCTATCACTCTCATTGCATTCTCTCTTCTTTTCTTGCTATAGGTCTGACAGGGTGTAGTTTCACTCACTGGTACAGGGAGATGAGCGCTCTCTAGGCAAGGATGAACATTCCACTATGGATTCTGGACATATTCTCTCTTTCTATCCTATTCTGGGTCCAAAATCTTATTTTCTCATTCACTAATGAAACAAATGTCTCAACAAAAACAACTTTATAAGACAGTTATATTTCAGGTAAATATCACAAAGTACTTTGAAAGAGAATATTGCAGACCCTGTTTTTCAAGATCTACAATAAGCATCAACAAAATACATTTAAAAATAAAAATATAATTTAATTCTTCTTTATGTTTAAATGACTCTATTTTGCACATATACAAGCATATATAGACAGATATAATTATCATTGTCTAATAATCCTATGATAGACATTGAAGCCAGTTTTGTAGTTTGACTATGAGGAACAATTTAAATATAATAAATTTCTTTTTTTTTTTTTTTTTTGGTTTTTCAAGACAGGGTTTCTCTGTGTAGCTTTACGCCTCTCCTGGAACTCACTTGGTAGTCCAGGCTGGCCTCGAACTCACAGAGATCCGCCTGGCTCTGCCTCCCGAGTGCTGGGATTAAAGGCGTGCGCCACCACCGCCCGGCTTTAAATATAATACATTTCTTGACAGGCTTCTATTTTGTATTCTGAGGTAGATTCATTGGAGTTAAATAACTTTTACCCATAAGATAAATAAAAGCAAACCAAAATGATATTGACAGTCTATCATTCAAGAATCAGAATGCTACCCATTAAGAATAAAAATCACACTCACAAACAACAACACAAACCCTGAAACAAGAACAAAAACTAGACCAAAACAAATTCTAACAATTAGACCACAGTATAATAGTAGAAATAGTTGAAGGAAGACTTACATAATTCTGGTAAGAGCCCAAATTAGCCCAGTAATTTCATTTTTATATTAGCTCCTAAGAATAATGCTAAAGTAGTGTTAAGTGTCCATAAAGTTCAAGAAGAGTTTAATGTATTTTATAGAAAAAATAATTATGCTGTATTTTTTTTAATTTAGTTAAAACTTAACTTCTTGTTAAATGATTTAAAAATGGCAGTGTATAATTAAATAAAGTGTGTTTAAACACAATCACAAGAAAATAATTGCTGGATTCCTAAAGCATGGATACGGTGGTACACACCTGAAATTCCAGCACTTGAGAAACTGAAACAGAAGAAGCAATGCAAGTTAAAGGGCAGCCTGAGCTGAATAGTGATTTCCAGCCCTATCACAGTGATGCAGTGGTGCTCTGTTTCAAAGAACTCAAGCAAAAAAGTATTCTTTAGTTGATAAATATGTTCATATCTGCTTAGTCATATATTTCATCTGGAAGTAATAGATCAGTGATCATTAATTGAATATTTGAGGGCCTTTTATAGAATAGAGCTTCAGGTATAACTTGGAGATACTCTAGGTCCAATATCACATAATGGTAAATGGAATATCATAAACTCCTGAGTCATAATTCTGTTTTAAATCAGTATGAAGTTTCCAAAAATTGTAAAAATAGACCTCACATGTGGTCTTGTGTATGATGTTTGCATGATTATGGCAAATTTTTAAAAAATAAGGATATCTCTGAAAGTGGCAACTTTCAAATTTCTTGACGCAATATATGACAAGTAAAGTGATAGATGTATTAGTTAGGTTGATGTAATCTTTGTACCTTGAATACTTATATCAAAACTTTATAATATATGACAGAATTGCATATATTTATTCAGAAATTAAAATAAACTTAGATTAATGAATGTATTAAATTAAATAGAAGTACTAACAAACAAAGACGTGATATAACAACAAATTAAACAGCCACTTAATAAGGATTAAACAATCATTATACACTCACACTGCAGAATAAAGGGAATTATTAAATAGCCACTAAGTTAGCTAGCGCTCAATGCTGAGCTCTATTTATCAGGCATAAAACTATAGGCTCAATCCTAAACACCAATCACTTTCCCAAAAGAAAATTGAGCTATCCCAAATATAACAGATTTCTGCTGTAAGGACATTATACATACCTACTTTTATGTATATTTGTCCTTTTTCTCATCATACTAGCTATTTATATTAACACAAACTTTGGAATTTATGAGTTGCAAATTATTGTTCCTATAGAAATACACACATACACACACACACACACACACACACACACACACCATCTCATGTAAATTTTATAGAAAATCACCTCAACAACTCACACTTGTGAACTCAATACTCTTCATTTTACAAAGAAGAAAACTCATTCCAAAAAATGACACAAAGAAGAAAACACATCCCAGAAAATGTGTCTCTTGTGGCCAGTACACTAATAGATTCCAGACTTGTCAAACAAATCTTGTTCAGTTGAGATTAGAGCCAGAAACTCCTGACATATATTGCAGTGACTACTGTTTTCTGCCTCTTCTGGTCATAGCCTTATTCATCTTCTATGGAGAATAGGTATATTAGACAACTCCAGAATTTTCCCACTAGTAATTAATCAGAAAAATGAAAATTTATTTGTGAGTTGTGTTAATATTTTGTTTGTGCTCTAACAAATGAAGCTTGCCTGGAGATCAGAGTGCAGAGCTAGCCACTAGAGGCCAGACAGTGGTGGCACAGCACTTAAGTTTTTTTTTTTTTTTTTCGAGACAGGGTTTCTCTGTGTAGATTTGCGCCTTTCCTGGGACTCACTTGGTAGAGGCTGGTCTCGAACTCACAGAGATCCGCCTGGCTCTGCCTCCTGAGTGTTGGGATTAAAGGCGTGTGCCACCACCGCCCGGCTATCTCAGCACTTGGGATGTCATGCGTTTGATCCCAGTACTTGGAAGCACATGTCTTTATTACCAGCACTTGGGAAGAGGAAACAGGAAATGATATGGCTGGGCAGAGAGAGGAAGTGAAAAGGCAAGTTTGAGACAGGGATCAGCCCCTTTCAGTCTGAGTATTCCTAACAGTAAGAAATGTTTCTAGTGGCTCGCTGCTCTGCTTCTCTGATCTTTCAGCTTTCACCCTGATATATGACTGTGAGGTTTTATTATTAAGAACAATTAGAATCTGTGCTACATCTGCCATCCAACTTTTGGGGCACAAACTTATGAAAAAGTCGCTTCCATGTGCCTTTGCAGCCAATGGTACAGACCAGAGCTGCATGCAGCTGGAGTCATTACCTCACTGGCTAGGTCTCTCTTTTTTCCCTAAGCCTCTAAGTGGGCCTTGGATTTTTCTGTTGCAGCCTCTCTACACTAAACTCCACAGGTGTTTGGACCCCAAATGCCAAGCTTTCACAAATTCCCCCTGTAGACAGCTGGCTCTTTGGCTTCTTTTCTCTCAGTGGGTTGTGGGCTTTCCCTGGACCTCCTCCTTGGCTGTTGCCACACTAGGTATCTGCCTTGAAAACCTGCTCAAGCGTCTACAATTCTATGTAGAAGCAGTCAGCCTCACATCTTCATTGTCATTATCTGCAGATTTATTGAGAAAATTGGGAATTCTTAAAGGGAGGAATTAGAAGAGAGAGTTTTTACCCACATTAAAAATTGTGAAACACCTATTCCTTGTTCTCCCTCTCTGTTGTTGATCCAGCTGGGATCTCCTGCTCACCCAAGCTCTCTTTCCCTCGACCCTCGCTCTTCACTACCCCCACTCATGTCCAGGCTGTTCATATAGATCTCATTCCATTTCTCTGTCATTGGGCGATCCCTGTGTCTTTCTTGGGGTCCTGTTTTCCAGGTAACCTCCCTGGTGATGTGAGTAGCAGTCCAGTCATCCTTGTTCCACATCTAGTATCCTGTTATGAGTGAGTACATACCATGTTTGTCTTTCTGAGTCTGGGATACCTCACTCAGGATGATTTTTTCTAGATCCATCCATTTGTCTGCAAACCTCATGATGTCATTGTTTTTCTCTGCTGAGTAGTATTCCATTGTGTATATGTACCACATTTTGTTTATCCATTCTTCAGTTGAAGGGCATCTAGGTTGTTCCCATGTTCTGGCTATTACAAACAATGCTGATATGAACATAGCTGAACAAGTGCTCTTGTGGTGTGGTTGAGCATTCCTTGGGTATATGCCCAAGAGTGGTATAGCTGGATCTTGGGGGAGATGGATTCCCAATTTTCTAAGAAATCGCCATATTGATTTCCAAAGTGGTTGTACAAGCTTGCATTCCCACCAGCAGTGGAGGAGAGTTCCCCTAGCTCCACATCCTCTCCCGCATAAGGTGTCTTCAGTGTTTTTGATCTTAGCCATTCTGACAGGCGTAAGGTGGTATCTCAGAGTTGTTTTGATTTGCATTTCCCTGATGATTAGGGATGTTGAGCAATTCCTTAAATGTCTTTAAGCCATTTGAGTTTCCTCTGTTGAGAATTATCTGTTTAGTTCTATAGCCCATTTCTTAATTGGACTGTTGGGCATTTTGATGTCTAATTTCTTGAGTTCCTTATATATTCTGGAGACCATGGTAAATGAAGACCACATGAGAATAGGAAGAAACAAAGTGCTAGAGAGGCCCACAGAAATCCACAAAGATACCCTCACAACAGACTGCTGGCAATGGTCGAGAGACAGTCCGAACTGACCTACTCTGGTGATGGGATGGCCAAACACCCTAATTGTCGTGCTAGAAACCTCATCCAACTACTGAGGGATCTGGATGCAGAGATCCATGACTAGGCCCCGGGTGGATCTCTGGGAGTCCAATTAGCGAGAATGAGGAGGGTTTATATGAGCGAGAATTGTTGAGACCAAGGTTGGATGAAGCACAGAGACAAATAGCCAAACGAACTGAAACACATGAAATATGAACCAATGGCTGAGGGGTCACCAACTGGATCAGGCCCTCTGAGTGGGTGAGACAGTTGATTGGCCTGATCTGTTTGGGAGGCATCCAGGCAGTGGCACCGGGTCCTGTGTTCATTGCATGAGTTGGCTGTTTGAAACCTGGGGCCTATGCAGGGTCCCTTGGCTCGGCCTGGGAGGAGGGGACTGGACCTACCTGGACTGAGTCCACCAGGTTGATCTCAGTCTGTGGGGAAGGCTTTGCCCTGGAGGAGATTGGAATGGGGGGCGGACTGGGGGGAAGGTGAGGGGGGCGGGAGGGGGAAGAACAAGGGAATCTGTGGCTGCTATGTAGAACTTAATTGTATTGCAAAATAAAAATTAAAAAGAAGATATAAGAACTAGATAGCAAGAAAAAAAATTGTGAAACACCATTACAGTGGAGGGAGTAAGATCTCTATATGATAATATGCTGGATGGTTTGAAAACAAAGCAATTAAATGAGAGGATAATTAATTTAGATGGGAGTTATGTAATATCAATTATAAATATCTGTTTGATCATTTTAGTTTATCATTAAAAAATGTTAGTTAACATGAATGCCAAGATAAAGATTTTAGAAAACCTGAAAACAGATCATAGAGATATTCAGACCCAGACAGAGGCATTTAAAGGAGAACTAATCTTAGCATTGCATTTTAAGGTTAGAGAGGAACACCCTAAGGTTTTTAAACAAACTTAATTTATCCAGTAACCTTACAGGAACTGTCAAATGATAGATATCCTCAAGGCAATGTAAGAGCTGAATGGACTTCTGTGGAAATGTTAGATTTAAGGACATTCAAGGAAGTGATATCCTCATATAGCATGCATTCACCTTTTGTGAAACAGATGTTAAACTCATTGTCCATTTATAATAAAATTATCCATCAAGACTGGAGTGACTTGGTTACAGCAGTCTTGGAGCCTGGTCCTCAGTTACAGTGGAGGATATGGTGGAAAGATGAGACTAAGACCATTGAACAATGAAGTAGGGCTAGAGGTATGGAAATCTCCCAAGACTAACTTCTTGGAGAGGGAGATTGTGCTAATGTAGAAAGGCAATCTCTATATGATGACCACACCCTGGCTTTATGCCACACAGTGGCCTTGAATACTTGAGACAGAATTGAAGAAGTAGGAAACAAAACTGATTCATTTACTAAAGTTATACAATGCCCAGAGGAAACCTTCACTGACTACTTACAAAGATTGACTTTAGCAGTAAATAGAATGATACCAAATCCAGAAGTTAGACAAATAATAATTGAATCCCTAGATTTTGAAAATGCTAGTGCACAATGAAAAAGTGTAATTAGGCTATTAAAGGCAAGATCAGCATTCTTAGAGGAATGGATCAGAGATACAGTCAGTATTGAATCTCATAATCACGATAGTGCTTGGATAGGAGAGGTAATTTCCAGAGTTTTGAAGAAAAATTGAAATATCAAGTGTTTCAATTGTGGTAATCAAGGTCACCTAAAAAGGGTTTGTAAACAGGGCATTCCTAGAAACACTGTTTTTTTCTAAGAATAATCCCAACAGAATGCCCCTCCCTATTGGATTATGTAGAAGGTGTGGTAATGGCAGGCATTGGACTAATGAATATAGATCAAGAAGGGAAAGTCAAGGTAAACCTTTGCCATCGGAAAATGCATTGAGGGGCCTCTTGCAGGTCCCCATGTCAAATTTGGTTCAGTATTTTTTGTCATTGTGGAGGATACTGCTTCTAAGAGCAATTAAAGAACCTAATGCCTATTATAAGAAACCATACTGCTCTGGATGAGAGAAAAGCTATAGAAGAGAAAAATGGCAGAAACTATGAAGTGAACATTTTGGCATAATTCTATAAATGAACAAAGACCAAATTTAAATAAATCAATGTCATTGTCATTGCAGGAAGGTCTTGTAAACATAGGTGCAGATGTAACAATAATTGCACCAGAAGTTTGGCATTCAATTTGGCTCATCAGGAGGTAAGTGTTCAGGTTTTAGGGATTGGAATGTTATCTCACATAAATCAGAGTGAAAGATAGGTTAAATGTACAAGGTCTGAAGGACAAAGAGAGAAAAATTAAAGCCATATTTGGCTAACACAGCAATGAATTTATGGGAATATGATTTGTTACAGTAATGGAATATGCTGATTAACATTCTTCCAATCTCAGAAACAAATCTTAAATTAACATATGTTTCTGGGGAAAATATTAGGAAGTATTATAAAGAACAGTCACTGACAATTCACTTTGTACAAGAACAGAGCACAACAGCTGCTAATCTTTTAAAGGCACCAACAGCCCTAACTTTAAGATGGTTGATGGACAAACCTATATGTGTTTAGCAATGTCTTTTAATACCAGAGAAACTGCAGGCCTTAGAAGAGCTGGTATAGGAGCAGTTAAATGCTCAGCATATTGAAGAATCAAGCAGTCCTTGAAATTCTCCTGTATTTGGTATTCAAAAGAAATATGGAAAATTGAGAATGGTAACAGATCTAAGAGCTATTAATAAGGTGATTCAGCCAATGGGCTCTTTGCAGTCTGGAATTTCTTTGCCTTCTCTGTTACCTAAATAATGGCCTCTTATAGTTATTGATTTAAAGACTGTTTCTTCACTATACCTTTACTCAAAAAAGAGAAAAAAATTCACCTTCACAGTGCCTAGTTATAATAATTCTCAGCCTGTTAAGACATATCAATGGAAGGTTCTCCCACAGGAAATATTAAAGAGCTCCACCTTGTGCCAATATTTTGTACAACAGCCATTGGAAATGATACATAAACAATTTCACCAATCTGTAGTTTACCATTACATGAATGACATTTTACTAGCTGATTCAAATGTAGATACTTTAGAAAGAATGTTTGAAGAATTAAAGAAAATTTTGCCTTGTTGGTGATTACAAATTGCTTCTGAAAAAAAAATACAAAGAGGAGATTCTATTAATTCTATTAATTTCTTAGGATATAAAATATATCTACAAAAAATTAGACCCCCAAAGGTCCAAATTAGGAGATATTGATTGCAGACTCTTATTGGCTTTCAAAGATTGCTAGGAGACATTTCCAATCTATGGCCGACTATTAGGGTAAAAAAAAAATGATGAACTGAGTAATTTGTACAAAATCTAAAATGGTGACAAGGACTTAAATAGTGTAAGAGAAATATCAACTGAAACTGAGAAAGAACTGATTTTGGTGGAAAAGAAATTACAGGATGCACATGTAGACCATTTGCATCCAGAGTTTGATTGCATTTTGGTTATTTTACCCTCTATGCATTCTCCTATAAGAATATTAATGCAAAGGGAAGATATGTCATAAGTATCCCCAAATGTATGCTGTTTTCTACAGACACATAACACAAATTATCTTTTTGTAGTCCCATTCCAGTTGAAAATTAAAGCTAACTTTTGGAGTGTGGCTCTCTCCTTCACTAAACCCAAGCATGCTTGTTAAAATCCAAAATCTCTATCTCATGTCACAAGAGCCACCTGATATGGTACAAAAAAATAAAAATTTAGGGAGTATTCTATTGCTACGAATCACATAATCCTTTTTTTCACTCTAAATCTTTTCTTAAGATATAAATATTATCTCAAAATTTATAAGATTAATATATATTTTATACTTTTTGACATGATATTAATGGTCATATAGAGTACTAACTAATTCTAGAAAAAAACTTCATCTAGCTTCCTGTATATGATTCAGGTTTGAGTCAGAATCAGGTAACTAAGAATTACGTTTTTGTATTCTGGATGTACATAACCAGTATTGATCCTTTAACCTCTGTGAGATCTGCTGCATATGACATTTAAAATGTTTAAGATTTCTGCAATGACCCATGACCACACAAAACAGTGACCTTTGAAATCTCCAAAAGGATGATGGGACCCCACAATGATAATTCCATATGGACTATTGTAATGCCACTAAGTTGACAAACACCACCTAAATACTGGCTTTAGACTTCTCAGGAAATTTCTGAGGTGGATAGCTGAGATGATCTAGCCTCATAGACTACTCTAGCCAGGAATTGAGACAAGCCCTGCACTTTCCCATTACGTAGAGTCTGGACAAGAAATGATATATCTATGTCTCCTAGGACTGACAATTAACCTAAATTTTTCTTTTCAGTATCCCCTAAATATGCCGCTGCCCCCATACAGTGGGAAGTAAATTTAAGAACATGACACTCACATTCCCAAGAGGTGGGGTGTTTGGATTTTGGTCATTCAAAGAGTTATGGATATTTTTCATCATATAGGGTGGTTTGTTACAAGTTATTATTGGTGATGGTAAAAAAAACAAAAAACAAAAAACAAAAAAAAAAACAACCTGAACAAAGGAAATTAGTTTCAAGGTTCTGGTTTTGTAATAAAAAGAGGTATATAGATATGATAGGATAAATGGGTAGATTTTGAATCTACTTTTAAAAACAACTACTTGTTTTAAATATTTTACATTGATATGGATCTTTGTATATTGACATAAATTTGAGATTATTTTTGTTAGAACATACTGTACATACATTCTAATCTTGTTCAATTACTGTACCTGTACAACTGATTTAACAATGTAATGTAAAATTTTAGTCCTTGAAAGTTATTATTAACAGCAATTTAGTATAATAAGGAAGTGCATATTAGTAGTCACCTATTACAATTAAACTTATTGTTATGTTAGGTATGTGTTTAAGGTCAAACATATACATTTTAGATAGAGAGGTTGTCATCAAAACTTCAGAGGTCTACTGAATATGGCATTTAAGATGTTTTAATAGCATAGCTTCTTTTTTATGACAATTAAGACATGTCTGCTCCTGGTAGCACCAATCTACTTCAGAGAAGATGGGCATTGAAGAAAGTCCATATTGGGTTTAATTTCTTTCTTGCAAATGTTAGCCACTGAACAAGAAAGTGCCCTTGCCTCAACTGCTGAGAGTATCCTGTTTAAATGGGACAAGCAGGATACAAAAGAAAGGACTGTCAAACTTTGCCAAGACAAGGTAGGATAGCCCTTCAGAATATTCTGCTTCACAGAAAAGTCTGTCAGATATTCTAGGCCTGTATACAGAAGATGGATGCCCCTACATTGCAAAAGAACCTTGGATGAACATCCAGGCAGACAGCTGTTTCTGTCATTTCTCACATTTTTTAGAAGTTGCTTGCTTGTAGTTTTGGCTTACTCAGGTAATATTATTTCCTTCTTGGGTCTCTGATGGAATTGAGAACTTTATAGTTATAATTTTCCTTGTTACCAGATTCAGAAAAAAAATTCTCGAAAGAGGTGTAAATTGTATGGGGTTGAGAGACATTAAAAGATAGTTTTGGTAATGCAAGTTAGAATAGAAAGTGAACTCAGTATAACCTTTTAGACTCATCAAGATAGGACAGATATGGAGTATTTTCTCTCAGTTTGTCAATTATTAATGGACTAGATATTGTTGATGTATTTATTGCCTGTATATATTGTATATAGTTACTGTACTTAATATATATATATATATATATATATATATATATATATATATATATATATATATTTTCTTATATTAGTTATAACCTTTTTTATTTTAGACAAAAAAGGGGAAATGCGGTAATATTTTTTGTGCTCTAACAAAGAAAGCTTGTCTGGAGATCAGAGTGCAGTGCTAGGTACTAGAGGCCAGTCAGTGGTGGCACACACCTTTAATCCCAGCATTTAGGCTCTCATGCCTTTGATCCTAGTACTTGGGAGACAGATGCCTTTAATCCCAACACATGTGAGGAGGAAATAGGAAGTAATATGGCTGAGTGGACAGGGGAAATGATAAGGTGGAGTGGAAACAGGAGTTCAGCCCTTTTAGTCTGAGAATTCCTAGATGTAAGACATCTCTCTAGTGGCTGGCTGCTCTCCTCTGATCTTTCAGCTTTCACATTGATATTTGAATTCAGGTTTTTATTGTTAAGCCCAACTAAAATCCACACTACATTAAGTCACAAATATTTTTTCATGAGTATATAGTTTCACAATATGTAATTTACAAATAATAAGGATCAAATCTCTCTGTTTTTCTTTCTCTTTCTATCAGTCTCCTGCTCTCTCCCTCTATCTTCTTCTCTGTATATCAGTGTGGATGTGTGAGCATTTATGTGTGTGTACATTAAAGATTGGCTAACCTCATTATAGTGATAGATACATCCAGAATGTCTGGGACTGGTTAGCAGGGAATTAGGCTTGAAACTTGAGTGAAAGTTTATACTACAGTGTTGGGATAAATTTCTTCTTTTCTGAAAATCCTCTTCTTTCTCTTTATTCTATCATTCAATTGATTGAATATGGTCAACTCACACTAAGGGTAATCTTAGCTTAAAGTAGTTCATTATGTGTGTTATGCCAAACTGCGAACTAAAAGACCCAAAAGTAATTGGTATTTGATTAAATAACTGGGTAAGTGGAAATATAACATTAACAATTATAACATGTGTCTTTTATTTAGTCTTGTGAGGTATTAAAGCAGAAAAAATTATTCATAATAAGTATAAAATATCTCATTGTTATGAAAATATTAAAAATTATTTTACATGTTAGAATATATGAAAATATATAAATATATACCTACTTATACATATACACATACATGGGCATGAAGTAATGAATTTATGATTTTTGAGTAATGGAAGGTGTGAAACAAAATGACATTTACCTAGGGGATAAAGCTGGAGTGAAACTGATTGAGAAGCTACTAGGTAATCCAAAAGGGGACAAGAAAGTTGGGAAGAAAATAAAGCAATAAAGAAAGAGAGAGAGAGAAACAAAGAGGAGAAAGAATGAAATGATGAAAAAGGAAGGGAAAAAAGAAGAGCAGAATGAAAAACGGGAGAGAGTGATGTTGTACTAAAATATGATCATATGTAAAAGTGTGATGGTTAATATTGTCAAATTGACAGAATCTAGAATTAGCCAACAAATCTCTGGGCATGGATTTGATGTAGTTTTTAGCGTGTTGTGATACCAACCACATTGTTTTTTTTGTTCAGAATTTCTTTGGTTTTCCAGGGTCTTTTGCCCATTTATATACATTTAAGGATTTTCATTTTTGTTTTGTGAAGAATTATCATTGATGTTTTGATGAGAATAGTTTAGAATCTGTGTATTTTCAGTTATATGCCCTTTTCTATAAAGTCAGTTCTGTTAATCAATGAACATGAAAGGTTTTCATTGCCTGATATCTTTTATTTCTTTCTTCTGTGTTTTATAACTTTATCATTGGAGACTTCAATATCCTGAAATTTTTATTCCTAAACATTTCTTTTACTTTACAAAATTAAAGCATAATGACATCACTGTACTGTTTCTCTTTCTTCCTTCAAGCCCTTCCTTTGCAACCCCTAGTCCTCATTCAATTTCATGGCCACTATTTCTTTAATTCCTGATATATATATATATATATATATATATATATATTCTTAATATATAAATGAGTATATACAAATATAAAAGTAAGATATAAAATACATAAATAAATATATAAATAAAACCTGCTTAGTCCATACAACCTTAATTTTATGTACATACTGACCAATTGGTTTTGGCTAATCAATTAGGGTACTCTTCCTCAGAGAAGACTATTTCTCCCTTTCTCGGTACTCCAGAGTTGTCTGTAGTTCTTTGTCTATGGTTAAAGCTCTATGAGATTTTCCTGTTTCACCTCAGCATGTCAATTGGTGTCATCCTTATTTAGACATTGTTTAGGCAGTCATGTTGTTGAGACTTCATGGGTGTAGCTTCTTTGATCTTTCTAGGAGATGAAATCTCCCAGCAAGCTTCCTGTTCCTCTGGCTCTGAGTCTTTCCTCTACTACCTCTGCTATGATCACTGAGCCCTGAGTACAGTTGTGTTGTAGATATTTCAGTTGAGGCTGGGCACCACATGGTTAAGAAAATTTTTTACCATATAACATGAAAATTCAGAAAAAAAATCACTAATTAATTTGACACACATGCAGATAAACACAAAATGTCAAAACTGCAAACACACAGGCACACAAATTCTCTCTCTCTCTCTCTCTCTCTCTCTCTCTCTCTCTCTCTCTTTCTCTCTCTCTGTCTGTCTCTCTCTGCTCTTGCCATTCTAAACTATCTTTACATAGAAAAATGCAAGTAAATGTTTTTTTTTTCTCCAAAAATATCTTTGGTCTTTCTTTGTTTGCTAAAAATAAAATGAAGAATGAATGTGTAAACCTAAAGGAATGAATTGCTTTAAGACATAATTAATGAGTTGTACTGTTTCTGATTTTCTCTTTTATTATTTATTCTCTCTGCATCTCTACCTCAGTTTCGCCTCCCTGCTCTCCTCCCTATTCTCCTACCCCCCATCCACTGCTCAATTTCTCTTCAAAAAAGGACAGGACTCCCAGGGACATCAATTGCACATGACATCAGGTAGCAATAGGACTAGGTATCTCCCTTCATATTAAGGCTAGATGAGGCAACACAATAGGAGGAAGAGTCCCAAAAGAAGGCAAAAGCATCAGAGACAGAGATTGCTTCCACTGTTAGAGAGTTTCACAAGAAGACTATGCTATACAACTAAAACATATATGCAGAGGGCCTAGGTCAGACACTGACAGGCTCCTCAATTGTCAGTTCAGTATCTGTTAGCCACTACGAGCCTAGGTTAGTTGATTCTGTGGGTTATTTGTGGTGTCTTTGACCACTCTGGATCCTACAGTGCTTCCTCCCCTCTTCCCCAGGATTCCACCCCTAATGTTTGGCTGTGTATCTTTGCATCTGTTTCCATCAGTTGCTGGACAGAACTTCTATGATGACAGTTATGCTATGTTCCTCATTACAAATATAGGAGAATTCATTAGGAATCATTTCTTTTACTTTTTTTTTGACTGGGCATTGGACACTCCCACAATTTCAGTAGCTACCTTTACCCCAGCACATCTGCAGGCAGGACAAATGTAGGTCGAAGATGTTTTGGCTGGGTTGATGTCTTAGTCATAAAACTGATGGCAAACAAAAGCCATCATGAACAATCAGAGATAAAACAGAACCTTATGGGGAATTTGACAAATACTGTGGTGATTGAATTTCTATTAAATTAATAGTTTCTAAACTTCTTTTATGATGTAAAGTTTTATCATAGAACATCTTATGTAAAGTTTTATTACAGCAAAGTAAATAAAGAAGTTGTTATCCAGATGTAGTTATAGAACACAGATTATAAAACACTTAACCAGACTTAATGCCCATATAGCTAGCTCCTATATCAACACTGTAGTGGCTACTTAATTTACCAGAAATTCTGTAAGCCTGACATATCTGGGTCCCAAAATCTTATAGTTTTTAGTCCCCTAGCTTTGTAAACCAAGAAAAAAATTCAGTGTTTCTGAATATCAGTTTAAAAAATAAAAATGAAAATAATTATGTATAAGACATCAGAATGTTAAGTAAAGATTGAAATTATAAATCATATGCAAGATCCTAGATCACAGTGTATAAATAAGTGTCCAAAATATTGCTGTTAATAATGAACAATTCATTGACCAGCTATCATATACCAAGCATTATGATATATTTTTACATAGATGTCCTTTATATCTCAGAAAAATTCTAATTGACAAATGATACACAAACAAAATAGTTTACAGATATAATTATATTCAAAATGTACAAAGGAGTAAGGGCTATATCTTATTTTCTCATTATTTCTACACTAATATATTCAGTATGTGCTATCAAAATAAGAGGAACAAACTTAGATAATATGTAACTGTCTAACAGTTTAATTAAAAATTAAAAGTAGAATTGTTTAAATCAAATTTTATTGTATTTATTATAAACTCTTATATCTTTGCCATTAGTTATGTTAATCATGCAATAACACTTAAAATTTGCTCTGAAACTGGGGGGGGGGGCATCACACTGTTATCAAAATCCTCTGTGACCATAACACTGATACTAAAATCTTCTGACAGACATAACTCAAGATATTAAGAAAAAGAATCAAATGATGCATGAAAAATTTCCCACAAATATACTGGGAGGAGCAGTTTTGGAAAACATGAAAAATGGGTTTAGTTTGTGATGTTGACAGGAAAAAAAGCTAGGGATGATTGTGTGAAATTATTAAATGGTTTTCAGGAGAAAAACTCTATAAATTTTAAATTAAGATTAATTCAAATTTCTTGAACTGGACAAATTTACTGCCCAATGTAGTTTAAAAATTTTCCTTCAGGCAGGTAAAACTTTTCAACCTAATCTTATTCTGAAGTATACAATTAAAGAAAGTTCACTACTTTTTTATTGCATTTTTGTGCTGCCTGGGTTTGAACCAAGGACCTTATGTATGTTGGATACATACTGTAACACTAAATTATACACCTGACTCACCATTTACTTTTAATATATTAGTACATCCATTTAAATGAACTTCAGCTATAGGCTAATATATTCACTGTTTATAAAATGTGAACATTAGAGAATGTCACACTTTCTTCTGAGTCATTTATAATTAAACAGTGCAATTTTGATAAGAGGTCTATTTAAGCCTCTGGACTTAAATTTGGATTTTTACTATTGATCTTCACATCTTAATTAAAGGAGCTCTCCTGAAACTATAGGTTTCACAAAGGCTTGGACAAATGTCTAATATCATTGAACCATTTGCTTTATCATGTACAAAGAGACTTTGCAAAGTTACTTTCTCCATTTTTAGGAAATGGAAGAAAATAGGCATGCTCTTGCTCCTCGATGGAAACTCACTAGTTCATCACTGGGATCACAAAACTCTTTGACTCTCCACAGGATACTTGGCACATCCTAACGACAAAAGCACTCTCAGTTCTTACTCAAAAGCCCCTTGCTAGTGTCTGCAGCCAGTAATGGATCACGTATAATAATTACAAACTGTCTAAAAGTGTTCTCTAAGGAGAAATCAGCCCAGGAGCCAACCATGAGAGTGACTTTAATGTCAAAGCTCACATCAGATGCACACAATCATAGAAGTAGTCGATTTCTTCCTGTTCGTGTGAGACTTCTTGATGGCTTTTCAAACACTGTCACTCAAGTTTCACAATCCAAATTGTTAGAAAAGTTAGGGTGCTACATCAAATATCCTGTGTACTCAGATGGGTTGCTTTTCTTACCTTTCTTTGTAATACTGTAAGATAGATATTGTCTGACAATAAGAGTCAGATAATAAGCACCCTTCAAAGAATGTATGCTGACACTTAGAAATTGAAAAGAACCTTAGCAAAATGTGTGAGTCCTACTTATTTGTTATATAACTGAGAAGTAAATAAAAAACTAAAAGTAAAAAAAGTTAATTGTGAGAAAAACTTTCATAAGTAAAACTACTTTTTTATTATACATGCACACATATATGTGTACCCACTTGATTATATAACAAAAATAAAAGAGCTAACAAACCACATATGAAATTTGATCATTTTCAGATCTCATGTGTTTCAATTTGTGCCTCTTTCAGAATGTAGCAATATAATAAAAGGGAGTTAATATTCTAAACAAAGCTCTTCTCTAAACAATTTTACTGAGGCATGTTCTCAATGTGAGATATTGAAATATGTCATTTCTGTTGCAATAAAATACTCTTTCAAAAAGTAATTTTAAAAAGAAGGGTTTTATTTGACTTATAATTCCAGATTATACTCCGTTTTTGGTTGGAAGTCAAGGGAGGAACTAACAGCTTCACATCCACATTTAGGAGAAGAGAGAGAATAAATACATGGACTCTTGCAGGCTTGTTTGTTCTCAGCTAGACTTATCTTCTCTTATGTTGTTCAGGACTCCTTGTCTAGAGAATGGTACTTCTCATAATGGACTGAATCTTCCTACATTAATTAATAATCAAGACAATCACCAATAGTTATGATTACAGGTCAACATGATCTAGATAATACACCATTAACACTCTTACAAGGTTCTTACAGCTTATGTCCAGTTGACAATTGAAGCTAACCAACATAATCTATCCTTTGTCCATGTGACATATGAACATGCCACTTTGAGCCATATTTTTCCCCATTTTCCATGTCTCATGTTAATATTTTGATATAAAATCCAATTCCAAAAAACCTCAATCTTCAAAGTTGAACACTTTTAAAGTTCAAAATTTCTTTACCAGTCCTAAGTCTCTGGTAGTCTGTAAAGACAAACAAACAAATAAATAAAAAGTTATATAGAGTAAGTAAAGAAAAATGTATACTATTTAAGAATATATATTGATGAGTTTGGACAAATTCAATAGTATAATAAAATAGAGAATTTTTCCATAACAAACTGAAGTAAAATCTATTGCTGGTTTTGAAATACCAGTTTCTTAAGCAGAATGGACCAGGATGTTATAGAAAAATGACAGATTCTGAAAAAAAGACAAGTCAACTATAAGCAAAGCCTGATATACACAAAGTATTATCAGACAGCAAGGAAATACTGAAAATAATAAGGATGATAACTTACTAAAACAATACAGAAGTCTAAGTTACAATGCAGTCAATTACATCTATAATGATTTGAGAATTAAGGTGAACATAATATTATGCTATGATTAAAAAATAAAATAAATACATGTAACTATATATGAAAATACCTACAGGATTAAATAAAAGCTTAACCTAGGAGAAGGCACAACTATTTTTCTATTATTTACACATTGAGCATTAATCTAGCCTATCTTCTTTTATTTTTGAATTCTATGACAGTATATACATTCTGGTCACACCCATTGCCCTACTGTCTTTTGTCCCCTCCCACTAAATCCACACTCTACTCTCATAACATTTATTATTTCTATAAATCTTTCTTATAGAATTCTTCTAAATAAGAAATATACATTCTTCACACCCTTGAATGTGGCTTAAATGTGGTTTATTTTCAAAGAAGAGAAGTGGGAAGATAAGTATCTTTATGGTAGAATAAACAGAAAGAACTTATCATAAAGATAATTATCACCAAGAAACAATATTATAACCATGCGTATTGAAATATTATGTGATAAGGGGTAGAGAGATGGCTCAGTGGTTAGGAGCACACTCTGCCCTTGAAGAGGACCTGCATACTGTTCCAGCACCTACATCAAAGTGACTCATAACTGCCTTTCTACATCTGAATGGGGAGCCATCTCAAGAGCTTCATGAACTCCTGCATTGACATGCACATGTGCATGCACTCCCTTATATATAATTAAAAAATAAAGTTAACATTTAACATGATGAGATAAGAAAGGTACATCATCCTTCTGGAATTCTCCCCAAATGTATAATCTTAATATAAGCAAACCTTTAAACAATCATAAATTGAGTGTTTCCTTACAAAATGCATAAGTAGCATTTGAAATAGCTCTTAAGGACTAAAGATTAATAAAAAGTGGCAAACCAAAAGAATCTAAAATTTTGTGGTTAATGTAACACAATAGAGTGAGTTTAATCACTACACAGACAAAACAACAATAACAATTAGTAGGTTGGGGAGAGAAAACTAGAATAATCCAAATAAGAGCATGGAGTTTGTGTCTCAGTAATGTCAATTTCTTAATGTTGATATCTTTGCTAAATAAAGACATTACCATTAATGGAAAATGGGTAAAGGATTTATAGGAATAGTCTCAAACATATTCACAATATCTTAGTAAATCTCAAAGTAATTCAAATTTAAAAGATGTTTCTTCATGCTTTTTGGCAGTTTACACAACTACCATTCTAGTATCTAACTTATGGAAAACTTTCATCTGCTTTTTGTAAATAAGTGTGACTTTTTCTAGAATTTTTGTCCAAAATATTATTTTATACTTTTCTATTTTACTTAGTTAAATTGTTTGTCATTAGAGTGCTTGCTTCCTTTATGCTCAGTAATATTCTGTCCTGGAGATATGACATGATATTCAGGAGCCATTGTTCACAACTGTAGGTTATGTACCTTTATGAAGAGCTAATTAGAACCCACCCACAACTGAGGAGCTGTAGGCAGTGATACTTGTTTGTTGAAAGGAGAATCATGTTTCTTTGGGGGTGTGGTCACTGCTTAGTTGCCCATGATCCAGTGGATGATCCCATGCTAATGCACATAAAGATAGAACTAGTTGAAGTTTATCGGCTGTTGTTGAATATTTAACTGTGTAAACATGTGTTACAATTTTTTATGCTATGGAATATTACTTTACCTGTTTAAAAGTGTGTTACATTTGTTCATGCTACATTTGTTTAATGATGTAAGAATGTGTATTTAATTATATAAAGATGTGTTACATTTGTTTCACCTTGCCTGCCTAAGGCACCTGATTGGTTTAATAAAAACCTGAGTGGCCAATAGTTAGACAGGAGTAGGGTAGGCAGGGCTGCTGGGCAGAGAGAATAAATAGGAGAAGGAATCTAAGCTCAGAAGAGGAAGAGAAAGAAGGAGGAGAGATGCCTGGGGTGAGAAGGCAGGTAGCTGCTGGCCAGGCAGGCATAGAGACAGCAAGATAGTGAGATGGAAAGAGAAAGACAGAGAGTGTGGTGATACTGTGTCCCCCAATATACTGTGCATCCTAATAAACTTATCTGGGGTCAGAGGACAGAACAGCCACTAGATAGACATAGAGGCAAAAAAATGGTGGCACACACACATCTTTAATCTTAACATTCTGGAGGCAAAGATCCATCTGGATCTCTGTGAGTTCAAAGCCACACTGGAAACATCCAGGCATGGTGACTCACACCTTTAATCTCAGGAAGTGATGGCAGGAAGAAGAAAGGTATAAAAGGTGTGAAAACCAGGAACTAGAGGCTGGTTAAGCTTTTAAGCTTTTGAGAAACAGTTCAGCTGAGGTCCATTTGGATGAGGACTCAGAGGCTTCCAGTCTGAGGAAACAGGATCAGTTGAGGAATTGGCAAGGTGAGGTGGCTGTGGCTTGTTCTGCTTCTCTCTCTGATCTTTCAGAATTTACTCCAATACCTGGCTTCAGCTTTGTTTTTATTAATAAGACCTTCAAAAATTTGTGCTATGAGAGAGAGAGACAAAGAGAGAGACAGAGAGAGACAGACAGACAGACGGAGACAGAGACAGAGGGGGGAAGAAAGGAAGAAAGAAAGAAAGGAAAGATGCAAACCTACACAGAGAAACCCTGTCTCGAAAAAAAAAAAAGAAAAAGAAAAGGAAGGAAGTAAAGTAGAGGTAAAAAGCTCCAAGGCAAAATGTAGATGAAGAGAAAAAGGTTAATTTAAGTAAAATGAGCTAACCAGAAATGAGCCTAAGCTAGTCCAGTCATTCAAAACTAATAAGTCTCCATTGTCATGACTGGGGAGCTGGTTGGTGGCCTAAAAGAAAAAGCCTGGTACAATGGGTTATTTTCTTTTTCATTATTAACTATTATATTTATTTCATGTGGTAATGACATTTGGTTCATACAGGGTGAAATAAATATTATTGAAGTAATTTTACTTGATCCTTCTGCATTTCATAAAATAGCTGATATATAAAACTTGAAATTATATGTGTGGTCCACATTGCATTTATATTGGATGGTACTGAACTAAGGAGACACTATATTTTCTTACTGAGGACAGTGGAAAAAAAGCTAAAACAAACAAACAAACAAAACTTAAATAAATCCCTCAACTTCCTGCTGTGACATAATGGCATAGAGTAATGCTCTCTGTTCTCTAACAAGTGTAATATGAACTTTGGGAAAGTATATAAGAAAAATGAAGACCTATGACAGGTACAAATAGGAAAGTATTTGCTACAAATATTTTCAATAAAAACAATCAAAAGTTAAGATAGCCGATGAATATTTTTTAAAAAAGCTTTTTTTTTAAAAAAATGATGTGCAGTTAGTTAAGTTTCCAATAGTAGTTATGGTTTCCCTCTTGTTGAGTCCAATTAGAGAGCCGTTAGATACATGACACTACTACACTCTTTGGTGATTGTGCCAGTGATAGTGAAGTCATGGTTATTAGTGGAGAATCTAAAACCTCTAATTTACTAAACCAGAATAATTCCCCAACAACAATTTATAAACATTTGTCCTTATAGTCACAGATAAGCATAGTTTTGACCCCTCAAGAAAACTTTTCTTTGTAACAAATGGAGTTCTCTACAGAAAACGACAACCAATAAAAATGCAGAGTTCTGTAGCCCAATCTCAATGGATATATCTAATGTGAGGATTTAACAAGGCAACTCCAGGAGGAGTTTTATTTTGGGGTAACTTACAGCCAGTAAAGTGGTTGGTTACAGGATCCAGGATAGGTGAGGTGCAGTCCAGCAGGGTTCTCTGGAGAACTCTGACTCAGTCTGCCATCCAGCACCCAAGATCACAAGGAACCAAGAGGGCCAGCAAGTCCAGATCTCGGGTCTTAAGGGCTCCTGTCCCACCCATGCCTCAGGGGCAGGTCCTAGGTAGGTGTGGCAGTTATCAGATGCCTCAATGTGGTGGTGCTTCAAGGTCAAAGTTGAAACAGCTACCCACTGCATATATCTACAAAACACTTCCTGAACTTAAGGCTTTAGAAATATTGAAGATGAGTGAGTAGAATGATTGATTGTAAGAACCAGAGAATCAGGGAGTTTGCCATGAGATCATGTCTCCTAGTAACATCAGAATCTAGACTCAAAATATCTCACCAACATATCCACACAAATGTGAGTTGAACAAAGAGGACACCTATGAAAATGCTGAACTGGATAGGGAAAAGTTCAGAGGGCATCAACCCTACACAGAGAACTACAGACAACTGAATAAATCTTGAAGCAGGAGAGGTGGTCCTTCATAGGAAAGAACACACTCCAGTGCTAAAGGATAAGCCTTCAAAACATAAACATAAGTAACATTATACAGACTGAGCAAATTATATTTAGGAATATATGTGTGTGTGTGTGTGTGTGTGTGTGTGTGTGTGTGTGTGTGTGTGTGTGAATGCTATAACAATTAATGAAAATAAGACAAAGAATTTGAAGGAGAGCATATATGGGAGATTTTGTGAGGAGTAAAGTAAAGTGAGTAATGTGATCATATTATAATCACAAAAAAATTATGTGGAAGCAAGGTTCCATTCCAGGGCTTATGAGTTCTCCATCCATGGGCATTTGAATGAGTATATAATATTAGGTATGAATTTCTTCCTGCAGAATAGTCCTGAAATCCAATCAGAATGTGGTTGGTTATACCATAACAGTCACACCAATCTGTACAACCTGACTGGCAAGCTGGTATTATAGTGTGAAGGATACCATGTTGAGCAGTATCACTGAAAATTTTTTTCTCCTCCAAAACTATGAAAGCACTATCAGGGAGGGAGTTCTCTTATCTGTTTGAAATAGATTTCTCTAAGTCTTGCACCCAAATAGTGTGATGTCTTCATTAATATGGTCTTAGTACATACTTATGGTGGTAACCACAACCAATGGCAGTAGCCTGTGTTGTTTGTAGAGATATCTCAGGCTTGACACTTCAATTCAATTGCTGTCTACTCATGTAGGCTGTCTCCATTCAAACTCCTTAAGAACATATATTTTGAAATTAGCTTGTTAATTAGTAGATTCAAATAGGCCTTTTCATCCATAACTAGATTTGATTAAACACTAATCTATCCCCTACTTTCCTGTATCCCCTTTCCCACTTAAATCTTTAATTGCAAGGATTCCCCCTGTCCTTTCATGAAACATATATTCTAATAACCCTTCTAATTAAATTTTTTAATTACAGGTACTTCTTTCTAGACCTAAAATCCCCATGTGGCAGATGATTAACCATGAACTCTCCTCCCCACCACTCACAAATGATGAGAATATGTGCCAAATTTGTGCAGTTATGCTTGGGTTATTGCATATTATTTAAAATTAATCATTTATCTCTTCTATTCTAGAAACCATATGAATTATAGCCATTTTAATTCAAAACACAAATATATGAACACATATATGCAGCTTGGTTTTTATACTACTTCATTAGAGGCTATATTTCCAGTCTGATGAAGTTTCAGATGTGGGACTTGTAATCAAACCTTGTGCTAGAACTCTTTCTCCCATCAAGACCAATGGGAGAAAGAAATACAGTTGGACACACACAAACTCTCACCAGCAAATTAAAAGTAAGAGTTCTGAACTCATAGCAAATATTAAAACTATGCCATGAGTTTTATTCCCTTCCTTTCTTTCTTCAAGTTAATAGTTCATTTTCTTGTTTCTGTTTTTGCTTTGAAGAGTGTTTTCTTTCTAAACGTGGATGTGGTGACAGGATCCATTATATGAGAAGACAACAGGAATTGAAGAAGAATTAAATATTTTGTAAATATAAATGTAATCTATTTATGTTACCAACTTTATAGAATGGGCAGAACATGAAGCTGAAAATAGCATCAGTAAGATATGACACATTTACAAAGCCTAAATGATAATATTGCATAATATGCATAAAAGAAAGTATAATTATTTGGCCTAATGAATCATAATGACAATGGGTGTTATCACTGTAGATACTATTTTATGACAGAACAAATAACTACAAAACATCTGTCCCTCCTTCAGGAAAAAATAGTACAGGACAGTTAAGACAAATAACTATTGACATGATCATTGGATGCAAAGGATAAATTGCTGTGAATAGATAAACAAAGTGGCATTACAAAGATCGCTAAGAGGTTAGTAGGTTAGTTTGTGTCAAATTTTGGTGTTATTATTCTGCTGGTTAAAATGATACATGGTTTGAGCTTTCTAATGTCTTTATAATTATCCAAGGTATCAAAATTAGTGTTATATTTTTACAAGTCATGACTTTAACTTATATTTTATCTGCTTACCCATATCAGACTTTTAGAAACATGCTAATGGTTAAATAAATAAGATTCTTTAGTTTCACAATGGTGTACATTACAGAATATCAGATACTTAAACAAATATTTAGCAGATATCCACAAAAAATAAATTAATATTTTTTTGTTCACTTACCATTTATGAAAATGCATTTATATTTAAAATGCATAAAATGAAGGAATGCTCTTAAGTAAAAGGAGAAAAGGAAATTTTCAAATCAGAGCTCAGGAATTATTATACATTAAAATTTGTTAGCCCAATAGGATTTTTCCTGATTTGAGGATGTAGATCATAGAGTTGAGATGTTCTACACATTGCATTCTCACCTTTGATAAAGTATAAATAAAACTTAATATGAATTAACTTCTCCAAATGTAATTAAAATTTAAAAGAAAATAGTCATCTCAATCAGAGATCAATTATGTGCACACTCTCTTTTGTATAAGCCTTAGAAAATTTTGCCCTGTACTAAGAATTTACTTGAAGGAAGAACTTTCATATTAAATAAAAATGAAGAAATGCAATGTAATGACAAGAAGAACAAGAAAAGAAAGTTTAAGAATCTCTACTTTAAAGCTGGGTGGTGGTAGCACCCGCCTTTAATCCCCGCATTCGGGAGACAGAGGCAGGAGGAACTCTGTCGGTTTGAGGCCAGCTTGGGCTACAGAGTGAGTTCCAAGAAAGGCTCCAAATCTTCACAGAGAAACCCTGTCTCAAAAATAAATAAATAAATAAATAAATAAATAAAGAAAGAAAGAAAGAAAGAAAGAAAGAAAGAAAGAAAGAAAGAAAGAAAGAATCTCTGATCTAGTTCAGTAACTACCCTCATTTTTATGGACAAAGCAAATGATGTTCATTGAGGTTAAGTGACTCTGAATCACAGGGCTAGTTTAATTTCAGAAAGAAAATTAAGATTCACAAGCCATACATTTTTCCATTAACCCACAGATTAAAGAGTTCTAGAGGAAGAGAACCTTAAACAAATTTAATTAATTTAATAAAAGAACACATCTATTTCACTGAAGCATAATTAGAATTTTTTCAAAATCTTTACTATGTATAAGAGAATAATTTTCTGACAATTCCTAGAATATTTTCCTATCATAGATATTAAAATGTGATAACAAATAGTTGTATTATTTTTACCACTTCAATGAAGATTGTGATTAAAAATTTTTCATTTGTCCTGAGGCATAGTTCTTAGATGATTGAATGACTCCTCTTGGATATTATCTGGAATTAACTTGAATAAATTAATTAGTACTCAGAAATAATGGTGTTTACATTTCTCAGTCTCAGTAGACACTTTATTTGCATTCTTGAATTCATGCTTATTGAAGATATTATTTAAGTTCTTTAAGACAGATGAGACCAATCAATATGGTACAAACATTAAAGTGACAATAGGACATTATCTCTCCTCACTTTGATTGATAAATACAAATATTTGAGTTGGAAATTAGATTAGGATCAAAATATAATCAAATATGGCATGTATCTTTTAATATAAGAGGCTCAGGGTACTCACAATTCATAATAGTACTTGACTAATTTGAATTAAATATATCATAGCATGAGGTATAATTTCATATAAAATACTGCATCCCTTTAATTTCCTATCATTTATATTCCAAATACATTAACACTGTTATATGTTTCCTAAGATATCAAAATTGTTAGTGTCAGTTGATTTAATGCTAATGAAGTATTAAACAAAAAATGTGTACTTAATTACTTTTAACTGTGTATTGAACTCATCAATGCAAACAAAGCATTAAAATTCTGTCACTAACTTCATGGTTTATTAAATAAATTATTTGCATTTTATTTCTTAGATTTCCTTACAGTGTTGTTAATGATAAATGAATAACTTTTTAGAATAGCTTTTTCATATTTTTAAATTCAAAATATGTTTTATTAAAGAAATCATTTACATTTTATTTATTATACTTCCTTATAAAGTTATTCATGGCAATGAATAACATTTTAGAAGAACTTTTGAATATTTTAAATTTAAGTACAAAAAATGAATATATACAAAGTATCTTTCATTCCAAATCATGAAGAGCTATACAAACACACATGCACAATCAAATACTTTTTGGAAGTATACATGACCATATAAACTACTGATGAATGAATTCAAGAAAGAGCTACATAAATTAATCTGATCTTGGAACCAAAACATATAGTTTCAGTGAAGATCTTAAGACTTGGCAAGAGATTTATGTTACCAATTATTTTCCAACTTCTAATTTTGAAATTTTACATACAGTTATACCACCAGCCATCTTAGCTATTATAGCTCAAGTACTGACTAGCAACACATAATTCTGTGTGTCCTACTGAATAGCAAAGACTAGATTTATGCCCCTAATATAGCTGTTGTCATTTACAATGAATCTATTTGCAACTATAAATATGCAACCTTATCGTTATCCCTATCTAAGATGAAAGTATAGTCTCCTTTCAAACCTAGACTAAATTCTGCCATACTTCCATTGACAGTTGAGGAGTTTCATTTCATAGCAGAGTAGGGTATTTTCTTAACCTCTTAAAGTCTCCAGGTAGACCTAAGAGTTAAACCACATTAGACAACTATGTAGGATAAAATAATAAATGTCTATTAAGTATGCAATTTATATTACATAAGATAAATGGAAGCATAGAAGACATGAAACCCCAAAAAGAAGCAGTTAGAAGACAATGAAATGTCTCTGGGTAAAAGCACTTGTTACCAAGCCTGAGAAGCTGTGTTTGATCCAAGAACCCATTTTAGAAGGAGAGAACCAACTCCTACAAGTTGTCCTAAGACCCACTATAGCATGTTGTTTTGTTAGTCTTCCAATGTCCTCACACACACATGACCCTTTCTTTACTTCCTGAGGCTATGACACTCCTGAATCCATAATGAATGGAATGTTTCAATTCAGTATGTTGAGGAAAGTGCCATACAACACATGTGTATGTACTTGGTGTGTATACACATGCATTAAATAAATAAAGATAAAGAGAATTTTTAATTTAAAATGAAAGTAAATTCTGATACATAGATTATTAAATTTAATCAACAATGAGAAATTGTGACAAGATACTGTTTTCAGCTAGTGTAGTTTTGTGCAAAACTAATTAGGAAGGTAATGGTTTAAGAACTATTAGATTCTTCCACCTTTTGAATATATATATTATTTACTTTATCTCTGTGAGAATTCAGTTTGAACTTATCATTCATCAAGTTCTATCATATTAAATATTCAATATGTCAAGTATCTTATTTTGGGTTAACATGTTCTGAACCATGTCACTTTCTACTCACTGACAGAGCTTGATCTATAAGAAGATTCACACTTTTACTAAATAAAAGATAAAACTTTTGGGTAAAAACGTATTGGAAATTCTATCTCATAATCAAAGTCACAGTAGAGTATATACAAATTCACTGGTACATTAGATTGGCTCAAATGTAGTCTTCCAGATTGAGTCTAGAGAGTCAAATTTACTATTTACCAAAAAAAAAAAATTTTAAAAAGGTAAGCCCTATCGAATAATTATGGGAAGAAATAGGTAGTTGGCAGCTCATTATCTAAATGAACATCAACTGTACAATCTTTTTGTGTAAGTAAAAAAAGGCTACTTTAAAAAAAATTCTCAAAAGTATCAGAAATCGAAAGTGGTAATCATTGAGGTGGTATCTTATTAATATTCATTTGTTATAAATTTGTTTATACACAATTGAATCAAAGTGGTAGGTATTTGTCACAGATATATGTATCACATTTGTGTATATACTAACAGTATTCTCAATGATTTTAAAGAAATGAGGGGCTTGCTAGCTTCTTTCTGCTTAACAAATTACATTATTTGCTTGAGAGATAAATATGTACTGTTTAGATTGTGAGAGCATCCTGTTTCCTTTATGTGAAACTTCTCCTCTCTAGTCAATCTTCAAATAGTTATGCTGAAAGCAGGTTTGAAATAATATAGCCTGAGTTGGGCGCATATTGTTAGTAAAGAGTGATTCCTTGCTAATTAAAATGCACTGGGCTATGTCTGGAACTCTGAAACAGACAATTACTATAGGTCTCTTGTGTTGGATGTCATTTCAGTTATTAGCAGACAATCCTTCAAAGTCTTTGACATTCATTGTTTGGATAATTTACATTTGGTGGTGCACATAATTTTGAATTTACTGTATTTGGTTAAGACAATTTGTGTTCTCAGGTTTTCATACAGGACTTGGTAAATCACAACACAAATAGGCAATTTAGTTATCATATTTGGCATGTTTGACCTGGTAGATTAAAAAAAAAAAAACAATGACACCACTCATATCAATGATAGCAGTAGGTCAACAACGACAAAACTAAGTATCACGTAATTGATTACCTTATTATGGGACATTTGATTTCCAATGCTTATTTCTTTGTTTCATCAAGTGAAGTAGAAAGAATTTTACATTGTTATTTCTTTCAGTGCAATTTTTACATAGTGGGATGGCTTTATTTCCACCTTTGTCAGCCACACAGTACATGAAAACAGGTCCCATATAATTTCAGTTTTCTTAAGGTAATTAGAATATGAAACAAGGTTAATCATCTATCCATTATTACTTGAATAATATGGAAAGCTTTGAGGTGGAAATTTATGTTCCTATGTCTCATAATAAAAATGAGCAGATAATAGTCTTGTAGGGTAGTTGATCACCAATAGGTCCTAAGATAATACTTGCTCTAAATCTGGCCTCCAGTTGTTAGGGGCAAGATCAAAATTTCATATCCTTCTATGAGTATGCATTATTAAAGAATCTCATGAATAAAAATCTACATAAAATGAGACACATACCCATTAAAATATAGAAAAGTTTAGTGGGAAAGTTTATTTAAAATTATTAATGGTATAAGTATGTCCAAAGGTCTTGAATTAAGAGTAATTCAGTCTTAATACAAAAGTGAATCTCATTGAGGGGGCTTTCAATTAAACTATCACATGCTGCGATATGCTAACTAGATATTCCAATGCCCATCTTGCTTCTGAAACCATTGTTGCATATATTGTATTGCATAATTGGAGCCCTAACGTCAAGCAAGAATATAGGGAGACCTCCAGGCACTCAGATTGATTTTAGCAAAGGCAGTAATGTAAATTCAGCCTTGACATGGCTAATGGTAAAAGACAGAATGAGATCTGTATGGATATTTATCATACTAAAATTCATGGCCATTTTTGAAGCAATAAAAAGCAATAAAAGACTATCAACTGTAGAGAATACTTCTCAAGGGGAAATTACAGTAAATCCCATTAACTAATGTCACATCTGATTGCATAATGAATATTATAAACAGCAATTTTTCTGTGAGTTGTTTTAGAAGTCCACCATTTAGCTTTGGCCTTTTAGCACTGCCCCACGCTGTCAGGTGAAAGATTAAGAAGTCTTATGCACATATAGTGATAACTGAAAGTGGCACCAAGATGGACTGAATAAGGAAAATTTGGGCTATATTTTATCTTACTCATTGCAGAGCCTCAGGCCCATTAACCCTTGTCTGAACAGCATTTTGAAAGATGCAAAATTCAGGGGTTATATTCACCGGCCCTTGTCAAACAGATCATTTCAATACATCTATGTACTAAATAATGGAATTATCTTTTGTCATTGGGTTAAGCGAAGCAGGACTGCACAAATACTTTTGGTGAACACATAAAAATATATGACAATTTCACATCGGGCATCCAAATGAACACAGAAATACTGATGGCATCTTGTCCAGAATGAATGTGGCCTCCCTTCACCAAGCTGTGTTACATGTGATGCTGGTATTGCCATCAATATTATATACAGTTTCCATTTCTTCTTCAGACAGTTTGTCCCAAAGTAGTCAGTGCGTTGTAATATTGCCAAATCTAAAGAAGCCTTCAGGTAGAAAGGGGCCAAGAAAAGAGGAAGCCACATTCTTCCAGAATTTGGTGTCAAGAGTACAACTATTTTGGAAGGTACAATTTATTTGTAATAGCGTGGTAATTAATTTTCATTGTCTACTTAGCACAATGTAGAATCACCTGGGAAGGATGTTTCAAAGGGGCATTATCTAGATTAGTTTGGCCTGTGGGCATGCTTGTGAGGGATTTCCTTAATTGGTTTAAGTCTGATAGAAAGATAAATCATGGATTTGTGTGTCAGAGTTTCATGTGTTCAGCCCTGGATTGAAAGTAAAGAGAGAACTAACTGAACATAGGGAAGTATGTATTGATTCTCTGCCCTCTGTTCTTGACTATGAATGCAGTGTGACTAGGTTCTTCAGGTTCCTATTCCCTTGACTTCTACATAATGATGAACTTTAACCTGGAATTGTGAACAAAATAAACTCTTTCTCCCTTATGTAGCCTCTGTTGGGATATTTTATTAAAATTTAATAAAATAATTCTTATTTTATTAAAATTAGAAAACAAACAGACAAAGGATAAAAATTATGTGACTATGTAAAGCTGCTAAGGTGATTAATTTTTCAGCATATCATAGTGGTCACCACTGCATGCAGAGAGTTGGGAGGAGTCCTTGTGATGGGTTTTGTTCCCTTTGGTAACTAGTGTGCAACAAAGACATGTTGCTCTAGGACTGTGCAGCAGACAATATAAAGACTCTCTCCATCATTGTGGAGAATCAAGGTGGCAGGGGTTTGAAATGGCTAGTAATATTAAATAAAGCATCAATAACAGAGAGCAATGAATTAATACATGATCCTGAGGTAAAGTGTATTTCAATTATTGGCCATTTTAGTTTAAGAGATGAGACAGCTGATAGGTGTTTTCTCAAATCTTATCTGCTAACTTATCTAGAACTTTTAAAAAACAAAATACTTCTTATTAATTTGAAACAAATACCTTGTTTTCAGAATGATCTCTGGCCAGCACTTCAATTTGCCTTCTGGATATATAAAATATCCAGAAAATGAAGAGAGTGTGTTGATTCTGATGTATTTAATCGGTAATATAGAAGCAACTGCCCTTCATTGATGCCTGAGGTCCAGGAAAATACTGAATTTGTGGTAGCTAACATAGAAGCCATTGGAACTACTCATGACAAATAAAATGGTCTTCTAGCACTATTGTTGATAAAGAATAGGATAGAAATTAGAATGTCTAATAATTACAGGGTGACTTTTTTAAAAAATTAAATCTATGTGGTACCTTAGTTTCCAACACAAAGCATCACAGATGCATTAAGACTGTGATGTAAGGAGTAGGGTGGGAGCTGAGGATCCTGGAGCATATAAACTGATTGAAAATGGTCAAAAGTTAAATCATGGGGAATTTGGCAGACATCTCCTTTGTGATCTGCAAACATCTCTATACAATGAAATCTTTGTACAATAGTGGAATAGGTGTCATTTAGGACTAAAGCTATTGAAAAATAAAGATGCCAATAAAAATCAATTCTTTTATCTAAAAAATCTGCTTCACATTCAATAATAACCATTTTTTTCCTCAAGATGTTATATGAAACTCTATACTCATTGTGCCATTCTAATTTTATGTAGTGAGGTATAAGCCTCCTTCACAATTTCCCAAGGGGCATTATCTTTTGTGGCTATTACAGCAACATCAGAGTCAACAGCTCCTTATTTCCTAAAGGCTTGAGGAAATAGGGACAAAGAATTCTGAAGTAGTGCCTTTTTAGGAGTGGGTGTTTCATCTGGGAATTGTCTCTCTTTTTAATGCTAGTAGGAACAAAAATACATTGTTGCCCTTTACAACTATGGTATCTCAAGACATTAGAACTGTTTATAGCTCTAGACAAACTAGTTTTGTCATTACAATCAGTAGTACTATTTCTGATACCATGTTAAAGTTTCTTGGGCCATTTATCATTAACTTTCTGAATAAAAATACTTTAATATGTCCTGCATTTATTCTAATATAAATGAGTTTCAGATCTTTTTTTTTTCTACTAATTGCTGTTTACACCTGAGTTCTTTTTGAGAAACTTCCTTTTTTACAAACCTACCAATTCTCCTCTGAGGAACTCACATGTTGTAGACCAATCGTTGCTTCTTCTATTACCAGGAAATTTATTTTCCTTACTGTGAATTAAATCTTTCACATGTTTATACAGGGTAGCCCAAACTTACTGGATGTAGGCATTACATTGAATATTTGGATCCCTTTTCTATTGCAGTAGCTACTACTAGGAGGTTTTCATTTCCTTGTTCTCAATGAATTACACATTGAGCCAGTTGTCGATGAACCATCTGAAGGATCTCTCTGTTTATAGAATCCAGACTGGGAGCAGTGAATAAAATGAATGGAGTGTCCACTAGCACCTCATCAACTAAATCCAAGAAGCTAAAGTTCATTTTCTTTACTATGAGAAAACCCATAGCAATATTGCCCTCCACACAGGATCATTTGCAGCACATAAACCAGAATTCTACCTCAAATGATTACATGCCAACACTGACACTGATGATAAGATGGGCCTGTCTTAGTTAGGGTTACTATTGTGATAAACACCATGACCAAAGAAACTTGGAAAGGAAAGGGTTTATTTTGTTTACACTTCCAAAAACTCTTCATCATTGAAGGAAGTCAGGACAGAAACTAAAACAGGGCAGGAACATGGAGGCAGGAGCTGAGGCAGCACAGCAATCATGGAAGATTTATACTTAATGGCTTGCTCATCATGGCTTTCTCAGCTTGCTTTCTTATAGAAGCCAGAACCACCAGCCGAAGGATGTCCCTACTCCAAACTGGCTGGGCCCTCCCCCATTAATCCCTAATTAAGAAAGTGTCCTCCAGCCAGATCTTCAGGAGGCATTTTCTCAATTGAGGTTCACTTCTCTCATACAAATATACCTTTTGTCAAGGTGACATAAAACTAACCGGCATAGTCCCCTAGAAAAGGCTTTTATAAATGACATCTGTGGCCTGAAATGCTAAAACACTATCCCATGGATATTGAATATTAGGTTTCTTTCAAGTCTTTCATGAGTCACCTCTCTAGCTCCCCCTGTATCTCTTGACAGTCATAGGACGTTTATCCTTTATCTTTATTATGTGACAGTCTTAGTTTATTTGGGTGTGTTCAATCAGCCTTGCATCCCAGGGATAAACCTCTCTTTATTCTAGTACACAGACCTTATGATAATTGCCAGTAGTTCAGTTTGCTAGTATTTTGTCATAGACTTTTGCATTCGTTCATATCACAGATATCAAATAGCAGTTTGCTTTTCGGGTGTATCTGGCTTTGCTCTCATGTTAATGTAAACGTCATTAAATTACACTTTCCATTTTCTACATTTTGAAAAGCATTGGCATTTTTTCTTTTTCTTTTTTTCTTATTACTAAGGAGTCTGTTTACTGCTCTTTAAGTAAGCTTACGCAATTACACAGAACACGAGAAAGCTATTATTAAAGATGGTAAAAGAAGAATCTCTTTCTCTTTCCCAAATGTCCTTGAAACTGTAAAAATGGTAATAACAAATTTTCAAAATGGGTAAAATAAAAATGAGGATATACACTGACAAAAGGAATTAAAGAATATCAAAAATTGCTAATTATTTATTTCCCAAACATATATCATTAGTAGAATAAAACATTTATAGTAGTAATAGAGTTTTCTATTTCCCACTGATATATTTTGTATATATTTTCTATTTTTCTATGTAAGTAAATTTATTTTTACTGAAAATAGTTTCTTCTCTTATTTTTTTTTCTTTTTTAGGTATGCAATGAACTCATCATGAAATCATCTTGATCTGGTCCTGAGGTTCTTACCCTAAATTTTAATCACTGAATAATCTATCACTTGTTATATACCTCTTCATACTTGGTTTATTTTCCTTTAACTTAAAAATTACTTTTTGCTTGTCAGCACATTCATTGAGTATAAAATGAATTAAACACCAAGGACTTTGTGCCAAGAATATTGATAGATGTAATCAGTCAGTATTTGTAAACTTTTTTTTCCCAACAAAAACCCTGACATGATACAAAGATAGTCTTACTTTTGATGCCTAGATGAAAGAGAGTATGAGGGAGGTCAGAAGGTCTGGTCAGTACATCTGCTTTATTCTGACAGTGTCATACATGAGTACAGTACTTACATTTCCACCTCATTCTCTCTCCCTCCAGTTGCTCACATGTTCCGCATCTTGACTCCCTCCTCCCTCAAATTCATGACCTCTTCTTAATTGTTATATACAAATGCACACTCATATGTATGTCTATGTACATATACATAGGTATGTACATGCATGTACACATGTGTATATATGTATGTGGGTATGTATGTAGGCATATGCATATATAAGTACAACCTGCAGAGATCATTTAGGTGCTGTTCCTTGCATATGTGTCTAGGGCAGACCACTTGTGTTTTTATTTTGGTATTTTTGCATTTAAGCATTTTATTTTTTATTTTATTTTATTTTTTATTTCATAATTTAATTTTACATATCAGTCACAGATTCCCCTGTCCTCTCTCCTCCTGCCCCCCCTGCCCTCCCCTCAGCCCACTCCCCATTCCCATCTCCTCCAAGGCAAGGACTCCCCTGGGGATTCAGCTCAGCCTGGTAGATTCAGTCAAGGCAGGTCCAGTCCCATCCTCCCTTCACTCAGGCTGAGCAAAGTGTCCCTGCATAGGCCCCAGGCTCAAAACAGCCATCTCATGCACTAAGGACAGGTCCCAGTCACACTTCCTGGGGCCTCCCAAACAGTTTAAGCTAATCAACTATCTCACTTATCTAGAGGGTCTGATTCAGTTGGGGGCTCCTCAGCTATTGGTTCATAGTTCATATGTTTCCACTAGTTTGGCTATTTGTCCCTGTGATTTTTCCAATTATGGTCTCAACAATTCTCACTCATACAATCCCTCTTCTTTCTCACTGATTGGACTCCCAGAGCTCCACCTGGGGCCTGGCCATGGATCTCTGCATCGGCTTCCATCAGTCATTGGATTAGAGTTCTAGCACGACAGTTAGGGTGTTTGGCCATTCGATCATCAGAATAGATCAGGTTGGGCTTTCTCTCGACCATTGCCAGTAGTCTATTATGGAAGTATGTTTGTGGATTTCTGGGGACCTCTCTAGCACTTTGCTTCTTCCTATTGCCATGGGGTCCTCATTTATCATGGTCTCTTTTTCCTTGTTCTCCCTCACTGTTCTTGAACCAGCTGGGCAGACCACTTGTTAAAAGAAGCCCACACAGAATAAGAGACAATCTATTTCTTTATGATTCTGGCTTTATAGTTTGTATATTTTAGGAATTTGTCCATTTCTTCTAGTTAATTGATTTCTTATCATTTAAATGTTCATAATTTTCAGAGATTTGTTATTTTGTTACTGAGACAGTATCTTACATTGTATCCAGGTTTGACTAGAAGTCACCATATAAACCAGACTGGCCTTAAACTGTTCTGCCAGTGTTTGCTTTGTTCTGCCAGTGTTTTATGTGTTAGCAATACATCATAGCGTGTGTGTGTGTGTGTGTGTGTGTGTGTGTATGTGTGTGTGTGTGTGTGTGTGTGTTTTCTTCATATTCCTTGTGAATTGATTCCTTTTTCGTAATTAAAGTTCTTTTTGCCTTGTGGTTTTTGACTTGAAGTTTATATAGTGTAGTACATGGCTGATTTTCCTTGAAATTTATTGATATTATTAAGAATATGGACACTATTTTTAAAAAAAAAATAAAAAAATAAAGAATATGGACTCTTAAGTAATATGTTCTGCTGACTTTCCAAGAATTCTATTGGGATTTTGTTGAAAATATGGACTCTGGCGTTACAAAAGGGTGAATTAAAATGAATTTGAGTTTTTCACATTATGTAGGTTATTTACATAATGTGAAAAACCACTCTTTTGAACTGAAACTACACTTACACAGATTGACATAAATAAAACCAGAGCATGGCTGATTTACCAGGTGGCATACTCTTAAAGAAAACTGAGTCTCTCTTTTCCATCAGTAATTAGTTGCCAGCCACTCCATGGCTAGGGATGGGACCGTGTGCCCAACTCCATTCTCCAGACTGATATTTGTTCCATTTTAGACTTCTGTCAGTCATATGCATTCTCTCACAACCACTGTAAATTCATATATACAGCTGCCTTGCTGAGTTAAAATAAGACTCTTTCCTTGATGTCATTCACCACCTCTGCTTTTACTAGCATTCTTACTTCCAAACCCCAGCAATACAGCTGCCTTGCTGAGTTAAAATAAGACTCTTTCCTTGATGTCATTCACCACCTCTGCTTTTACTAGCATTCTTACTTCCAAACCCCAGCAATCCTGTGCTCCACAGTGAAGGGGTTGCAGGAGCATGCGTCTTTTAAAAGGACATAATAATTTACTAATACCCAGAGAATTCTGTATATACATACAACATATTTTGGTCACTTTGACTCACAGCTCCTCCCCAACTCCTCCTATATATACGTTCATTTCTCCTACCTCTATTCCCTCCCAAGTTCATGCCATCCTCCTCTTTTTCCTCTTCTTTTTAGTAACATGCAAAATCAAATTTGAGCAACCCATATAGTTTTGCATATAGGTTAACTGATTTTGGTTGACCTGGCAGGAGTCAAAATCTTAAAAATAATAATTCTAGCCAGGCGGTGGTGGCACACGCCTTTAATCCCAGCACTCGGGAGGCAGAGGCAGGCAGATCTTTGTGAGTTCGAGGCCAGCCTGGTCTACAGATGGAGATCCAGGAAAGGCACAAAGCTACACAGAGAAACCCTGTCTCGAAATAATAATAATAATAATAATAATAATAATAATAATAATAATAGTAATTCTATCTCTATCAATAGGCACCAAATGCCCATAGCTCCTCAATTAAAGATAGGTGTTCATGAGTCTCCTTCCAATTCCATGGTATAATGTTGACTGGGTTGATTTTGCACAGTTCTTTTGTAGGCACGCACAGTTTTGTATTCCTTCTATTTAACAAAATAATAGTAGTATGTTCATATTTAAGGCCTATGAGTTCCCTAACCATAGCTTCTTGGCCACAGATACAGAACCAGGCACGTGTTCCCTCCTGTGGAGTGGGCCTTCAAGCCAATCAGAAGGCAGTGGTCACTCCAATAACACTTCTGTAACTATTGTACCCATTGACGTATATTGTTATAATGCCCAGTAACATTTACTTGTATAGTAAGGATGTGAACTCAAGTCTTTATGTTTTCTTAGCAAGGGTTCTTATTTGGTGAGACATTCCCTAGTCTCTCAAATAGTATATGCTATGACCTTCAATATGTTTATATTATTTTATGCTTTCATAATTTATGTTATTGATACCATGTTTTATAATTTTATTTTGCATCCATTAACAGGTTAGCATATCAGCTTCTACACTTAAGTCAAGTGATTTATTTGATATCTTCAGAGTAACATAGCATTTAATATTCATGTCTATATTTAATTATGCTAAGAGATTTATATTATGTAAACTCTGCTACAATGAAAATATGTAACACTCTTACTTCAAGATGAAGGACTCCATTTAGCATTCCTGTAAGGCAGTTCTGATAGTCATGTGTCACAGCAACATTTGTTTTTCTGTGAAAATTTTCATCCATTGTTTACTTTTGAAAAAAAGTTTTACTATGTGTACTGTGTTTGTTTTATTAAAATAAATATACTCTGTGCTGTACGGAAGTTTCATCAGTTAAGAACACTTGTTGCTATTGGAGAGAAACCAGGTTCATATCCTCTCACAGACATGGTGGTTCACAAGTATTGATCACTCCAGTACCAAGGCATTTGATACTCTCGTCTGATGTCCATGAATATCACATATGTAAGTGCTGAACATACATATATGTAAGCAAAATTCTCATGCTGTACACAATAAAATAAATAAATCTAAAAAGAGTAAAAAAAAAACTTTCAACATTTTGAATACATCTTGTCCTCTCCTGATCTGTAACCTTTTTGTTAACTGTCTAAGAACTTTCACTTCTATGATAAAAGCTGTGATTCTTCTGCTTTCAAAATTCTCTTTGTCTTTGACTTTTGAGAATTTGAGCATTAAAATATCTCTCATTGCAAGTATATTGGAATTATTTACATTGAGGTCCTGTAGATGCCCTGGAACACAATGATATTGCTTTCTTTCCCAAGGTGTCAGAAGTTTTCACTCATTATTTTTGAAGTAATCTCTATCTCTCTATTCTCTATTTTCCTTTTGAGGATTCTATAAAACATATTGAATTTATTGATGGTGTCCTAATTGTCTTTTAAGTTTAATCTCTCTTTGTTCTATTCTTTTTACTGAATAATAACCAATGGAACATGTTCAGTTAACATAACCTTGTCTAAATTGGATTTTGAACTTTAGTAAAATGCTCAGACTATATTATTATTTGCTTTTTTTGAAATTTAACTACTTTTCAATTCTTACTTTGTGTATTCATTTTTTTCCTGACCTTGGTGATCACTTTTAAGAAGATCGTTTTCATTCTTCTATCAGGTAAATTCTACAACTACATACAATTAGGGTTTATTCAGAGTATTAATGCTATTCCTTTATTTAGAACACAGTTCCCTGTTTCTTCATCTTTTCCATGCCTCTTTTAGAGTCTGTACATTGGAAATAATAACTGCCCCTTTCAATTGACATATAATAGTGTTGTCTTGAGGAAAAACCTTACTAATTAGATTTTTCCTGGGATTCTTGTAGCGTTTTTATCACACTGATGATTCATCACAATTTTTGTTCCAAGTTTTACACCACCAAGTGTCTAAAGTGAGTCATACTTTTAGATAAGCAAGACTGAAGATGGTGATTCATGGTAGTATCATGAAAAATGTATCATTTAATTCTATGCCAAACTAATTCCTTTCCTAGAAAAAAGTAAAGTTTCTATAACCCTCCCACCCACACGCAGAATTTAGGGGATAGATTTCTGTTATTAACTTGCATACTGAATACAACTATCATCTCTTTTCTCCATAGCCCTAGTTGCTGAAATTTATTCACATGTCTGCACTTTCAGACAAGATATATAAGAGTCAGTCTTCTGCGTATCTGCTAGAAAATGAGGGACATTGACCAGGATTATTTCCAAACTGGTAAAACTGATTTTGGAAGATATGCTTAACATACATTTAACTATAAATTAAATTTAAGTGACAGTTTAAAATATCCTTTTAAGAATATTTCAACATCAGATAATTTTATTGACTATCTTTCCAAACACTTAAGGAAGAAATACAAGTTATATTTAGTGACTTTTCTTTTTGCTGTGATGAAATATTTGAAAAATGAAACTTAAGGGGAGAGGATTGATTCTGGCTCATAATTTTAGATGTTACAGTTAGTTAATCAATGTAGGGAGTTCATGATAGTTGTGGCAGTTCAGTGATAGGGCAAACAGAGTAGAATCTGGTTATATCATGATGACAATTAAGAAATAAAGATCTTGGACACAAACAAGTATCAGACAATAACTCTTAAGCCACACTTCAAAATCCTACATCTTCAAGCTAGCCAGCATACCCACAAGATTCCCAAAACATCATCACCAGCTGGAAATCATGTTTTCAAACACATGAGATTATGGGATGCATTTCACACTGAAACCATAACAACATTCATTTATAAGTTTTAACAAGTGTGATCATTAATTTTATGAGAACAGTATTTTCTTAGTTACAGAACTAAACATGTTAAATGTTTCCATTATTCAAAATAAATAATTGCAATTTTTCTATATTCACGAAGATGTTAAATAATATCATGTGGTCAGCCCATTGTAGTGGGTAGCCATTCCAGCTTTGGTCTGGAAGTTCCAAGCCCCATTGAGACTTCGGTAACTATCATGCCTACAAGGTGGGGCCAAGAGAGGGCCCTGAAGACCCGAGATACGATGCGCCTCCTTCTCTTGGTTCCTGGACCCTGGACGCTGGAAGTAGGCCAAGCAGAGTTCTCCAGAGAACACTGCCAGACTGCGCTACATCTTTCCCAGACCCTGTAACCTATCCTTTCACTTGTAAGTTACCCCACAAAATAAACCTCCCTTTTAACTACGTGGAGTTGCCTTAATATTTCAACCTATACTAAGTCATAAAAATAGAAAAAGTAATTTTTTTCATTTGCAGGTGGTTATTAATTGGAGATAGTTTCTGGGTTATGGATGGGGCATGCATCTAGTTTCCTTTCAGTTCTATGACTCCTTCTGGTGGACCTCTGCATTCATGGTGCATTTCGCATCAGTCTCTGTGAGTTCAAATATGCATCTATCATGCTGATTTAGCAGGCCTTATTTTTTGCTCTCCGTAGCCCCTCTGGCCCTTATATTCTTTCTGCTTCCTCTTCTTTGGGGTTCCCTGAGCCACAAGGGAGCATGGATTTGATGGAGAAATTCCATTTAGCCCCGAGTGTTCCAAAGAGAACGGTGTTTTGATGGCATATCTTAAACCTAAAGATAAAAACTTTATGTAAGTACTGTAGAGTGGTTGGTAAGGTGATTTCATGTTAGTGATTTTTGAAATTACCTTTGGATTTATATTTATTGTATATTGGATTTAAAAAATCAGGTAGGAATATGATGAGACTCAGGTGTCTAACTCTCAAAGAACGTTGCTAATAAGAACCTTGTTCAATTATAGCAGGAGATATTAATAGGGATTACTTATTTGAATATGAGCAGATATATAAATACATCAAGGTAGTTAGATATGTGAACATACCTAAGTTAGTGTGTATGTACAGGATACCACTTTTAACAAAAAGAACCAAGTCTTTATGCTGAATTGGCTCATCCCAGGAATGGGACAGGAAAAAATTTAGCCTGTAAATTCTTTAATATTGATGCAAACATGTATATCTTGACACCCTATGATGAGAAAGAGACATTTTACTTTTTTGATTTATCCCAAATTCTTGCAATCTAAGCATGGTCATGATAAAACATAATATAAATTCAGTGTGGGGTCAAGTCACAAAATATCTAATCAGTATTCTTCAAAAGATTCACAGTTCTGTAAAATAAGTAAGGAAAAAACTGAGAAGCTGACACAGATCATAATAAATGAAGGAAAATTGACAAGTAAATGTGGTGCAGTATCCTGAATAGTCCTAAGAACAAATAAAAATGTGCTTTGAAATGCTAGAGCTATCTGAATACAATCTGGCATTTTGTATACAAGTCATGGGCAACACTACTGAAGTATGTATGACAATAATATACCAGATGCTAGCTAGCATTTAGAGTATCAGGTGTGTGAGTACACAAAACTTTGCTATAATATTATTTCAATGTGTTTATTAGCTTAACTTGTTCTTATATAAAACACTGAAAAGACAAATAACAAGAGGAATAAAAATTTTAATGTAACTAAATTTTAGAATGAACCATATGCGATATGTAGTGGCAATATACTGTGGGCAGTTGTCTCTAATTCACAAGACCAACTGTGAAAATTCAAGAAAATATGGGAGCTTTAGCTGTCTGTATTTCTTAAGCAAGCTGGAGAAATCTGTGAGATATAATTCATGTGCATGGAAACCAAAGGTACAGACAGCTGAAAGAAGTTTGAGACAGGCAAAATGAAAGATTTTTATTTGTGATCAGAGTTCTAATTTATGTTCCCTATGATATACAGTAGAGTTTTCAATTGTTATTGAAACTGAAAGATTATTCAGAATATAGAAGTCCCCTGTTTTGGACAATGTAAAGAAAGGGATCATTTAGCACCAGTTACAGAGATAATTTGAGAGAAACAGGGAAATAAAAAGATATTAAAAGTCAGTTACAAAAACTGAAAAAAAATCAGCAACACTGTTGATTCTTTACACACTTTTACTCCTCCAAACCTAAGAATAAACAGAAGAAAAAGAGATATGAAAAACAGAACATAAAGTACCATATATGATTTTATGGAAGTAAGAATTTCTTGGTGGGAGCATGGCAAACAGGAATTAATCATGGCAAGATTCAATATCTGGATCACAGAAAGAGTAGTTCCCAATGATTATTCCTTGTATTAAGCTAAAGTGACTGATAAAGGCACACAAATGTGGAGATCCCATCAAAGTTAAATAAAACTACAATCCAGAGAAATTGGTCTCAGTCATTTGTGGATATAAAACCAAAGAGATAATATGCAAATTTGAAATAGAGTGACGTATGCTCTGAAGCTTATCTGTGTCTTAGTTCACTAAGTCCAAAATATCTTATATTGGTTAATTTACAAAAAAACATGTGTTTATTGCTCATCATTCCCAAAGGTGAAACAGTCTATGACCAAGGTACTACATTTGATAAAAGGTGAGAGCTCAATTTGTTTCAAAGATGGCTACTTCAGTTCCATTTTATAAGAACACTTATGTCATTTATGAAAGTAAAACTTCACAGTGTAATCACATATCCCAAACCCCACCTATTATTATTATTATTACACTGAGATTAAATGTTCCTTTCCCAAATTAATCATTTCATAAGTTCACACACACACACACACACACACACACACACACACACACACACACACACATATATATACATATATGTATACACACACATACATACACACACAATGTAATGTTCTTTGGTCAAAGCCTTTTCATTATTTTATCTTATCCTTTCCCCCTTCTGGCCCAATATTTCTTTTTGCTAGCATATGACTACCACAGCATTCTGCCCTTGCTCCTCAAAATACATGTTTTTCTCATATGTAACATATATCCATACCATCTCAAAAGTCCTCAAATATTAACTAATTCTAATATCATTTCAAAATCTGATCTTCACACTCTCATGTAAATATCACTTAAATCAAATGTAGATGAAATTCAAAGTGGAATGTATTGTAAGTAAAGATTCTTCCTATTGCTACCTACAAAATAAAAGAAGTTATGCTTTCAAAATACACCAATGGATATAGCACAGTGCGAATATTCCTATTCAAAATGGAAGAAATACAAAAACATAGGATAGAAAGTTTTGAAATAAACTGTAAAACTCAACAGGGTAAACAATATTAAATTTTTAGACTGGACAATAATCCTGTTTCAGTGTTCTCCCTTTTGGATGTGTGAAAGTTAAAGTTGGATGCTCAAGAGTACAGGTAGCATCAACTCAGTTGTTTTGATCAGTAATGCAAGCATGGAAGTTTTCAGAGGTTGGAATTATTTCCTCTGGATTTTCTGGTATGGTATGCATATTGGTAGCTTTAGTAGACCTGAGTCTGAGGGACATCCAGGCTTGGCAGGCTTTGCTTGGAAAATTCCTAGTGAGGGCTCTGTACAAAGAATCTAACCCTTATCTCTTATACTCTTCAGGATCTATATAGAAGCCAGTACATGGATACAGAATTTAATACTTGATCCTTGTTGTGGGTGGTATACAGCAGCTTGAACCACAGGAAAGCCCACTAAAGATACAACTGAGTAGATCTGTATCAGGGCTAAAATGTAGGAGGCAGAGACTTGCAGGGAGCATCTTGGCCCTCTCCTTTAAAACCATTCTGGAAGTTGAGAAATTCAAGATAAAAGTGCCCAATCTGTGTCAGATGATGTCCCCCACATTTTAAACATAGTTCCTTGTACCTGTGTCTCTAGTAACCTTAAATAATGTTAAATATACAAACACATAGAAGCAGAGCCTACAATGACATTTGTCAAAAGGCAAAGGGGTACAGACATGGGAAATGGTAGTCAAAGTGTTTACAGTTTCAGAAACACTAGGTGAATAATATCCAGTGATTTTCTTCTGTATCTCTATTGTCCACAGCATTGCACTGTATCCCTACAAACTGCCTGAAATATATCTTTAAATCTCTGAACACAATATAAAAATTTAAGGAACAGGGATTAGAGCAACAAATTAGAAGACAGACACAAACTTTTAGAAGTGATAAATAGGTCTATGCTATAGTTTGCGGGAGTGGAGTTAAGAGTTTATACTTGCATCCAAACTAATTGAATTGTGACTTTAATTGTGTATCTTTTGTATGTAAACAAATATATGTATAAAATATAATATTTTTAAATTCCCATTGAGATAAAGGCATTATGAAAATTATGCAAGAACTCTCCCTGGTTCCTGATGCCCTGACTCATCATGTCCACTACTGATTCTGCCTGCAGAAATGCTTTGACTACCCACAGTCTTTCACCTAATGATCAGATGATACCAGTGTCTTGGGCACTGGCTCATCATCTCACTCAGGCCTATTTCAAAGTTGTAAAATTTGAAACGGATGCCTGAGCTTTCATACTGCAATATGTAGACCTTTTAGCTGATGCTATCTGTAGCAGTTACAATGGGGCCAAAACTAAAAACAGCAATGATTGAACAGTGTTGGGGAAATCCCAAAATCATAAAAGATGGGGTAACAGTTGTAAAGTCATTGATGTAAAGGATAAATATAAAAGTATCAGAGTAAAACTTGTTCAAGATGTGGCCAATAACACAAATGAAGAGGATGGGGATGGCACCACTACTGCCACTGCTCTCACTTGTTCAGTTGCCAAGGGAGGTTTGAGAAGGTTGACAGATCAGCAAAGGTGCTAATCCAGTGGAAATCAGAAGAGGTGTGATGTTTGCTGTTGATACTGTAATTGCTAAACTAACAAAGCATTCAAAACCTGTGGTAACCAGTGAAGAAAGTGCTTTGGTTGCTACAATTTATGCCAATGGAGACAAAACAAACAAAAAAGAAAAAAAAACAAGCAAAGAAAACATCATTTCTAAATCAATGAAAAAGATTTGAAGATAGGGCATCATCACAGTGAAGGACAATGAATTAGAAGCTATTGAAGGCATGAACTTGATAAAGACTCTGATACTATGCTCATTTGTGAACATGATAGAAAAGGGAATCATTGATCTGACAAAGTTTTTAAGAACTGCTTTACTGGATGCTGTCATGGGTGACCTCTCTGTTAACCATCAGAAGCTGTAGTGATAGAAATCTCTAAATAACAGAAAGATGCTAGAATGGGCCCAATGGGTGGATTATGGGATGGTGGCATATAGTAAGTGGTACAACAGTATTTTGTTCTTATCAATGATCTTATCAGTGAATGGAATCAGGAAGCTCAAAGCAATAAATTCAGTGATGTCACCTGAGGAAAGTAACTACCAGCTAATGGTTTCAGGTGAAAATATATAATGGCTTACTGCTGTCATTGTCTATGCCTATGTATAATTTATTTTGTGTATTTGAGTAGACTCATTTTTACATTCCAGACATTGCAAGAGACATATATCTATATCAGTGTACTGATTTCAACTTAAATAACTGAAGCACTTCTACTATACTGTTATACTCAGGCCTGTAGTGCTTCCATCACCAGATGAAAAGTTCAGAAGCAGTTTTTTTGTGTGTGTGTAAGGAGTAAAAATAATTGTATACAAAGTAGAACTCTCTGATTGTGAGACATTTGTGTAATAAAATTTTGCTTAAAGTTTAAAAAATATGCAGTATAAATAATTAATAATAAATGGCTAGTAGTCTAATCTGGGGTTGTCCTTGTAGATTCCTGGGAATTTCCCTAGCACCAGGTTTATCCCTATCCCCATAATGTCTCCCTCTGTCAAGATATCTATTTCATTGCTCTCCTACTCCATCCTTCTCCCAGCTCAACCATCCCATTCCCTCATGTTCTCATCTCCCATCCCCTACCTCTATTGCCCCTCCAATCCCCAGTTTACTTGCGTATATCTCCTCTGTTTCTCCTACCCAAGGTGATTCCATGTGTCCATCTTAGGGTCCTCCTTGTTTCCTAGTTTCTCTGGAGCTGTGAGTTGTAGTCTGATTATCCTTTGCTTTACATCTGGTATCCACTTATGAGTGAGTACATACAATGTTTGTCTTTATGAGTCTGGGTTACCACACTCAGGATGATATTTTATAGTTCCATCCATTTGCCTGTAAATTTCATGATGACATTGTTTTTACAGCTAGGTAATAATCCATTGTGTATATGTACCATATTTTATTTATACATTCTTTGGTTGAGGGTCATCTAGGTTGCTTCCAGGTTCTGGCTATTACGAATAAAGCTTCTATGAACGTAGTTGAGTAAGTGTTCTTATGGTATGATTTGAGCATGCCTTGGGTATAAGCCCAAGAGTGGTATCACTGGGTGTTGAGGTAGATTGATTCTCAATTTTCTGAGAGACTGCCATATTGATTTTCAAAGTGACTGTACAAGTTTGCACTCCCACCAACAGTGTAGGAATGTTCCCCTTGCTCCACATCCTCTCCAACATGAGCTGTCATCAGTGTTTTTGATCTTATCCATTCTGACAGGTATAAGATAGTATCTCTGAGTCATTTTGATTTGCATTTCCCTGATGACTAAGGATGTTGAGCAATTCCTTAAATGTGGCCATTAAGATTCTTCTTTTAAGTATTCTCTGTTTAGAACTGTAGCCCACTCCCCTGGTAATCAGACTGGTGAACATGCTAATTGTCATCATAGAGCCTTCATCCAGTAACTGTTGGAAGCAGATACAGAGATCCATAGCCAAGCACCAGGCCGAGCTCTGGGAGTCTAGTCAAAGAGAAGAAAGAGGGATTATATAAGCAAGGGGGGTGGTCAAGATCATAATGGGAAAATCTACAGAGACAACTGAATCAAGCTCATATGAATTCACAAAATTTAGAAAGACAACTGTAGAACCTGCATGGGATCAGACTAGGCCCTCTGCCTAAGGAAGACTGTTGTGTAGCTTGGTCTGTTTGAGGGGCCCCTGGCAGTGAGATCAGGATCTATCTATCCCTGGTGCATAAGCAGGATTTCTGGAGCTCATTACCTAAGGTGGGATGCATTTCTCAACCTTGATGCAGGAGGAAGGGACTTGGTCCAGCCTCAACTGAACGTACCAGGCTTTGCTGACTCACTATGAGAGGCCTTACTCCTTTGGAGGAGGGGATAGGGAATGGATGGTGGGAGCAGGCTGGGAGGAGTGGGGTAAGGGATAAAAGGAGGATCTGTGGTTGGTATATAAAATGAATATTTTTTTAAATATAAAACCAATAACAAATTGGAGAACCTGAATATGTAATACATAATTGTTCAGCTACACAGTTAAGTGGGTTGTTTGAATTACATAATAGACACAGCAGAAGCTTGGGTTAAGTGGGAAACCCACAGATGAAGTGATAAAGAGAGGAAAAATAGTCAAATAAATGATGAGCACTATTTTAATATGGGTAATGTTATAAGATTAGTACATTTGACAGAATGCCCAGTGGAATGCATGAGGCTCAAAGCTAGATTTTTGCTTTTTTTCCCAGAGATATACTGGAAAATGTGTTTTAAAAGAATGACGTTTTTGACACTTTCAGATTTGTAAATATAACTACAGAAACATATATTACATTGACATCTATATTGATATTTGAACATATCAAGTGTATACAGTAAATTTTTGCAGAATAGAAGTATCTAGCATGGAGGGTACAAATAATTATTAGCTTCTTCTCTCCAAAAGTTTCCTTCATTTCTCTTCCAGTATCCACCAAGGGCTCCAGTATCCACCAACATACCAGATACATGATATATTTTCCAGTTTCTTCACTAAAACACACACATACACACACACACACACACGAACACGCACACGCACACGCGCACACACACACACACATAATATTTAAAAGTAGTAGATGTAATTACAACACTATGGTGATATTTTATTTGTACTGAAATGTGATTTTATTTGTATGTTAATAAATAAAGTTGCCTGGGGTTCAGAGCTATTAGAGCCATAGCAAAAGCTGGGTGGTGGTGGTGCACGCCTTTAATCCCAACACTTGGTAGGCAGAGCTAGGTAGATCTCTGTGTAGTCAAGGATACAGCCAGCATTGGAGACACACGCCTTTAATCTCAATACCAACCATAGAAGACCTGGAGGTCTGTACTGACAGGCAGTGACAAGGCAGTCATGTGGTTGGGTTTACAACCAATGAGAAGGCAGAACAGAAAGTCTATATAAAGACAAACAGACAGGAAGTAGGTCTCTTTTGGAGAGCTCTCTTGGCTGAAGCGGCTAGCTGCAGCAGGTAGGTAAGGCTCTTAGCTCTGATCTCTTGGCTTTCTTCTTTGCATTGGTTCTGTGTTTCTTATTTAATAAGACTGTTGGTTAAATCTACACAACACTATTCAGATAAGTTTAGAAATGAAATCAATCTATTTATCCATTAGAGATGAATGGATTATAGCAGAATAGATTGAACCAGATTCAAAAAAGTGAACCAGACTTAGAAATAGCAATATCATATGTATTCTTTAAATGTAGAATTTTTATCATTTAAACATATAAAAGCAGAGAAACAATCTAGAAAGAAGGCATGAACTATGAAGAGGAAGGAAAAATGCCAAGAGACAACAACGTTGGGGATAAGTATTATCAAAGTATACTACTATATTCACTTATGAAAAATCACATTGAAGACTATTATATTTTGCAACTATTATACATTGCAAATTTTTCTCTTGCCATTGCTCAAAATTTTGCAATAGCTCTCCTGTTTATTTAGAGCAGAGATGCATATCTCTGTAATGGCCAAAGGTTATACATAAACTCCTCCTTAACTGACTTTAGCTCCTACTCTTGTCCATTTTATACTTCCTGGTGCATTGGTTGATTCAATGCTTTGAATACGTTAAACTTATAACAAGTGATATTGAAAAGCTAGATATCATCTTTCTTTAGATATCCCCACAGTAACACAATCCAGCTTGCAGAAATTGCTTAAATATCATGTTGATAATAAAATTTGTTCTAAATCTCTTTTTAATCCTAGAACCTATGTGTAGCTGAAAGTTCTCCTGTGTCCCAACTGGCCTGTGGTCAGAACAAATCTCTCTCACCTGCCAGTACCACAGCCACTTGAACCAAATAAACACACTCAGGCTAATATTTTTAAACTATGGTCATAGCAGGTTTCTTGTTATCTAGTTCTTATTTCTTAAATGAACCTATTTCTATAAATCTATACTTTGCCACATGGCCATGGCTTACCAGTTTGCTGGCATATTGTTCCTTTGGTGGTGGCTGGCGTCTCCTGACTCAGCCTTCCTCTTCCCGCCTATACTGCCTGCCTGAATACTGGCCAATCAGCATTTTATCAACCAATCAGAGCAACACACATTCACAGCATACAGACTGACATCCCATAGCACATCCCTTTTTTCTGTTTAATCAAAAAGGAAGGTTTTAATTTTAAGATAGTAAAATTACATATACTAAAATAGTTATCAAACAAGAATTACACTTACAGTATCTAGTCTATTTGTATTTTGTAAAATTAAAGAAAATATTCTATCATCTGTCCTATATTTGTGAGTCTGAAGTTCCATATCTATCTTTCATCATAACCAAGGAAAATTGTAATTATAAGTATCTAGTCTTTGACTACATCAAAGACCTCAGAAGGACATAGTATTATCTAAGTAAATAGGAAGTACATTGTAAGCAAGTTCCAAAAATCTAGAATGGTGGAGACAGCTGGCTGCCTAGACAGTTACCCAAAGTTCCTCTGCAATGTTGGGGCATCCATCTTCAGCCCATAGTGCTAGAGTTTCTCAGTCACTTTGTGTGTGTGTGTGTGTGTGTGTGTGTGTGTGTGTGTGTGTGTTTGTGTGTGTGTGTCTGTGTGTGTGTGTGTCTGTGTGTGTACGTGTGTGTGTCCTGTAGAAGGTCTGGCAGTTTCTTCTGCAAAGCAGGATCCTGAAGGACAATCTTGCCTTGCAAATTTCAGTAGTCACTTTCCTATGGGTCATACATATCCAGTTGATTTAATTAAAAAGGAAGCTTTTAACTTTAATATAGTAAAATTACATATAAATAAAACTGAAAATAATAAAACATCACTTAGTCAAATAAAAAGATCTGAAATCTCACCCATAGATTGGATCAAGTAAAAGAAAGAAGAAAGAGCCGGGCGGTGGTGGCACACGCCTTTAATCCCAGCACTTGGGAGGCAGAGCCAGGCAGATCTCTGTGAGTTCAAGGCCAGCCTGGTCTACAGAGTGAGATCCAAGAAAGGCACAAAGCTACACAGACAAACCTTGTCTTGAAAAACCAAAAAAAAAAAAAAAAAAAAAAAGAAGAAGAAGAAGAAAGAACATTGGGTCTTAAAAACACAAAGAAATAGGATCTCTCATTCAAAGAATATGTTAAACACAGAAAATAATGAATGAAATGTGCAAGATGTCTGGGACAATATAAAAGGCACACAAAATAACTTTAACTAAGTTTGAAAAGGAGAATGTAAGGAAAGAGATACCTTCCTAGGGGCAAGAGGCATATAGACACTAAATACACAGGACCAAGAAAGAAGCTCCCTATATCATATAATAGTCAAAATACTAAATGTACAGAACAAAGAAAGGAATAAATGATATTGAAAGCTGAAAGACAGAAGGATCACATCATTTGAAAAGCAGGCCCACAAAATAACAGCTAATTCTTTCAATGGGGACTGGACTCTGAAAGCTCCAAATCCTTAAACCAATGTTAACAAAGTTACAAAACACCAGAGGTGCCAGCCCTAACTATTATACCCAGAAACACTGCCAAGCATAAGTGAAGGCAAAAGAAAAAATCCATGATAAAAACAGATTTAAGAAAATTTTGAACAATAAGTCAGTTCTAAAAAGGATACTGGAAAAGATACCTATGGCTAAAGAGATGAATAAGCATGCCAAAGGATGCACACGGAATAAATAATCAATGTCAAACCATTTAATCAAAATATGTCCAAGTAAATATCACAAAAGAAACAAAATGATAGGACTTTACACACCTGTTTCAAAAATAATATGGATTTTTCAATTTCCCAGTAAAGAACTACAAACTAAAACTGGACTGGAAAAAAAAAGGATATATTTGCTGCCTCTAAGAAACATATCTGATGATAAATGATAGATACTACCTTAGGGTAAGAGGGTGGAAAAAGTTATTCTAAGCAAATAGAAATAAGAAACATCAGATATAGCAATTTTAATGTCTGACAAAAACGTCAAACCAAAACTAGACAAGAGATAAAAGGGATACTTCATGTTCATTAAAGGAACAATCCACAAATAAGGTATTACAATTCTTAATATAGGCACTAAACACAGAGAAAACCAGAGAAACATTAAGTCTAAAACCCACAGATTAAAGTCTGCACAACTATATTGGATGACTTCAATATCCCACTTTCACCAATAGAAATGTCACATGGGGGGAAATATAACTAAACATAGAAAATTCTGAAGTTTAATGCCGTCATAAATCAAATGCGTCTAATAGACATTTACAACATTTTACCTGAACACTAAAGAATGTGAATTCTTCTTAATGGGCCATGGAATTTTGGTTAATAACTGATCACATATTAAGACATAAAGCAAGTGTCAAAAACACATATACATCTGTATTTTGTCTGACAACAGTGTGATAAAGCTGGGTATTTTTTATTTTTCTTATTTATTTGTTTTTGTTTGTTTTATTCATTTTTATCATCCTAACCTCAATTTTCCCTCCTTCCTCTCCCTTCATCCCCTCCCCTACCTCGCCCCAGTCTTCCCTGCCATCCGCTCTTCCTCTGTTTCTGTTCAGAAAGCAGCAGGCCTCTGAGGGGTATCAACAAAACATGCTATATAAGGTTTTGGTAAGAATAGGCACTGCCCCTTACTCTTAGGCTGGGTAAGGCACTCCAGTATGAAGAAAAGGTTCCCAAGAGCCAGGCAAAGTATTAGGGACAGGCCCTGCTCCCACTGTTAGGAGTATCACAAACAGACCAAACTAAACAACTGTCATATATCTGTAGAGGGCATAGGTAGGTCACATACAGACTCCCTGGCTGTTGGTTCAGACATCTTGAGTTCCTATGAGCCAGGTTAGTTGTTTCTGTATGTTTTCTTGTGATGTCCTTGATACCTCTGGATCCTACAATCCTTCATCCTCTTTTCAGCAGGACTCATGCAGCACGCCCTAATGTTTGGCTGTAGGTCTCTGTATCTGTTTCCATCAGTTAATGGATGAAGGTTTTCTGATGCCAACTGGGGTAGTAACCAATCTGATAATAGATGGTGAGTTCAGGCTAAGTATCCATTACTTCTAGGAGTCTCAGTTGGAGTCACCCTTGTAAATTCGTGGAGTTTCCCTTCCATCAGTTTACCTGTCCCTAAAAAGTCACTCATTTTGAGTTCTCTCTTTCTGTATTCTACCCTTCCACACAAATCCCAGCCCAATCCCTCAAATTCCCATCCTCATGCCTCTCTTCAGTATTCTACTCTTCCATCCAAATCTCAACTCAGTCCCTCAAATTCCCATCCTCATCCTCCCCCTCTCTACCCAGGAGATCTCTTCTATTTCCCCTTCCAAGGGAGAACCATGCATCCCCACTTGAACACTCCTTTTTACATAGCTTCTCTGAGTTTGTGGATTGTAACATGGTTAAAATATTAACCTAATAATACAAATGAAAGCCTTTAAAATATTAATGCACAATACCACCAAAACTAGGTAATAAAGAGATAAAGAAAGTGTCTTTCCCCGCCACCAGAGAACAAATCATGATTTTCTAAATGATCACTTATTAACAAAAGTATTTTAAATGTTGGTAGATGACCAAGTTCTTACTAATATGATGAAAGGAGGGTTCTACCAGGAAGAAGACTTCTTGACAACGATGAACCTTACGTTATGTGATGAGAAAGCCTTTCCCATAATTTTTTTTTCTACACTGAATGCAAATGTAATGGTCAGTTTTAACTGTCAACATGATATAATCTAGAATTACCTTGAAAAGTTGTATCAATAATCAAATTGGTGTGTAGGTATGCCTGTGGGAAAATTTCTCTCTCTCTCTCTCTCTCTCTCTCTCTCTCTCTCTCTCTCTCTCTCTCTCTCTCTCTCTCTCTCTGTCTGTCTGTATTTTTTGTGTTTTTTTTTTGATAAAGGGTTTCTCTGTGTAACAGCTTTGCCTGTCCTGTAACTAGCTTTGTAGCCTCGAACTGACAAAGATCTGCCTGCCTCTGCTTCTGGAGTGCTGGGATTAACAGTATGTGCCACCTTATATCTTCTTATTTGTGTTATTTGAGTTGGAGAGACACACCCTGAATGAGAATGACACCATTTCATGGGCTGCATCCTAAACTCAAGCAAAAGGTGCAGGTTAACTCTAGTGTGTATTTAATTCATTGTTCTTGGCTTTGGATTGTGGATGTAATATGACTACGTGCTTCAAGTTACTGCTGTATTGACTATAATCTACAAGGGAGACCCAGATGAATGATTTATCCTTTAATTTATCCTTTTTAATTGAAAATTTTTCAACAGGGAGTACTGGTGCACACCTTTAATCCTAGGACTTTGGAGGCAGGGGCAGGGAGATCTCTAAATTTGAGGCCAGCCTTATCTACAGAGTGATGGCAAGGATAGCCTCTCTCAAAACAAACAAAAAAGGAAGAAGTATTTTCATCTAATATATTCTGATTACACTTTTCCCATCCTCTAACTCCTTCGCACCTCCTCCCAACTCCAAGCCCTTTCTCTCTCTCTCTTTACCACATAAAATGAAAAACAAACAAGCAAGCAAAAAAGAAAACAACAGCAACAACAACAGCAATACACAGGCAAAAGATGCATAAAACAAAATAATTCAAAAATAATAACCAAATAAAGCAACATGAGGCCAAACGTCCACAAAAATAGCATTGAGTACATTTTTTGTGTTGGTTATATACTGCTGAGCATGGTGTCTACCCTGAAGTGTGTTTGACATACCCTATGAGGTTCCATTATGGAAAACCAATTTTTCTTCAAAAGTGGGTTTCAGTTAGAGATAACTTTTTGGTTATGAATAGAGATATGTGCCCACTTCTCCTTCCCAGCAGGCTTAAACTTACATAGGCCCTGTACACGCTGCCACAGTCTCTGTGTGTTCATATGTGTGTCAATCCTGCTGTGTTTGGATGACAGTGTTTCCTTGGAGTAATTCATCATCAGGCTATTTTATAATAGCAACAGGAATAGAAGCTAAAATACCACTTAATAATCATGAGGCAATGAACACCTGATAAAAATCCCAGCATGAAGCCGGGCGGTGGTGGCGCACGCTTTTAATCCCAGCACTCGGGAGGCAGAGCCAGGCGGATCTCTGTGAGTTCGAGGCCAGCCTGGGCTACCAAGTGAGTTCCAGGAGAGGCACAAAGCTACACAGAGAAACCCTGTCTCAAAAAACCAAAAAAAAAAAAAAAAAAATCCGAGCATGGTTTTTAGGTGAATCATTGAGCAGCTTTTTGAACCAATAATGGTGACTTCTGACCTCTTTGCAGTTTAAGGGAAATAATCTCCTCTTTCTTTAAGATGCAAAGCAAAAACTGATATTCTATAAAACTGAAAAAGCAAAAAGAAAAGGATGAATTTCTGTATGTTATAGCCTGCCAAAGTTAAATCAAGATGAGGTAAATAAATAGACATATAACATCCCATAATTTAGAAGTAGTGTCTTAAATACTTTTTTATTAAGACTTTTTTTATTTATTTCACATACCAACCACAGATCCCCCTCTCTTCCTTCCTCCCAACCTGAAGCCTTCCCCCCAATCGACTCCCCATTCCTTCCTCTGACAAGGTATGACCTCCGATGGGGTGTCAGCAAAGCCTGGTGCATTCAGTTGAGGCAGGTGTAAGCCCATCCACCTGCATCAAGGCTGTGCAAGGTTTCCCACCATAGGTAATGGGCTCCAAAAAGCCAGCTCATGCGCCAGGGTTGGATCCTGATCCTACTGCCAGGGGTTCCCTTAAGCATATCAAGTGACACAACTGTCTAGCTTATTCAGAGGGCTTGGTCCAGTCCCATGGAGGCTCCACAGTTGTTAGTCTAAAGTCCATGAGTTCCCACTAGCTTGGTTTGGTTGTCTTGGTTTCCCCATCATGATCTTGATGCCCCTTGCTCATAGAATCCTTCTTCCATCTGTTTGACTGGACTCCTAGAGCTTAGCCTGGTGCTTGGTTGTGGATTTCTGCATCTGCTTCCATCAGTTACTGGATGGTGACATTTATGGTATTCACTGATCTGATTACTGGGGTAAGCAAGTACAGGTACCTTCTCTGCTATCTTTGTAATAAAGCACCATTACAAAAAGCAACTTGAGAAAATAGTTTATTTCAGCTTACACTTTCAGACAACAGTCCATTACTAAGAGAAGTCAGGGCAGAAACTCAAGGAAGGAACCTGGATTCAGGAACAGATGCAGAGTCCATGGGCAAGTGCTTAATTACTCATTTATGCATGGCATTCTCAACCTGTTTTCTTATAGCACTTAGTACTATCCATAGTGATCTAGGACCTCCCACTACAATCATCAATCAAGAAAATCTACCAAAGTCTTTCCCGTAGTTGAATCTTTTCAGGACATTTTTCTCAACAGAGATTCTCTTTTCAAATGTCTCTAGCTTACGTCAAGTTGACAAAAAACTAGAAAGCCCAAAGCAGTACCAAAAAATTACCTAAGTAAAACAATCCCAGGGCCAGATGGATTAAGTGCAAAATTCTAGAAGAGGTTCAAAAAATTAACACCAATATTACACAAATTATTCTGTAAAATAGAAAAAGAATGAACATTTCAAATTTATTTTTCACAAAGTCATTTCTACTCTGAAACAAAACCAGACAAAAATACAATAAAAGAGAAAATTGTAGGCTACTAGCACTAATAAACATGAACATAAGAATTCTCAATCAAATATTTACATGTGGAATGCAATAATAGTACATCAAGAATATTATCCACTGTAATGAAGCAAGTTTGAGCCCAGAGCTATAGGGGTGGTTCAAGAGAAGTACATTAATATATGTAATCAACCACACAACATAGGTTCAATTACAGGAATCAGAAGAGTATCCTATGATTTGCAGAAAAAACCTTTAACAAAATCCACATCCCATCATAACAAACATTTTGGAGAATTGAGGGATACATGAAAGATATTTCAACATAAGAATGGAAATATATGGTAATTTTGTATCTAATATCATCATAAATGGAGATAATCTTAAAGCATTTCTACTAAATGCTTTAAGAAAAAAAAAATCTGTTGTCTTCCCTCCTATTAAACAGGGTGCTTGAAGTCTTAATTGCAGGAATAAGAAAATAGAGGCTATAAAGAGGATACAAATAGGAAATGAAAGAATCAAAATAACTTTATTTGACGATGTGTGTCTATAAAAAGATAGTCACTAGAGATTCTACCAAAAAATATTACAACTGATAAAAATATTAAATAAATTATTATTATGCAAAATATAAGAATAAAATAAATATCTTTCCCATATACCTAAGAAAAGTATAGCAGGAATTAAATCAGGGAAACAATACCATTTCAGTAGCCTCAAAAATATCTTGGAATAAATCTAATCAACATAGTGAAAGACACACACACATTGATATTTGTAAGTTGCTGAAAAAAGAAATTGAAGATACAAAAGATGAAAAGACCTCCTCCCATGCTCATTAATTGGTAGGACTGATATTGTCAAAAGGAACATTGCATCCAGATCAATGTACAGACTCAGTGCAATCTCCTTCAAAATGTCAACTCAGTTATTCACAGAAATTGAACATAGTCTTAATTTTTTATGTAAATACAAAAGTCTCAGGACAGATAAAAATAGAAAACTAAATAATTAAGAAACTTTATAGACATCACCACTTCAGTTTTCAAGTAATACTACATAGTTAAAGTAATAAAAATAAATTGCTACTGGCATAAAGACAGACACATTTATCAATAGAATAGAAATGAATCCCTAAGTATAGGCCCACATTCCTACAGTCAGTTTATTTTTTGACAATGAAGCCAACAATACACATTGGATAAAAGACAGCATTTTAAACAAATTTTGATTGTCAAATCTAGACGCTTTCATATCACCTTGTACAAAACTAATCGCCAAATGGGTAAAGTACCTCAGCATAAGAACTGATATATTGAAACTGTTAAGAGAGAAAATGAAGTATCCATTTGAACATATAGGCATAGGAAAGGATATTTCTGAACAGGACACCAGTAGGTCAGACATTAAGATCAATAATTTGAAAATGGGACCCCAAGAAACTAAAGAGCTTCTGTACAGCAAAGGACATCATCTTTCATCATCATTTGAATAACAAGGTACCCTGAAGAAATGAAAAACAATTTTTACTTATGTATCTGACAGAGGGTTAGTTTCTAGAATATGAAAGAACTAAAAACTTAAGTATTAAGAAAAAACAACAAAAAACAAGTAAAAATTGGGCATGGAACTAAGCAGAGAGCTCTCAAAAGAAGAAATACAAATAACTAAAAAGCATTTTTTTTTTTTTTACAATTTCAACATCCTAATCATCAGGAAAATGAAAATTAAAACTACTTTGAAATTTAATCTTACCCTAGTCAGAATGGTGAAGATTAAAAAAAAATTATGACCAATGGCTGATGTAGATGTGGGAAAGGGGAACACTTATTCACTGCTGGTGTTAGTGATGACTTTTGCATCCGTTATGGAAACAATGTGTAGAATCCAAAAAAAAAAAACACCCTAAAAGTAGATTTTTCCACACGATTCAGCTATATAACTCTTGGTCATATACTCAAAGAATTCTATATCCTAAATATTGAGATTCTTGCTCAGCCATGTCCACTGCTGTTTAATTCAAAACAGCCAGAAAATGGAAAAAGCTTGACACTTGTTCACTGATGAATGAATGAACACTGAAACTGTAATACTTTTGCACAATGGAATATTATTCAGTTGTTAAGAAAAAATAAATTATGAAAAAATAAAATTGAAAAAAATAATGAAAAATTATGAAAAGTAAAATAGATGGAGCAAGAAACAATTTTGAACTGGATAATTCACATATAGACAGATAAGAATCTCATCTCTTTTTGTTATTTCTGGAAGAATTTTGAGATATATCTGTCTATTTGGAATATACATATAGGTCAGAAATTTAGTGAGAAGGATGGGCTTTCAAGGGAAGAGAGATAAAATGTATTGCTATAAAGGGTTAAGGGTGGAAATGAAACAGGAAGAATTAAATTGAAGTGGCAAATGACACGGCAGTATGGAGAAGAGAATATAGAGAGGGATACCTAACACCTAAATACAGAAACCTACTACTGTAGAAACTCCATATACACATACACACACACAATATATTTATATATATATAAAATGAGTTTATGGAGTTATTCTATATTGCAGAAACAAGTCATGCTATTCCCCTAATAGACAGCACAAGGTTATGGTGATATATTGTGTACCCCAATAAAGCTTGCCTGGGGATCAGAGGACAAAGCCAGCCACTATATTAAACATAGAGGTCAGGCAGTGGTATCACACATCTTTAATCCTAGCGTTCAGGAAGCAGAGATTCATCCAGATCTCTGTGAGTTCAAGGCCATACTGGAAACAGAGATAGGCATGGTGGCACACGCCTTTAATCCCAGGACTAAGGAAGAAGTAAGATATATAAGGTGTGAGTTAACAGGAAGTTTCTCTTTTTTGGTGGAAGATTTTGTAGGGTTAAGAACTTGTGGCTGGCTTGATCTGCTTCTCTGATCTTTCAGCTTTCACCCCAATATCTGGCTCCGTTTTTTTTTTAATTAATAAGACCATTAGCAATTTGTGTTACACAGGGTAGCAAATAAAAACCTGTGGTGATATATTTTGTACTCTAATAAAATTTGCCTGAAGATCAAAGGACAGAACAAGCCACTAGATTAAACACAGAGGCCAGGAAGAGGTGGCACACACCTTTAATCCTAGCACTCAGGAGCCTGAGGCAGAGATTCATCTGGATCTCTGTGAGTTCAAAGCCACCCCAGATTGCATGAGATTGGTTCAGTCTAGGAGAGAAACAGAGCCAGGCAGTGGTGGTGCACACCTTTAGTCCCAGCACTTGAGATCTCACACCTTTAATCCTAGTATTTGTGAAGCACATATGCCATTCATTCCAGCACTAGGAAGGAAGTGATGGCTGGGAGAAGAAAGGTATATAAGGCATGAGGAGACCGGAACTGAAGCCTTTTAAGGCTGAGGAGTCCTAGAGGCAAGATATGACAGTGGCTTGTTACTTTGTCTCTCTGATCTTTCATCATTTACCCCAATATCTGGCTCTGGGTTTTGGTTTTTTTTTTTTTGTTATTATTAAAAGACAATTTTAGCACCAGGCAGTGGTGGCGCATGCCTTTAATCCTAGCACTCGGGAGGCAAAGCCAGGTGGATCTTTGTGAGTTTGAGGCCAGCTTGGGCTACACAGTGAGTTCCAAGAAAGGCGCCAAAGCTACACAGAGAAATCCTTTCTCAAAAACCAAAAAAAAAAAAAAAAAAAAAGAAAGAAAAGGAAAGAAAAAGGAAAAAAAAGATGCAAAAGACAATTTTAGCAATTCATGTTACCAAAACCCTAGTACTAGAAATTAGTTACTTCTTTAGAAGTTGGTGGCCATTGGAGTCCAATAAAGCCCAGTGGTGGTTTGAATGGAAATATTCCCTAAAGGTTCATTTCTGAATACTTGGTCCCTAGTTCCCAGCACTGTTTGGGTAGATTTAAGAGGTGTGACCTTGCTGGATGAAGATTATCACTGGGGGATTGCTTTATGGCATCAAACACTAATGCTGCTCCATGTATGCTCTCCCTACTTCCATCTCACAGTTTGAAATGTGAGCTCTCCAGGCCCCATAGCTGCTTCTTGTTTCTTAATTCTCTGCCATGATGTATTCTTATTCATCTTGAGCCATAAGTCCAAATAAATCATTTTTCTATTCATTACCTTGTTTATGGTGTTTTATCACAACAATAAAAGTAACTAATACAAGTCCCAAATATTACAGACTAGTGACAATGCTTTTTGTTACCTCGAGAACTTTGTGGTACAATCTTTGTGCTGAAGATACCACACACTTGCATCATAAAACAAGTAGAAATCAAGCTGCTACTGACCTGGAAATATCATCCATATTGGATACCTTTCATAGTTTTGGAAGGTATTACTCACACTAGCAGACAAGAAAAGTGATCATCAGTCTTACCCAGGTTTGAATCCTGTGAGCTACAATAATGATCAAGCTGGCAAGATTTGCTCACTGGTAAGCATAATCATATGAGAGTGATTAAATCATTTCTTATTGTATTTAATGTCCATTACATAAGATAAAACCCATACCTGGAACCATTATTTTGACAAAGAACACACCAGACCAAATATATACCATAGTTCAGAACTTACTACTATTATTTTACTTAATGGACATAGTATTAAACTGACTCATAATAACTTATTGTTAAACCTATAGATTAATGTTTCTCTCAAGCCTCATCACAGATGTCTCATTTTATAGTAGATTGCTATTAATACAGTGATTCACAACTTGCCAAGATGCAAAGAATAAGAGACTAGAGTGATCTGTCCTTGTGGGGATATCTATATAGCATCCTTTCATTCCCAGTCACAAGGGTCATTGTGGAAGAAGTCCAAAGATTCTATGATCCAACATTGGTGGATGGCTTCAAGGAGACATTTTTTTTCCCAAAAAAAGGTCAGTTGCATATATGAACTCTCTTAGCAGCTGTGACTGCATGCACAACACCTGTGTAAACTCAAGCCATACAAAATCTTACCATGGCATGTGGAGATGGGTACAAAGTACCATTCCCATTTGAGGACCTATTGGTATTTATTATCTACTGGGAGATGGAGAGTTAAGTTTGTTTGGGTATGTAGTGCCCAATACATTGACCATATGCCAGTAGATGGCCACATATCCAATAGTTCATGGGCAAGGCAAATCAAACTTAATATGTTTGAAATTAAAATGAGGACACAAAGTTGGCAGAATGTGGAGGAGTGCTGGATCTGGGAGTAGTTGAAGAAGGAAGATGAATATGGTCGAAATACATTATATGAAATATCAAAAATGAAGAAAAATATGATCATTAAAATAAATCTTTTTTAAAAATTTGGAAATAGAGTTTATTATTCAATTTCTCCTGTTTTCCATTATGCTTCAAAGAAAGTTTATTTACAATCTGTTTAATGTTTCACCTAATCTTACTTGAGCATCATTGAGACAGCTCTGTTGGAAATGATTTTGTTGGGCAATGCTATAACCTCATCTTGATCACCATAGGAAGTTGGACAAAAGTAGATCCCTAAAAGAGGTCTTATTGTCTCCACATATCTGTCATGGCCTAAAACCCATAGTCACATTGTGTGTGTATCCAAAGAAGCATTTTCATCTATCCAGAAGAAATGTAATGAAGGAGCATTATCAGCAATCAACAGTGTATTTCACAATATAACTTGATGTACTATGGATATGTATATATTATTCGAAGTTCCCTGCATCTTCAAGTCCTCATCAGTTATCCATTTGTCATAATATCTTGAAGTATTGCCTCCTAGGCGAATTATCCAGAGATGCCAGATAATGTAATACCATGATACTTATTTTTTTTAAAAAATTCTGTTGTGCGTTTGTGTAATGTGACTAAAATAATTCTTATTTACTTCTTCCTACAGTAGAACCTACATATCCTGATGTTAGGAATCTTGATATATTATTGGAGCTTAGTGAAATTAGTTGCAAATATTTGTTGATGAATTTGAAGAATTCATACATTTTAGTTTTGAAAACTAGCCATTTTTTTAATAAGGAGTGTACATAAAAGATAGCTACTTATTTACTTCTTGATACATTTAGTGAGCTGTTATTTTTTTCCATATATTTCAATGGTTGGGATTATCTGAAGGTCTCTGATATCTTTATAAATAACACCAAGAATTTAGCTTCTTTTTTGTTGTTGTTTTTGGAGACAAGGTTTCTCTGTGTAGTTTTGGTGCCTATCCTGGATCTCACTCTGTAGACCAGGGTGTCCTCGAACTCACAGAGATCTGCCTGGTTCTGTCTCCTGAGTGTTGAGATTAAAGGCTTGTGCCACCACTGCCTGGTTTAGCTTCTTATATTACTGAGATGTAGCTGAAAGTTTTCCTGTGTCCCGCCCAGCTGCGTGGTCCCTCAGCTGCTTATAAAATAAGCAGAGCAACACACATTCACAGCATACCGCACAACATTCCACAGAACTGGGAAACACAAAGTCTTACCAAAATGATTGCCTAAACATGAATTGAATAAGGATGACACCAATAGACATACCAGAGTGTATGAGAGAAAGTCTGTGAGGCCTCAACCCTATGCAAAGAAGTACAAGCAAATAAAGAATGCTGAAAATGGAAGAAATAGTCTTCTCCAGAGAAGAGCATACTAACTACTCATTCAATACCAAATATTCATTCATGAAAACATACATAGAGAAACATTATACAGAATGAGGAGGTTATAATTAGACATATAACAAGGAAAAAGAAGCCATGGGTATGGAAGAAAGCAAGGAGGTATATATGGGAATATTTGAAGCACAGAAAGGCAAGAGAAAATGATGTAATTACATGATCTCAAAAATAAAATGGCCATTTTGTTGTACAAACATACATTCACACACATGTATCCGTGTATTATTCAGGGTTCTATAGAGTAGCAGAAATTGTAGAATGAATCTGTCTATCTATCTATCTATCTATCTATCTATCTATCTATCTATCTATCTATCTATCCATCTATCTATTTATCTACCCATTTAATCTACCTGTCTGTCTACATATGTGTGTGTGTGTATTTATATATCCAAACACATACATGTGTCCATGTACTATTCAGGATTCTCTAGAGTAACAGAAATTGTAGAATGAATATCTATCTATCTATCCATCTATCTATCTATCTATCTATCATCTATCTATCTATCTATCTATCTATCTATCTAATCTGTCTACACATATATATAAGTGTGTGTATTTATATATCATATAATATGTTTTACATATTATATAATGTATGTTTTATATAATATAATTTATATGGATGTATATTTAATAACATATATCTTCATATAAATATATATACTGTATACATATATATGTGTATATATATATATATATATATATATATGATTTATTAGAATGACTTACAGTCTGTAGTTCAGCTAATCCAACAATGACTGACTATGAATGGAAAGTCCAAGAATACCATAATTGCTCAGCCACAAGATTATGTCTTACCTGATCTTCAGAAGAAGTAGGCTCTAATGACAGTGAAGGAATGGATTTGCTAGCCAGGTGAGGCAAGCAGGCAAAGAGTAACAGCTGCCTTCTTCCATGTCCTTATACTGGCTTCCCACAGATGGTGTGGCTCAGATTAAAGATGTTTCTTCTAGCCTCAAATTCCAGATTAAAGGCACGTGTCTCTTGCAACGTGATCTGGATTAAAGAAGTGTGTCTTTTTAACTGAAAGTGGATCTTCCTACTTCAAATTAAGCAAATTCATCCCTAACAGGCTTGAGGGCCAGTGGGCCCAAACAAGTAAAAAAGATACTTTCTGAGAGCCAACCAAGGTCTGCCTAAGGGCCTTAGCAACAGCAGCTAAAACATGATCTGGAGATGACTTGGACCAATGAGAGGCAGCCATATCACATCAGCAGATGCATATTCATCAGACATCCCCCCCAGGGTGGGGGTGGAGAGTATATTAGGCTTGCCTCTTCCTGAATAAACTGAGCTTGTTGTTTCGACATTCTCCTGGAGTCTGTGTAGTTTGACTCCGTGCCTACTTGGTCCCCTCGCCCTAAGGGAACAACAGAATGGGACCCTGCTACACATGTGTGCCCTCCATTGTTAGTTCTAGATGTAGTCAAGTTGACAGCCAACAATAACCATCCTGTTCCATAATTAAAAATAAAAATAAATATTTAAAAATAATTTATAAAATTATAATGAAATATGTAGATGACTATGAAGGTTAGGATTTCAGAGAAGTGAATGCATTATAGATTTTTTTGCCATGTTCTAGTATAAAGAATATAATTTTAGTGTTATAGATAAAGCATGAAATCAAAGGTCTATGGAAGCAATGATGGAGACCTTGGTAATATCATTTTGGTAGAGGTGGATAAATAGGTATTTGTAGTAGGTAGGTGTTCCAGCTTTGACCTTGAAACACTGCCCCTAAAGTGACAACAGGTAACTGAGACACCTGCCTTTGACCTGCCCCTGGGGTGAGAGGGAGCCCCTTAAGAGTCAAGGTGCTTATGTGCTGGCCCTTTCTGGATACCTCGTGGTCCTGGAACCTGGATGAGAGATCAAGCCAGAGTTCTCTGCTGGATGGTACCTCATCTCTACCGGATCCTGTAACCAACCCCTATTTGGTGTAAGTTACCCCAGAAATAAACCTCTCTTGATTATCAGATAAATTATGTGAAATTGCCTCATTAATTACAGTTATAGGTATTGACTTGAAAAAGGGACAGAAGGCATAATCAATTTTAATCATTGGATTTAAGAAATCCAGTATATGGTGATGTGATATTTGCACTTGAGTTCATAAAATAGAAAAAAAAAGTTTTAATCTTATGTCTGTTTTACATATATAATGATGAAATATAAAGATTTTTCCAAACAGTAAAATATTTAATAGCAATTGGATATGCTGACAGAGTTAAGATTTTGAAGCCAGAAACTTTTATTTGAATTCTAATTCTTGTGTAAGAATGACTTTTGACAGCTTTATTATTTATACAGTGAGTTTCCTTGTGTTGATAACATGAAGATTAAATTATCAAAATTGTGATGTCTTTGTAAAAGTTAAATATGACAATGAATGAAAAAAAGTTTGCACAATGTCAAACATTATCTCATATGATGTTTTTATGAATACTTTCAAACACTGAATATATTCATAATCTTTCATATGCAATCTGATTAAGAAATATAAACTTACATTAAAACAAAAACCATTTATTATATATCTATCTTGATTGGATACAGTTTTTTAGAAGAAACATGAACAGTGAGTCAATAGACTATATTGATCATGATATTTACCTTATACAGCTAAACATCATTTCAAATAGCACTGCAGTTTTATATCCAACGAAGAAAAATTGTGCTGTAATATATGGAGACAGAAGGACAGACTTAATCTAAGCTATATTACTGAGATAAATGTTGACAGTAAAATGTGTGAAGTGTATGATGAAACAGTCTCTTAACAATACCAGAAAACAATCCACATCATATAGTTTGTAAAAGTTGATTTAAGGTTTACATAAAAGCACCAACTGTCTATGTTGATTAAATAGATAACATTCAGAGTGTTCATGGATACAAAGGACATTCTGAAACTATAAAAAAGCTTTAACTGCTGTAATTTTCAGATAAAACAATTGCAATGTTCCTATAATTATCAGTGAGTGGTACTCTAAACCTATCTTAATATAGTAGATATTATTAATCTATATGTTCCTCATAGTCTCCAGAATCTATTTGGAAACAGTGGATATGGCACAAGTGTAAACTCAAACGCTTTTAAATGGTACCTTGTCTGAAGGTTTCCATACCATGCCAGTTTGTTTTTGTCAACTTGAACATATTTAGGAAGAGGAAGTCTCACCTGAGGAATACATCTAATGCATCCATTAGATTGTCCCCTGGGCATACCTGTGGAGTACTTTCTTAATTAATTATTAATGTGAGAGGTGTTGGCCTACAGTGGGTGGTGCCATTCCTGGGCAAGTGGTTTTAGGTAGAATTAAAAAGCAAAATGAGAGCCAGGTGGTGGTGGCACATGCCTTTAATCCCAGCACTCGGGAGGCAGAGCCAGGTGGATCTCTGTGAGTTCGAGGCCAGCCTGGGCTACCAAGTGAGTTCCAGGAAAGGTGCAAAGCTACACAGAGAAACCCTGTCTCGAAAAGCCAAAAAAAAAAAAGCAAACTAAAGGACACATATAACAACAAAATAAAACTTTTCTTTCCTCAAGTTGCAATGGGTAAGAATGCTGTATCTTAGCACTACAAAAGAAAATTAAGACACATTAAGCTTCTCATACATGAGATACACTAGTAAAGAGTAACTGTTTGTTTCATAAATGAACATAATTGCATGAATCAGGGAAGATGTTAGATTGCATTTTATTGGGAATTATCTTGTTCATATAACCAAATAAAGTTCTAATACACTAAGAATCTGAGTGCACTAATTTAACTTTCTTTTTGTGTTGGAACATACAGCCACAATATGTGACAGAAACAACTTAAAGTAAAATAATAATAATAATAATAATAATAATAATAATAATAATAACAACAATAAAACAAATCATTCTTATACAAGGTTTCAAAATTTCAGCATATATTTCTAAGCTATGTTGATTCCAGGTCTTCAGTAACAAACCATCATGGTAGGAGGATCAAGTGCTAGAATAGGCTGTTCATCTTATAGCATATAGGAAACAGATGGTAGGAATATAGAAAGGGGCCAGGATAAAATATATCACCCAAATACATAGTCTCAGTGACATACATTTTCTGACTAGAAACACCATCACAAACTCCATAAGGTGTGTTTTAATAATCTGCCAGGCATTTCAAAATCCAAACAACTTGGCAACTAATACCAACTATCATAGGGTTTGAGAGATGGCTCATAGGATAAGAGTGTTGACTGTACAATTTAAAGAACTGGAGTGTAGATTCTCCAAACCCAAAAAAAGCCAGGTATCTACTGCTTGCCTATAACCTCAGCTTAAAGGGATTCAGAGATGGAAGAATCATTGGGGATTTCTGACTTCCAGTGTAACTTAGAAAAATGAGAACCAAGGTTCAAGGAGAGACCCTGCCTTAGAGGAATAGTCAGAGAGTAAGGAGAAGACCTAATGGATTTTTCTTGCCTCAGCACATGTATACCCATGCATAATCACAAATCTGCACATGTACTCACACAGAGACAGGATCACATAAATGAATATATACTTTGCAACACAATAATCTTTTTTTCTATGATTCCTGTTCTGTTAACATCTTTAAGTCTACATATAAACAAATGAAAGCAAACAATGCCTGGTTTATATTAAGCAACTGTGTAACATACTAAACATTTCACATATTTCATGTACTTTTTGAAAATATTAAAGAAAATTAAACATTGATAACATATCCTTAGGAAATGTCATAGTAAAAATGATTTTGTTAGAAGGTAATGTTTTGCGTTTTTGGTTTTTTTTTCTCATTATACGTAAATGTAATGCTAAACTCAAACTTATTCCTATATACTAACCACTTCCAAAACATGGTGTAATTGTCATTTACATTCAGTAAATGTCTGTTAACTCTATATGCAACTGGAGCTTTCCTGTCAAATTAATTAATATGCAAATTTAGTTGGCTTTTACTAATTCTCATTAATGACTGTGAAACCTATTAAAAATGGCCAGATGTTGATAAATGATTACGTGAATAAATATTGTAATTGTCAATACTCCTTGTACTGCATGAAAATGAGATGACATAGAATTACTTTTAAAATTCAAGGACATTGCAAAGTTATATAAAGGGAAAAATCAATAAGTTATTGCATATCAGTTTCATTTCCAAGTGTAGGATAGAAAAAGAGACAGATCCATTATAAGATGTTTTTATTTAGCTAGGTAAAATATATTAAAATAAGCAGTATCTTGGATAAATTTTGGAGAAAGCTGGTAGAACTCTGTAAGGAGTTACTATGGTTTTCTATTTGCTAAAGTGAATAAAGTAATCATTGAAGACATGAGACAAGACAACTGATTTACAATGGGATTAATACTGATATTGAGTCATAAAACCTTTAAGCTCCTTTTTTTTTTCTACTGTTCCCTGGAGTGAAGCTTTCAGTTTCTTTTAACTAGTAAATTTATATAACCATCAGATAATTTACTACAGAAACAACATGCTGTATATAGCACCCTGCTGAATATAGGATTTTTCTGAGAAGTTGAAAGTTTCCTGAGGTTTTAAGTAGAAAATAAATAAATAGTAGCGATTGTCTCAATTGTGTATGTGTGTGTGTGTGTGTGTGTGTGTGTGTGTGTGTGTGTGTATGTTTTGTGTGTGTGTTGGGGTGTAAAGTATAATAAAAATTTGATGTTAACCATTTCTCTGTTTTTATTTTGCATTATTCTTGCCTTCTAAAATGTTTTATTCTTTCTATTTCCGTGATTCACTCAAAATTTCTATGATAACACTCAAAAATGTTTTCTTTATCTTATATTCATTATAAACTCTGAGTAACATTTTTCTCTTGGATTTACCTCTAGTTAGTTCATGTTTCCGTGCCCTGTTATCTAACCTATAAATATAATGTCTTTAAAATGTCAAGTACTTATTCTATTAAGTTAATATAAAATACAATATAAATCTTCATTTGAGGTACTTAGTTTATGCTTTCGTATCTACAAAAGATATCAATATTACCAGAATAAGTCTGATATTTTTCAGAAGAATGTGATGTTAAATATCACATTTTATATTTTAAAACAACCTCATAGAAAAATAATCCCTGACATACACATGTGTACACACTGACTCTCAGCTCTCTCAGTCAACTCATTTCTAGACTTCTTACTGGCTAAGCCAAAGGGAAAGTTATATTAAAAAAATTCAACATATTTCTGTAATGTTTCCATATATGAAGAACTGTTATCCAGAATGTATGTATCTGAATCATTAAATATATTATATACTCATAGAAAAATACTTCTGAGTAGTCCTAATGAGATGATTTTTATTAGCTAAAAAGACAAATTATACTACTATTTTAAAGTAAGTAGACTTCCCATTTTCACCCATTTTAAAAGCAGTACATCATGTCATGAGTGAGGCTAGCTCAGGGCAATAGTGTTTGCCTTGTATGCTCAAGGCCATGTATTTAATCTCTAGTATTGTAAAGATCATATGCATTCTTATAGATTATAAAAAGAAAGATGATCAAAAAAAATATAATTTTTTTTCAAAAGTTAAATATTACTTTACTAGCTCACATGGCATATATATGGACTTAGTTTCACATTAAATTTATTTTATTGCCTGTGTGTGTGTGTGTGTGTGTGTGTGTGTGTGTGTGTGTGTGTGTAATCAAGCAAATTCCATATTCAGGAAGTCACAGGCCAACTCAACTTGTAGGCATTGACTTCTTCTGTTATATGAATACTGAGGAAAAAAACTCAGGTTGTGATATTTGGCAGCCAATTCTTTTGCCTACTGATCTGATGTGACATTAACTATATGGACAATGGGACAAAGCACTGTTGCTATCCTGAGATGTAACCCAATCTTCTTAGATCACAGCTGCAGTGGCCCAGTGTCTTTACACATAAATCTAGAAAAGCATTTCCACCAAAGGCCAATTGCTAAACAGGAGCACCTGCAGAGGGCCCCTATATTTAGGAAATCTATTTAAGGCAATGTCCTTTCAAATGAATGTTGTGTCAATGGATTTTCAATTTTACACTTTGAAGCCTTCAGCCTTACCATTATCCTATTGTTCTATAATGAAGTGCACACATTTCTTCTTAGCATCACTAATCTTTTTTATCAAATGCAGGTAGTTTGTCTCCACAGTGTGGAAGTAGTCTATAACTTTAACTGTTCATGCCCTCTCCCCACCAAACTGAATTTTAAACATTTTCCTCTCTTTCTCTTTCAATCTGGCTATATACACTGAGCAGCAAATATGCCACAGCCTGACTAATATTATGTTATTGGCATATCTCTTGTAAAAAAAAATTAACTCATGGTTTTAAATTCAGCTTCCCTCAAATTTGATAATGTGAGCAGAAAAGAGTCACATTCTTTAGCAGAATATGAAAATGGCATCTCTTCCAAATCTTGATGTTTTTTATTCTTCACTGAAAGCTCTTAAATTAAGCCTTTACTTATCAATGTTTCTAGTATCATTCAAACTTTCTGAACACCTACTCTAATGCCCATTTAAATCTGATTATAATATTCTAAAGCTTCTCTATGTTTCAGCTCCAAACTTTCAAATCCCTGCACAAACTAGTTCTTAAGTCTATGGTCAGGCTCATCACAACAGCAATTGAATAATTAATACAAATTCTCTATACCAATTAATAGTTTAATTGCTATGACAGATATTTAGTCAATAATTTTATGGAGGAGAAGAATATTTTGGCTCATGTTTCAAGGGTTATAGTCCATCATAGCAGTACATGAAAGACAGCTGAAACAGCTGCGCCAATATTGGTGAGGTTTGCAACATGGCCTGTTATATTTTTGGACAAAAAAGAAGAAGGGAAGCTGATATCTTGAGCAAAAACTGGAGTCAGGTTGTAATTCAAAACAAAAAGATTCATGACATGTGAGGAATGCCTACAGGTATGTTACAGAGAGAGAGAGAGAGAGAGAGAGAGAGAGAGAGAGAGAGAGAGAGAGAGAGAGAGAGAGAATTAATTGTATGACCTGTACAATATCAAATGATTTGCTTTTACTTTATTTGAGTTATAGAGTAATGAAAGAGACAGACATGTTTGGAAAAACACTGAAAATGTTCAAATCTTGGCAGGAAAATGAGCATTCATATTTACAATGTCCAAATCCTTCTTTTTATCTCAAAATAGTGTATGTCTAGACATATTCAGATTCAGCTGCAAAAAGTGAATGAAAAGACTTGTGGGTATGATGAGAGGTTAGAAGACACCTCTATGCATTCCAAGAGAAGATTAAAGATAGAAAATAATTGACTATAACTGTCAGTGAAAGAACTGAAGAACAAAGCAATAAACTTAGATGATACATCTTCCAAAAAGAAGCATATACAAGCTGCCACCAGTTGTTGCCTATCCACAAGGTGCTGCTTACATAACAATTGTTTCACAAGTCACTGACTCTGAGATGCTCTCTCTTTTTGGTTACAAGATTTACACAAGAACAGAGACTGGATTAGTTGTGAATATGTGTCCAGGGGCTGGATACATTGTGGGTAGAAAGATAGCTAGAGCAGCACAGGCAATGAAGATGAAGGCAGAAGTGTGATACAGTTACTAAAATGAGATACTTCCCTGACATCCTAGAGTGAATAGCTCAAGAAGGATTCATCTCTGCCACTCCCTGAGCAAGTGACAACATGACAACCTAAGAAGTATGCTACTGAACACAGCACAGTCTCTCCAATGGGAGTGGCCAAGAATATGCTATCTGTTTTAAAACCTTAAACACAAGTAGAGAGGACTTTGTCCCCTACTCAGAGCATTATTCCCTGAAAGTCTTCCATGCAAACGCCATCTAAAGTAACAGATACAAAGTTATATTGAATATGCAGGTCATCTTATACTGGAAAATATAGGCAGAAAGTAGAACTCTATATGGAAACCTCCTTCCCCAAGGATATACTGGATCATGCTTGAGTTGAAGAGACTAGCAACCCTTTCCTACATATGGATATTGCTACAAAACTAATTGAGGGAAAAGAATAAGACATATTCATCCTAATCAAGAAGAAATACTGACTAAGCTTATTGCATTTTATATTCTGTTTTATTTCCATTTAATTTTTCTATATTTTGCATATATTTTATCAATTATTATGCACATAACAGATTTCTTTTCTTACATGCATACTTAATTTTCATTGCCCCTCACTATCCCTGTGTCACTTCTGTTCCATCTCCCTGACATTCACTTCTGCTTGTACACTTCTACCCATAGCATTATTTTTCAACTTTAATATTTCATGTGTTCTATTAACCTCCTCACCCATTTCCTTAAAGCCTGTCTGCCCCTCTCTTAGACTCCTTTTCTAGTTTCCTTATCTGTAGCCTCATGTACTCTCAAATAAATTAACATATATATATATATATATATATATATATATATATATATATATATATATATATATATATATAATTAGATGTTAGGAACCTATATAAGAAAGAACTTGTTATATTTGTCTTTCTCAACCTGAATTATCCTGCTGAATTTAATATTTTTTAGTCCCAATATATTACTAAAATTAAGTACCTTCATTTTCTTTATAGCTGAATAAAATTTAAAGAAAGTTCCTAGAATGAAAGCAAAAAAAAACACCAAAAACAAAAAAACCAAAAAACAAAAAAAACAGTTAAAAAATGATAGCACAACTTAGCCGGGCGGTGGTGGCGCATGCCTTTAATCCCAGCACTCGGGAGGCAGAGCCAGGTGGATCTCTGTGAGTTCGAGGCCAGCCTGGGCTACCAAGTGAGTCCCAGGAAAGGCACAAAGCTACACAGAGAAACCCTGTCTCAAAAAACCAAAAAAAAAAAAAAAAAGATAGCACAACTTGACAAAACCTATGGAACACAACTAAAATAGTGCACAATTAAAAGATTATAGCTTGCAAGTGTTTACATTTTAAAAGGTTTGAGAAACTGCAAATGATTAACTTCATAATGTACCTTGAGGTTTTATAAAATCAAGGAGAAGCCCATCCCAAATACAGTATGTGGCAAGAAATAATGATTATGGCAGAAATAAAATGTACCCTTAACAGAGTTGATTCTATGACCTTAACCTTTGGTTAGAGAAAGCCACAAATAACTATTTGAAAATATAGGCATATGCTATGGATACCATTCTGTATAAATAAAACACTGATTGGCAAGTGGTCAGGCAGGAAGTAGGCGGGACAAGGAGAGAGGAGAATTCTGGGAAGTGGAAGGCTGAGGAGAGAGACACTGCCAGCCGCCGCCATGACAAGCAGCATGTGAAGGTGCTGGTAAGCCATGAGCCACGTGGCAAGGTATAGATTTATAGAAATGGATTAATTTAATAATAAGAACAGTTAGCAAGAAGCCTGCCATGGCCATACAGTTTGTAAGCAATATAAGTCTCTGTGTTTATTTGGTTGGGTCTGAGCGGCTATGGGACTGGCAGGTGACAGAGATTTGTCCTGACCATGGGCCAGGCAGGAAAACTCTAGCTACAGGCATAGGCAACAACATTCTGAAAAGGACTCTAATCATAAAAACTTCCACATAGTAAATGAAGCAGTCATTAGAATTAAGACACACTACAGAATAGAAGAAAATCTTTGGTGACAATACAATGGACAGAAGATTTATATCTGGAATGTATGTAAAGGAACTACAAAACTGAATCTATGCTCCAAACTTAGGTCAAAATAATGCACTGAATGATCATCAAAGAGGAAACACAAATGACCACATTCAAATGATGGAGAAGGTCCTGGTGAAATTGGAATAAGGGAGAGTGAGTTGGCTATTACCTAAATGCATTATATTTATATGCAAATTTATCAAAAAAGAAATAATAGAAACAAAAAATACTTGGAGATTTTAGCTCACCCCAGTGAGTATAGTTAACATAAAAAATGGCAATAATGTTGGCAAGAACTCTTTTTACTGGTAGTGAAAATATATGCCAAGGCTGCAACTGTTGAATCACTATGAATGTTCCTCAGATTCTACAAATATCATGTGATCTAGCTATAGTGCATTTGAATATGTATCCAAAAGACTCTATGATGTACAAAAGTGATGATTGCATATACATTTTTATTGCTTCACTATTCATAAGAGGTTAAAAAATGAAGCAAGCCTGAATATGCATCAACAGATAATAGATAAAAATGTGGCATATACACATTATGAAATTTCATTTTCCCATAAAGAAAAAGAAAATATGGCATTTTCAGAAGAAAATAAATGAAACAAGAAATCTTTACTTTAAGGAAAATATTCCAGACTCACATAGATACTTAGTCTTTTTCTGTCATATGTGATAACTCTTAATTTGCATATTTATAAGGGGGATCAAGGTCCTAAAACTAGAAGAGGACCTTGGTTGGTGGGGGAAGAGACAATTTAAAGGAAGGAGGAGGTGGGAAAAAGAAAAAGGATAGTGTAGTCTATATGAACGTACATGCAGGAGTATAAAGAAGGAAGAAAGGGACAAGTTAGAGGAAGGGAGGGGAGCAAGAGAAGGCTGAAAGAGAAAAACTAAGAATAAATATGTATGAAAACACCAAAATAAAAGAAAGTAGTACCATTACTTTCCTTGCTAAAATAAAAAACTGAATTTAAAAATATGGGGGAATACAAAAGACAAGTATAGATATTTTATTAGAAAAAAACTGTTAAAGGCGAAGAAGATTTTCAAAACAGTAAAGAAAAGCAACTTGAGACATACATGGGAGCATTCATAAAACTAAGGACTTCTCTGCAGAAACTTTACTGTGGATGTAATTCTAAACGGTCTTATTAAATAAGAAACACAGAGCCAAATACAGAGTTAAAAGCCCAAGAGATCAGAGCATTAGTGAATAGCCGTTAGCTTACCACTCACTGCCATTGCTTCCCCAGAGAGAGAGACCTTCTTCCTGTGTGACTGTCTTTTTATTGTCTTTCTGTTCTGCCTTCTCATTGGCTCTAAACCCAACCACATGACGTTCTCATCACTGCCTGTCTATACAGATCTCTAGGTCTTTATGGTTGGTACTGGGATTAAAAGTTTGTGTCACCGCTTGGCTGTGTCTTTGACCACACACAGACTTTGCCTGCCATGTAATCAGACTAAGGGCATGTGCCACCAGTGCCTGACTTCTGCTAAATGGTTGTCTTTTAGCTCTGATTCTCAGGCAACTTTATTTATTAACATACAAATAAAATCACATTTAAGCAGAAATAAAATATCACCATATTTCCCCCTTCTATTCTAATAAAAAGAAAAAAGTTATAACTAATATAAGAAAAACTATATACAGTAAGTACAATAACTATATACAATATATATAAACAATAAATACTTAAACAACGTCTAGTCCATTTGCATTTGACAAACTCAGAGAAAATAGCCCATTATCTATCCTATTTTGGTAAGTCCACACATTTCACTACAAATAAAATATCACTATACTTTACAGGCCTATAGTGTATAGGATGATAAGACAGAGAAAGCCATGGGTATTCCCTCAATATCACAAACAATTGTGCCTAAAAATAAGAGGGAGTGGTTCTTCAAGCTGACAAATATAAACATAAGGGCAAAGGAGACCATAAATTTCACCAAGAATGTTTTGTATATTACGTATCTATCCATAGCTTTTTGTAGGTCATACTTTAAGCAGTGAAAAAAAAAAGAACGTAATTAATGTTTTCAATTCTTTTGTCACAAGACAATTCAACAAGGAAGAAATTTATATGGAGATAATTTGTTTAGTAATTTTTAATTTTTCCTCCCTAGTATTCGTATTGATTATTTCCTTTCAGCTAGAACCAGACTTTTGATCAAATTTGAGACATATTATTCTATGATTTAAAACTAAATGTTATTACTGAATTAAGATATTTATTTCAATAATTTATAAATAATAAAATATATGACTCTTTTTATTTGATTATAAAGCAAGTAATATTTACCTCTTGAAAAACAAGAATATCGCCTGGCGGTGGTAGTGCACGCCTTTAATCCCAGCACTCGGGAGGCAGAGCCAGGTGGATCTCTGTGAGTTCGAGGCCAGCCTGGACTACCAAGTGAGTCCCAGGAAAGGTGCAAAGCTACCCAGAGAAACCCTATCTTGAAAAACCAAAAAAAAAAAAAATATCAATATCAAAGGAGTAAAACAATTTTAATGTTGTTTTTCTAAATGAACACAGTGAAAAAAATATTTTGATTACCAAAACAGATATTTGTTGTTTTCTTTTACCTCTCACTTGGAGCTAACACCTTTTTCCGTCCACATTAATATAAACTTTGGCAGATAGCTACGTTTGATCAAATTCTATGTCCATTCACTGGCTCAATACAGTATAATGAATAAAGAAACCCACAAAGACTGAAGCTTTAAGTTCATGTATAACTTCAAGTTCAAAGAGTTACTTTGTTATCTGAATGTTCTTTAATTTCTTAAGAGACTTTGTAATCACAAATGGACTGTTGTAAAGCGTGAGATAGAGCTGCACTGTTTTAGGAGGTGCCCAATATTTATATCATTTAGTTTTCATTGTAATAACTGTTTGCCGTGGTAGTATAACATTACTTGCTGTTAAAAAAGACCTTCAGGGAGGTTCAAATTGGTGAATACAGCTTAGTCACATGGGGATATTACCAAGGAGTGCTGTATTAGAAAACTGAAAATTTCTTTGTCTCGGAAGGCTTATGCTTCTGACTTAATGCTGTTTGAATATAAGCTGTTTCTGTTTAATTTCTTTCTGGCAATATAACTCATCTTGACAGTATTTCATTTTGTCTGTCACAAAAAATAACCTCTGTTGAGTTCTAGTGAAGGTGTTTTACCACTATAAAACACTCTCAAATAACAGTAATACAACAATTAGGTAGCTGGAGTTTTACAGTAAAATGATTTTGCCCAAGGTCATGTAATCACTTCACCACATGACACTCTAATACAATGGCTCTGAGATTTGTAGATATTTTAATAACATTTTAGTCTCATAAAGGACTGCAAATATATTTGTGCTTAGAGTTGGATGGTTTAAATTCTATACTATATCAACAGTGTAATACTTTCCTAATATAATGTCCATAGGCTTCTATTGAAATTTTTATGTTCCATATTTGGATATAACTTTTGTGCAAGGTAATGGGATTTTAGTAGTGCACTGTAAATTCAGTAAATAAAAGAAATAAAAATTGTAATTTCCCTTTCTCCATCAATTGTTATCAAATCCAGATTAAACCTGCAATTTTTATTCATATTTAAGAATAAGTTCAGGAGGCTGATGAGATAGCTTGCTTGTTAATCACGTTGGTTGATTTTAGGAAAAAGTACTCTACAAGAAAGAACTTTGTTTTGAAATGAGGTCTATTTCTTCAATACAGTCCTGTTTACTCTCACACAAGCCCTAGTGTTCTGGAAGAGGCCTATTGATCATTCCTACAGCTGTCCTTACGTTAACACTAAGAGGTAAGATCTTACTTCCCCTTATACCAGTTCATTATTTTTCTTCTGAAGTTAAGAAGGAAGAATTCCACAATGATTCTAGTGAAGAATTGTAACAAATGCCCTGGTGGTATATTTTGTATTTGATAAACATTAGACTCTAGATGACCTGATAGAAATCTCAGACAAACATGTTTTTCTCAAATTCAGCATCTTTTTAGAGTTCTTTCAGATAGTAACTTCTGTACTCATCCTTGCTACCTTGTGTTTCAGTCATTTTTTTTTTTTGTTTTGTGTGGATTTTTTTTTCTTTTTCTTTCTTCCTTTTTTTTTCTTTTCTTTCTTTCTTTCTTTCTTTCTTTCTTTCTTTCTTTCTTTCTTTCTTTCTTTCTTTTGAGACAGGGTATTACAATTTATACATCACTGGTGGCCTGGAACTCATTTTGTTATGGTGTGAACTTGAGCTCACAGATATCCACCTGCCTTTGCTTCCCCAGTGTACTACCATGCCCAGCCCAAAGTGCTTTTTGTATTTTTGTTTGTTGTGTTTTCTCTATTATTGGTTTTATACTGTTTCTTTTTGCTCAAAGTTAGCTTCTATACTTCTTTTAGGCTATGTTGTTATCCAATCTAATCTCTTCTTTCAATCTAATTTTTTAAAATATAATTTTGAGTGTGTCTTTCCTATATCATAACAATCTGTTCCTTTTTGGAATTATTGTAATAATTTAATGCCCACACATAAAGCATTAACATATTGTATTAATCTTTAATTGATGTTTGACTATACCTCCCCTAATACTTTGAGACAAGTTTATTGAGGCAAACTTTCTTCATTTTTTCTAACAGGAGCTCTCTGTGTTATATCATCCTGCCTTGAATTTGTGGCAATTCTCTAACCTCTGTCTCTCAAGTGGTGGCACATGTGATTTACAAGTTTTAAGTTTATCTTTTTTTTTTCTTGTGCATATTAGCTTCTGGATCCTAGCATGCGTGCGCACGCGCGCGCACACACACACACACACACACACACACACACACGGGCGGGGGGGAGAGAGAGCGCTAGAGAGAGAGCTAGAGAGAGACAAATAGTTTTTCTATATTTTGAAGAGTATAGTTTGCTAAAGTTGGGCTCTTGCAAGATTAACTATTAAAGAACAATTGTACAGTGCTTGAGAAGATGTCAATTAATGAACTGCAAATCTTTTCTGTTACATCAGGAGGAGTGGAAGGGTTAGTTAAAATTATTTTCTGGCTCTTAGTTAGCAATACTTTTAGAAAGGTCTTTAAAGGGGAAATGAAGTATAATTAGCCTTTAAACCAAGCTGGGATATTCCTTTTTGAGCACCATTTAATCACTAGCAGCCATCCCAATTAAGCAGAATTACCATCCCAATTAAACAACGATCATTGTTGTTAATTAGTATTAATTCAGTAACTTGGGAAATGTCCCATTTAAGTGGACTTCTTAATTAAGTCTCAATTAGATTGAATACATTATATTAGAAATGATGATCAAATACTCTGCATTGTTTGGCAATTATCAACCTATGGCCTTAAAACATAGCTCTTAATCCAATATATTTTTGAGAAACTTTATGTATCAAAATGAGTTGAGAGAATGGTGGTGATATTATCACCTATTCTAACTTTTATGAATTTCCATAACTGCAAAGAGTAGTTTGGTATTGAAAATGAAATAGAAATACATATCCAGAAACAAGAAAATGGAAACACTGTATCAATATCTAGAACTATATGGGAACATTCTGCAGACATTATAACTAAGAAAGCTGATTTATGTAAATCACTTCTAAGTAATTGCTATGCTAAACTCAGTCAGCACAGTAATATTATTATTATTATATGTCTATAACTTTGTTCTTTAATTTTCTGTTTAGTTGTGTAGTAGTAAATGAAACAAACATAACTGATCTTGAATAATTGAAATGAATTAGACAAAAGATCAAGCTGTATGTCAATCAACAGAGACATAATATCCACGCTGTTTTTTTCCAAAAATTTATTATATTTATAAGGTTATATTATATATTAATATTTTGAATTTCACACAATTTTTTATTAGTCACTTTCAGTCCATAGCTTACATACTGATTGTTGGTACAATGCAAAGTTCTATGAAGACTTTAATATGCTTTTCAATACAAGCTATAATGTGGACCTGGCTTTGAATTCTTTAGTTAATTATCTGGTTTAAAAGGTTTCTTTCTCTCAAAATTTATGCCTTAAAATGTAAACAGTGTGATGGAATTAGTAGTAAAGGTTTTTGGGTCATGGCTGGATTATGATGGTTTAATTTTCATGAATGTAATTTGTTCTGTTTTAAAAAAAAGCTCTGAGAATACTTGCTCATTATGTTTCTGACAGCCTTATCTGAGAAAGAAATACGTTCTGTTTCTAAGAACTTTCCAACCTGTGGTACATGTTTTCCTTATTTTTAATAATGAGATAAGATACCATGATTAAACATCTTATAAAAGTTTATTAGTGCTTACAGTATCAGAGGATGAGTCCATGATCATCATCATGACAGGGAGCATAGCAGCAGGCAGGCAGGCATGATGCTGGAGCAGTGGCTGCGAACTTAAATCTTGCTTCACAAGGAAAAGGACCAGAGATCTAACTGGGAATAGCTTGGACTTTTTAAACTCCATAATCCACAACTTGTGACACACCTCTTCCAACAAGGTCAAACCTCCTAATTATTCTTGAGCAGTTCTACCCACTGGGAACCAAGTATTCATATATAAGAATACATGGGGGTCATTCTTATTTAAGCCACGACATTCCACTCCCTGGCTCTCATAGGCTTATGGACATACTACAGAACAAAATGAACTTAATCCAACTTCAAAAGTCCTCCTAGACTTTGACAGTCTTAGTATAGTTTAAAAGTTCAAAGTCTCTTCTGAAACTTAAGGTAATCTCTTAACTGTAACCCCCTATAAAATCAAAAAGCAAATTACATAATTCCAACATACAATGGCACAAAAGATACATTACCATTCCAAAATGGAGGAACGGGGGCATAGAGAAAAAATACTGGACTGAAATCCAACAGGGAAAATTCCAAATCCAATAGTTCTATCAAGGACTTATATGGCTCTTCCCTTCCAGTTTCACTGACTGAAGCACATTTCTCTCTCTTGGGCTAGTTCAACCCCATCTGAAAAGACATGCAATGGCTCTGTTATCTTCAGTATCTTGGGGTCTCCAGCACAATCCATGTTTCACCTTCAGAGCTTCATGAAATGGCCTCCCAGGGCCATACAGGGACACCCCTGACACATGCCTTGCCTCAGCAGCTTTCCTTAAACATGAAGAAAGATTCCATATCCCCTTTCCTCCTGTATTATTTGTGACTCTAAATTCAGAACAAGGTGGCCTATAGTGCCAAGTTCAGCAACCTGCTAGGGATGTAATTCTTTGATTGATCGTTGGTGTTTTCATGACCAGATAATTCTATAGGCCATTTCTTTTCATGAATAATGATATTACCAGAATGGGGTCTTACATTGAGTGTACCACTCCCTTTATTTTACTTCTTATGTCTTCCACCACAAACCACAGCTCTGGAATTCAACATTAAATTTCAATAAAATTTTGCTCCTCAGATGCTACATTTTATATTTCTCATTGTCTCATTTTCACTTTTCACTGTAGATGTGCATAAGAGTGATGAATAATAACTGTGCAACAGAGTCAATATTAGGCTGGCTTGAATTCTCCTCTTTCAAAGGAATTAATTCAAAATTTCGATTTATCCCCAGGCAAATATTTAACACAAGGGCAAAAAGCAAGAATGTCCACTAGTAGTATCATTGCTAATAGCCTTCCTCTCTGAAACCTCTTGATTTGGGCCTACATAGTCCACATTGCTCTCAGTTCTACTGTCTTCTAATCTCCTACTAGGGTGGATTATTAAGCCCCAGTTACAGTTCAATAACTTTTCTAGTCCAAAGTCCCAAAGTCTTCCACATTCTTCCCCAAAGCAGCATGATCAGGCCTGTTAGAACAATAGTCCACTTGCTGGTACCAACTTCTGTCCTTCTAGTGCTATGCTATGAAAATGACAAAAGGAATTTATAGAAGGAAGAGTTTATTTGGGGCTTACATGTCCTGAAGGTTAGAATTCCACGACTATCATGGTGAAGAGCATGTAAACAGTCAGGCATGACACTGCAGCACTACTTGAGCCCCTACAACTGATCTACAAGTACAATGCAGAGAGAGAGAGAAAGAGAGAGAGACAGAGAAAGACAGAGACAGAGACAAAGACAGAGACAGACAGAGAGACAGACAGACAGAGAGACTCAGAATGGCATGGATTTTTGAAACTTCAAAGAGCAAACACAGTGACACACTTCCTGCAACAAGGGCATACCTTCTAATTTCTCCTAAACAGTTCCACAAACAGGAGGCCAAGGATTAAAATATATGACCCTATGCAGACTATTCTTATTCAAATCACTGCAATATTATTGGAGATAGGAGCCCTCACATTTATTGTTCAATGCAAAAAGGTCAACCTTGAGGTAATATGCACATAAACAACAAAATCGCAAAATGGGGAAAGAAGGTTGTATTTATGAATATTTATCCATATAGCATTTATATATATGTGTGTGTGATTAAAATAATTAAAGAAAAAGAGACAAACATCTTGGAATTCGGTATATAAAACATGGCTTTAAGGGAAGATAACTGGGGAGGGAATAGAGGAAAAAAGAGGGAAGGAAAGGGATGCAATTCTATTTAAATTAAACACTTATTTTTCCAAAAGCATTTTTATAGAACAATGATATGAGAAGTAGATAAAGGCAATACAAATAAGAAAAGAATAAGTCAATTAATCATTGTTTGCTGAAAACGTTTTTCAATACATAAAAGACCCTAAAGACTGGAAAACTAAACCTTATCAACAAAGTGAAAGGTACAAAATTAACACACAAAAATAAGTAACTGTTCTACTTGCTAATGGTATCCACATGGAGATTGCAATAAAGAAAACAATCTGTCTTAGTTACTTAGTCACAAGATGATAAAACACATTGAGCAAGGTAACTTATAAAAGAAAGCATTTGTTTGGCTTATTATGGTTTCAAAGAGTTAAGAGTCCATGATGACTGCGCAAAGAAATACATTGTGTCAGGAACAATTGAGAACTCACATCTGTGTCTTTAAGTAGGAGGCAGTAAGGCAGTTAGAAGGAATACTGGAAATGTCTGGAGTTTTTAAAACTTCAAATTCTACCCCCAGTGACACACCTACTCCATTAAGGCCATACCTCCTAATGCTCCTAAAACAGTTTCAGCAACTGAGGACCAAGTATTCAAACATATGAGCCTCTGGGGGACATTCTGGTTTAAATTACTACACAATCCACCACAATATTCATCCAACCAAAAACAATCTACAGAGCCATGCCATCTCCATAAAAATTACAACATAATTTTTCACAAAAATTAAAGAAAAAACTTTCTTAAGATGTATACAGAAGCAGAAAATACACAAGATAGCCAAAACAATCCTGAATAACAAGCACAAAGTACATTTTTGCTGGGAGTATTGCCATTCCTGACTTCAAGTTCCACTACTCAGCTAGAGTAACAAAAAGTCATGATACTGGCACACACAAACTGGGATGGCAGCCGAGCAGTGGTGGCACAGGCCTTTGATCCCAGCACTTGTGAAGCAGAGGCAGGTGGATCTTTGTGAGTTCAAGGCCAGCCTGGGCTACAGAGTGAGTTCCTGGACAGGCTCCAAAGCTACACAGAGAAACCTTGTCTCGAAAAAAAATTGGGATGGCAAGTCACATTTCTTTAGACGGGGAACCCAGTTTATATTTTATAACCTCCAGAAAGGGCAGAGACTTTAACTTGATGTAATATTTTGATAGACAATTATAAGAGGCAATTTTAACATGGTATAAAATAGGAGTAGGTTATAATTTCTGTCAAGAACTTCAGCACTTACAACTCAGGATTTTCTGAGCTGTAGAGGTATTTTTTTTCTTTTTCTGATAAGTATTTTAGTCTAGTCCTGAATTTATACTAACCTGGTGGCTCAGGGTGGTATATTGAAACAGGCTCAGGATAGGACTAATCACCAACAAGATCAAACTTGTGGTGTGATTGTGACTGAAAAATAGAAACTATCAGCCCATTACTGTCAGGCAAATGAGGGAGATAGGGAGAATGGGTTACAAATGCTTTTAAACAAGGAGATTCTGGGTTGGTGAGTACATTGGTGTCCTGAGACAATTACATGTCTAAGAAAGGGATGGAAGCTGTTTCCCATCTCTGCATGCCTATCTTACATATTTCTTCCATTGGTAGTTCATCGATAGTGGCTTTTGATATGAACTTTTAAATGCCAAATATAGCATATAAATACATGCACATACAAACATTATAACATTCAACTTACAATCTCAAATTACTACAATTTTACAATGACAGATGAAATCACATTTCTCAAGCCTTGTCTCACTTTTGCTAGCATTTCCGTATGAACATGGTTGTTACAGTGTCTTCTCATTAAGTCAATCTGGGTTACAAATTATAGTGAAAAAGACAAAATGTCTAAAATAAATTTTTAAGTAAAAATAAATTGCATGATTGGCCCATTGAATAATTTTAACTATTTTGAAGATTTCAAATTTACCTTGCAAGTTTTGGTTTTCATTATTAGTGGCTGTTTTATTGCAGTTTATTTTGCAGATTGTTCCAGATTGTATTTAGTGTTTTCTTGCAGTTACTATGTGAATACATGAACAGAATGCAATAGATAAAATTCAAACAAGTAGAGCTGTGAGAAGCAGTGTAATTGTTGCTCCAGAAGAAACTGAAATAGTAAGGCTCTTTGATGACTCTGTTTCTTAGGACTGACAATTTTGGGAATGACTTTGTGGTTCACAAGTTTATAGCCACATTTTTCCCCTGAAGAACGGACACTTAATGATGCTTTTCTAGCCTGTCTTTATTCTGCTATCTTGTTAAGAAAAAGATACCAAAGGAGCCAATTGTATTTCCTCTAATGTCTAAGGTTTCTAATTAAAAGTAGAAGGGCAGTTTCTGGATAGCAATGCACTACTGAGCAAGCAATTTTTTGTTTTGCTGTAAGAATGAAATAATACCAGTTAAGAATGATTTTGCCTATACATAAAACAAACAAACAAAACATCTCACTGCACGACATAAGAAGTAAAGGATTTTATTGGCTGTCAAGAGATTTCAAAGAAAGGTAGTTCATAACTCATTTGGTTGCTTGAGGATGCTGTATGGACCCAGGTTTGTTTTGAAGCCAACACATTCATTGTGTGATTCTTCATACTGGTAGTTAGAATATATTATCTATGCATAAATTGTTTCTTTGCACTAGGCAGGAAAAAGGGGAATGGAGAAAAATAAATGTCAAAAATTTTCAACTTTAAAGCCAGTGGTATTTGATTTGTGAACAAAAGGACTCCAGGGACTTCTACCTGTATCTGATTGGTTACAACTGGATCACAGAACAGCTCCTCAAGACAAGCAGCATAGAGTGTTAAATTCTCTAGGCATATTGCCTGCCACCAGACTAAAGGTAGGGTTCTATTAGTAAGTAAGAAAGGAATAACAGACTTCAGACAAGCAGCTAGCAGTTTCTGCCTGAGGGAAATGTTGTGTTGCTTTCTATGTAGTTATCACCTAACAAATACTTTCTTAAGAAGTTAATGCTGAAAACACTGAATTAGTGGCACTAGATGTGGCTTTGCTTTTTATCTTCTAAATGATTACTTTTCTAAATTTCCACCATAAGTGAATATCATTTTATATGTTAGAGATGTTAAAAAGAATAAAAACAACTTTCATTTTCGGATGTTTTGTCTGTCATTTAACAGTCTTTTACCTGAAACACATTGTAAATAAAAATGAATGCTTCCACTGTACATGTCAAAGAAATACTGCACTGACAAAATTACATTCAAATAATGAAAGAGCTGTTAAATATGCTTCTAAGGAACATTCACCTTGTTAAGTGTTATATTCAAATACAAACATTGTTCTCAGGAGGAATTCTGGGAATTAAACATTTATATAACATAATAGACTGCTTAAATCTGTGATAGAGTTAAATATTCTACTGCACATAGATTTGTCTTGGTGAAGGGCAGATTTCCTTGTTCTTTAAAAGATATTATGGCTATGTTTTCATTTACTGACATCAAGATTGCTTCCTTTTGACAACTAATTTGACAAATCGGAGGATACCAGTCAATTATGACCTTTAGAGTATTTTCTGCTTGTTTCTCTGCCTGTTGTTTTGACGTTTTTCATCCAAATGCAGTTTTAAAAAAAATGTACATATTAAAATTAGTCTTTCTGCTTATGATCAATAAGATCACGTTTAGAAATAAAACAAATGCAAGTAGAATGTAGTGGGACACAACTCTACCTTGTTATTTTAGACAATTTCACTTCTATTCACATGATTTTATATAAGTATAAAATGTAGGAACCACAAATGAGAGAACCCACAGTATTTGTCTTTCTGAGACTGGCTGACTTAATTTGTTTATTATGATTGTCTCTGGTGGCATACATTTTCCTACAAACGATGTAACTATTATTCTTTAAAAAAGTCTATTCTGCATAAATAAAACATTTTCCTAAGACACTTTGGTTTGTTCCTTAATTTATTAGTGAGTTGAGCTACAGGAAAGTGATGTGCCAGTGTCTTTATGATATGTTGGTATGGCGTTCTTTGAATGAATACTTAGAAGTAGTGTAGCTGGATGTCTAGATTTTCGAGTAACATCCCTACTCACCACAAAACTTGGAGTCAGAGTGTGTATACAAAAAAGCTGAGTTAGGCTATTTGTCCTTGAGAAACAAACTTAAACAGCCAGATTAATAGTAAAAAGTATGAAAGTGAACAGCATAAAAAAGGAGATTTATTCAGCTATACAAAGGAACAAAAAGAGGGAAGAAAAACTTTGGAGAAAGAATAAGCCCAAAACATTAAGGAAAATGTGCTTAAAACGGAGATACAAAGAAGAAAAGTTACACTTTTCTCAATAATTCAGAAAAGCAAGTTGAGTTATGAAGCCACACAGCTTTATAAGTAACTACTATAGGAAGTGGTAGTGGCAGTTCTGGAAGGTGTAAATTATCTCATTAAAAGGAAAATTATTCTTCCTATCTCTTTATCATGGTTTAAGATGGGCCTGTCATCTTAAAGAATGGCCCCTTAGCCATGTAATGATTTCTGTAATTAGGTTAGCTCTGTTGTTTTGGGGGTAGCTTTTTTTTTTTCGTGTTTTCAATACAGGGTTTCTCTGTGTAGCTTTGTGCCGTTCCTGGATTTCCATCTGTAGACCAGGCTGGCCTCGAACTCACAGAGATCAGCCTGGCTCTGCCTCCCAAGTGCTGGGATTAAAGGCATGCGCCACCACCACCCCCCGGCTTGAAGGTAGCTTTGAATACTAGGCCTCTACACAGACCAGAGAAATAGTATCCCATAATTGGCCTCCCTAGAATCCTGATAATCTAGTGTAATAGTTAAATTTCCATGAGTGGTTTACAAAGGTTCCCTTTCCTTCATACACTCATTAGCATTTGCTGTAGCCTCTCTCATTTCTATTTTATTTATACCATTCCTATATATATGATGGTGTGTGTGTGTGTGTGTGTGTGTGTGTGTGTGTGTGTGTGTGTGTGTTGGTTTGTATGTGCTACAGCACATGCATGGAGGTCAGATGTTTGGTATTTTCATTGTGTGATCTAGGTATCAAATTCAGATCACGAGGCTTATGTAGCCAGTGCCTTTACCAGCTAGACCTCCTAGCAGCAGACATCCTTAATTACTGAAATCCTGACTAGATCAGGAATTGGTATGTAGATTTGATTGGCATTTTCTAGTTACATTGAGCATCTCCCTCAAATGTTTATTTTCTATTATTATTCCCTCTACTATAAACTGCTCAATAAATAGGAAAATTTGTCCATAGTTAAAAGTGTTTGATTCTCTATTTTACAAAAAAAACCCTCATAGGTTCCTCATTAACACAGTATGAAACATACAAATCTCATGGTAAAGGTCACAAATGCTGGCTTGATTCTTATCAGTCAGAATATTTTCAAGTTGTATTAGGTAAAACTCTTTCTCAAAGTACTTTCTGTCAGTTATGAGTGAGTGGGAAGCATTTTTAAATATATTATGCCAATCTCTTTTTTTTCTAATTGGTATATTTAAGTGATCTAACTCTATGATAATTAGTAACTTGTTAGTACTTAAGTATGCTACTTTATTATTTGTTTTCTATAAATATTATTTCTCTTATTTTATTTATACTTGTTTTTTGTGGACAATTTAATTTTTAGCATTTATTCTTGTCTACTTATAGTACTTTTTATTGTACTGATATCTATATTTTAAATTAATTTTGAAATTAAAATAAATGTTTCATACCTCTATGTCAAAACTTCATACATTTAAAAATGTGGATAACATATAATTTATCTAGGTTCCTTCACCATCTGGGTCCTATTTCCCTTTCTTCCTCTGAATGACACTGCCTCAAGTATATGATAATATGTAACATTTTCATTGAACTTATCATGCTCTTTTCTCAATTTTCACATGCTAAGTTGACTAACTTGTTCCTTATTTATCATCGTAGTCTTTATTACAAAAGATGCTAAAAATGCTTCCCACTCACTCATAACTGACAGAAAGTACTTTGAGAAAGAGTTTTACCTAATACAACTTGAAAATATTCTGACTGATAATCAAGTCAGCATTTGTTACCTTTACTATGAGATTCGTATGTTTCATACTGTGTTAATGAGGAACCTATGGTTTTTTTCTCTTCTTTTTAATTAAGCAGTTTTTTATTCATTTTACATACCAACCACAGAACCCCCTCTCTTCCGTGCTCACAACCCACAGCCTTCCCCCCAACTCACTTCCAATTCCCACCTCTGACAAGGTAAGGCCTCCCATGGGGAGTCAGCAGACACTGTTACATTCAGTAGAGGCAGGTCCAAGCCACCCCCACCCCTGCATCAGGGTTGTGCAAGGTGTCCATCCCATCATAGGTAGTGGGCTCCAAAAAGGCAGCTCATGCACCAGGGATGGATTGTGAGCCTACTGCCAGGGGGTCCCTTAAGCAGATCAAGCTACACAACTGTCTCACTTATGCAGAGGGCCTAGTCTAGTCCCATGGAGACTCCACAGCTGTTGATAAAAAGTTCACGAGTTCTCAATAGCTTGGTTTGGTTTTCTCTGCAGGTTTCCCCATCATGATCTTGATGCTCCTTGCTCATAGAATCCCTCTTGTCTCTTTTCGACTGGACTCCTAGAGCTCAGCCTGGTGCTTGGCTATGGATCTCTGCACCTGCTTCCATCAGTTACTGGATGAAGGCTCTAGGATGACAGTTAGGGTATTCACTGATCGGATTAATGGGGTAAGCCAGTTCAGGAACCCTCTCCACTCTTGCTAGTAGTCTAAGCTGGGGTCATTCTTGTGGATTTGTGGGAACTTCCCTAGCACCTGGCTTATCACTATCCCCATGATGTCTGCCTCTATCATGGCATATCTTTCATTGTTCTCCCACTCCATCCCTGTTCCAGCCCAACCATTTCATTCTCTTATGTTATCATCCTCTATCCCCTACCCTCTATTTCCCCCTCCTCATCAGAGCTAAACAGAGAATTCTCAACAGAAGAAGCTCAAATAGCTGAAAGATATTTGAAGAATTGCTCAACATTTTAGTCATAAGGGAAATGCAAATCAAAATGACTCTGAGATCCATCTTATACCTGTCAGAATGGCTAAGATCGAAGACACTGATAATAGCTTGTGTTGGAGAGGATGCAGAGTAAGGGGAATAATCCTCCACTGTTGGTGGGAGTGTAAACTTTTACAGCCACTTTGAAAATCACTGTGGCAGTTTCACAGAAAATTGGGAATCAATCTACCTCAAGACTCAGCTATACCATTCTTGGTCAAATACCCAAGGAATCCTCAATCATACCACATGCTCAACTATGTTCACAGCAGTATTATTCATAATAGCCAGAACCTGGAAACAACCTTGATGGCCCTCAACCAACGAATGGATAAAGAAAATGTGATACATATATACAATGGAGTACTAATTAGGAGTAAAAAAAATGACATCATGAAATTTGCAGGCAAATGGATGTAACTAGATGATATTGTTGTGAGTAACATAACCCAGACTCAGAAGGACAAACATGGCGTGTACTCACTCATAAGTGGATACTAGATGTAAGGCAAAGGACAACCAGACTACATCCTTCTTTCATTCACACAAATACAAATTCATCAGGTCATCTGTAGTGATTTGTAAAAACTCAGAAAAAACTCAAACTGTTCTTTTTATAAGAGCTTGAGTATTTTTGCATCAATGTTCATGAGGAGATTGTGTTGATATTGTGTTCCCTAAAATATTGTGCACCCTAATAAACTTATCTGGGGTCAGAGAACAGAACAGCCACTAGACGTAGAGGCCAGAAAATGATGGCACACACATCTTTAATCTTAGCATTCCAGAGGCAGAGATCCATCTGGATCTCTGTGAGTTCAAAGCCACACTGAAAACAGCTAGGCATGGTAACAAGAGCCTTTAATCCCAAGAAGTGATGGCAGGAAGCAGAAAGGTATTTAAGGCATGAGGACGAGGAACTAGAGCTGGTTAAGCTTTTAGGTTTTTAGCAGCAGTTCAGCTGAGATCCATTTGGATGAGGACATAGAGGTTTCCAGTCTGAGGAAACAGGATCTGTAGCTAGAGTTTTCCTGCCTGGCCCACAGTCAGGACAAATCTCTCTCACCCGCCAGTCCCACAGCCGCTCAGATCCAACCAAGTAAACACAGAGACTTATATTGCTTACAAACTGTATGGCCGTGGCAGGCTTCTTGCTAACTGTTCTTATAGCTTAAATTAATCCATTTCCATTAATCTATACCTTGCCACGTGGCTCGTGGCTTACTGGCATCTTCACATGCTGTTTGTCATCGTGGCGGCTGGCAGTGTCTCTGACTCAGCCTTCCACTTCCCAGCTTTATTCTCTTCCTTGTCCCGCCTATACTTCCTCCTGCCTGAATACTGGCCAATCAGTGTTTTATTTACCAACTAATCAGAGCAACACATTTGCCATACAGAACATCCCACAGCAAGGATCAGCTGAGGAATTGGCAAGGTAAGGTAACTGTAGCTTGTTCTGCTTCTCTGATCTTCCAGCTTTAACCCAATACCTGGCTTCAGGTTTGGTTTTTTTAATAAGACCTTTTAAGATTCATGCTACAGGATATTGGTCTGTAATTCTCTTTCTTCTTTGCATCTTTGTTTGGCTTGGGAATCAGGGTAATTGTAGCCTCATAAAAGCAGTTTGGTAACATTCCTTCTGTTTCTATTGTGTGGAACAATTTAAATAGTATTGGTATTATCTCTTCTCTGAGTATCTGGTAGAATTCTGCATTGAAACCATCTGGTCCTGAGCTTTTTTTGTTGAGAGACTGTTAATGACTGTTTCTATTTCCTTAGGGGTTATTGGACTATTTAAATAGTTTATCTGGTCTTGATTTAACTTAAATATGTGCTACCTATCCAGAAAAATATCCTTTTTTTTTTTTTTTTTAGATTTTCCAGTTTTATGGATTACTGATAATTCTCTGGATTTCCTCATTATCAGTTGTTATGTCTCCCTTTTCATTTCTGATTTTGCTAATTTGGATACTCTCTCTCCACCTTTTGGTTAGACTGGATAAGGGCTTGTCTACCTTGTTGATTTTCTCAAAGAACCAACTCTTTGTTTTATTGATTCTTTGTATTGTTCTCTTTGTTTCTATTTTATTGATTTCAGCTCTCAATTTGATTATTTTCTGGCATCTATTCCTCCTGGGTGACTTTGCTCTTCTTGTTCTAGAGCTTTCAGGTATGCTGTTAAGTCACTAGTGTGAGATTTCTCCACCTTCTTTATGTGGGCATGTCGTGCTATGAATTTTCCTCTTAGCACTACTTTCATAGTGTCCCATAAGTTTGGGTATGTGGTATATTCATTTTCATTGATCTCTAGGAAGTCTTTAACTTCTTTCTTTACTTCTTCTTTGACCCATTGGTGATTCAGTTTAGCATTATTCAGTTTCCATGAGATTGTAGGCTTTCTGTAATTTTTGTTGTTTTTGAAATCTAACTTTAAAACCATGGTGGTCTGATAGAATATAGGAGGTAATTCCAATTTTTTTGTATCTGTTGAGATTTGCTTTGTGTCTGAGTATGTGGTCGATTTTAGAGAAGGTTCCACGGGGTGCTGAGAATAAGGTATATTCTTTTTTGTTAGGATGGAATGTTCTGTACATATTGATTAAGTCCGTTTGAGTCATAACATGAGTTAAGTCCCTTATTTCTCTGTTAAGTTTCAATTTGGAAGATCTGCCCAATGATGAGAATGGGGTGTTGAAGTCTCCCACTATTAATGTGTGGGTTTTTATGTGCGATTTTAAACTTAGTAATGTTTCTTTTACATATGTGGGTACCCTTGTGTTTGGGGCAAAAATGTTCAGAATTGAAACTTTATCTTGGTGGATCTTTCCTGTGATGAGTATGTAGTGTCCTTCTTGATCTCTTTTGATTGATTTTAGTTTGATGTCAACTTTATTGGATATTAGGATAGTTACACCAGCTTTCTTCTTAAGACCATTTGATTGGAAAGACTTTTTCCAACCTTTTATTCTAAGGTAGTATCTATCTTGAAATTGAGGTGTGTTTTTTGTATGCAGCAGAAAATGAGAGTCTACAGAATGGGAAAAGACCTTAACCAACCCCACATCTGACAGAGGGCTGATATCCTGAATATATAAAGAACTCAAGAAATTAGACATCAAAATACCTAACAGTACAATTAAAAAATGGGCTATAGAGCTAAACAGAGAATTCTCAACAGAAGAAAGAAGCTCAAGTGGCAGAAAGACATTTAAAGAATTGCTCAACATCCTTAGTCATCAGGGAAATGCAAATCAAAATAACTCTGAGATACGATCGTACACTGTCAGAATGACTAAGATCAAAAACACTGAAGACAGATTATGTTGGAGAGGATGTGGAGCAAGGGGAACACTCCTACATGGTAGGTGAGAATGCAAACTTGTACAACCACTTTGGAAGTCAATATGGTGCTTTCTTAGAAAATTGGGAATCAATCTCCCTCAAGACACAGCTATACCATTCTTGGGCATATACCTAAGGAATACTCAATCATACCACAAGGACACATGCTCAACTATGTTCATAGCAGCATTATTTGTAATAGCCAGAACCTGGATACAACCTAGATGCCCTTCAACTGAAGAACGGATAAACAAAATGTGGTACATATACACAATGGAGTACTGCTCAGCAGAGAAAAACAATGACATCATGAGGTTTGCAGGCAAATGGATGGATCTAGAAAATATCGTCCTGAGTGAGGTAACCCAGATTAAGAAAGATAAACATGGTATGTACTCACTCATAAGTGGATACTAGATATAAAGCAAAAGATAACCAGACTGCAACTCACAACTCCAGGGAGGCTACCTAGTAAAGAGGACCCTTAGAAAGAGATACATGGATTGCCCAGTGACAGAGAAATGTTATGTTTTGAATGTGAAGAGATGACATGCTATTCCAAAAAAAAATCAGAAAACTACTTTGTGAGACTTGAATTACATATATATATGAGATTACATATATATGTATATATATGAGAGTTTTTATATTTTATTTTATAATTTAATTTAATTTTACATATCAGCCACAGATTCCCTTGTCCTCCCCCCAACTACCCCCCTCCCCTCGCCTTCCCCCCAGCCCACTCCCCATTCCCATCTCCTCCAGAGCAAACACTCCCCTGGGGATTCACCTCAACCTGGTAGATTCAGTTCAGGCAGGTCCAGTCCCCTCCTCCCAGGCTGAGGGAAGTGTCCCTGCATAAGCCCCAGTTTCCAAACAGCCAGCTCATGCACTAAGGACAGGTCCAGGTCCCACTTCCTGGGTGCCTCCCAAACAGTTCAAGCTAATCAACTGTCTCACTTATCCAGAGGGTCTGATCCAGTTGGGGGCTCTTCAGCTATTGGTTCATAGTTCATGTGTTTCCATTAGTTTGGCTATTTGTCCCTGAGCTTTTGCCAATCTTGGTCTCAATTCTCGCTCATACAAACCCTCCTCTTTCTTACCAATTCGACTCCTGCAGCTCCACCTGGGGCCTGGCCGTGGGTCTCTGCATCTGGTTCCCTCAGTCATTGGATGAGATTTCTAGCATGACAGTTAGGGTGTTTGGCCATCCTATCACCAGAGTATCCTGAGTAAGGTAACCCAGACTCAGAGAGAGAGAGAGAGAGAGAGAGAGAGAGAGAGAGAGAGAGAGAGAGAGAGAGAGAAAGAGAAAGAAAGAGAGTTTAAAACAGGAATTTCTAGAGACTTGGCCATTTGAATTGACCATTAAAATGTGTTGGTCACTTAGAGACATGAATTATTGAAGACATGTTGATTAATACATTCAATAATTTTTTTATAAAATTTTAGTTTGTTAAATAATTCTTCATGTTTACTTCATTTTTATCTAAACACAGGAACCTGCAACAACTTAGATGTTAGAAAATTTGGAATGATGCATAAAATTCAACACCTTAGGCTGTCTGTATACTGCAGATTTGGGAGTCCTAAATAGTTAAGATTTAAATTTATAAATGGGTAAATAAGGTACAGTTCTACAAAAACAAGTTAAAATGTGTAGTACCACCTCTAAATCTTGGTATAATGCAGATCTTATTACTCCTTTTTTATTATATTCTTTTTATTTATGGTAATTAAAATTTAAAAATTTTTGGCTTACTAAATAAAAACAATAAACACATATTGAGACTATTGGAGAAAGCAAAGAATAAATTCCCATATGAAAAACCACTGTTAGACCCCAGAAGCATATTCTCATGCATAGTTCCATCCATCTTTGATTGACACTTTAAAAAGTATCTTATGTTTTACAGGCAAAACTTTATAAAGTGACAACAAAGATTTAATCAATAGACAAAATTACCTGACTATAAAGTTAGAGATATAAGTTAAGTGAACATCATGACACATGATTAATCAGTGCTGTGAAGAAAAGGAAATAAGGGAAGGAAGCTGTGTCAGATGATTGGGTAGTGAATATTTAGTTAGGGCTCAAAATATAATGCAGAACATCTTTAATAGAAAATGTTGTTTCGTAGAACATTTAGAAAGAATGACAAAATAATTGAACTCTCCTTATACTTGTTTTTATGCTATTCCAATTTGAATTTGTTAATCCCAGGAAGTAGCAAAAATATCCTACAACTGTGCTGTCACTGTATACTCATACAACTGAAAAGAGAGGGCTCTGTTTTTTAAGAGTATTTAGCAGACTAATTTCATGACAACTAATGTTCATTCCATGTTATACTTTACTTACAAAAAATATCCTACAACTGTGCTGTCACTGTATACTCATACAACTGAAAAGAGAGGGCTCTGTTTTTTAAGAGTATTTAGCAGACTAATTTCATGACAACTAATGTTCATTCCATGTTATACTTTACTTACAATTTTTTAATTGTTTAAAACATATTTTAATTACATTTCACCCTTCCATTTCTGCCCTCCAAACCCACCCATAAAGACTTTCACACTCTCCTTTAAATCCATGGCCTCTTTTTTAATCAGTTGTTATTGCAAGCATATATATATTTGTATATACATATATATTCCTAAATATACCCCATTGAATCAATATAATATTATTTAGGTATATGTTCTCAAGTCTGACTGCTTGGCACTACACAAAAAAAAAAACAGCTGTGCTCTTCCTGATGGTGGGCCAAATCTCCCATTCCCAGCTTTATTCAGTTGCCTATAGTTGTTTGTGTAGGATTTAGGTCTTACTGTCTTTCTTCCAACCAGTTTGTCACTTTCATTTATGTCTTCCTTGTTTATATTACATGTGGGGAGTCATTTTGTGAGACTTTATGAGTATAACTTCTGATGTTACTAGAAAATACAGTCTTACAGCAAAGTCCCTGATCCCCTGGCTCTCACAACCATCCCTTCCCCTCTTCTGCAGTATTCCCTGAGCCTTAGCTGTGGAAGTGTCTTGTGGTTGTCTCCAATGGAAATGGGCTCCATAGTTCTGTATATTGATTGCTTGTGGTTTTCTATATTGACCTTTGTCTGCTGCAAGGATATGTTTCTTTGATGTGTGTGAAGACTACACTTATCTCTAGGTATTAGGACAAATACTTATAGATTGTTGCTAGAAATAATCCTAGTTTAGTAAATTAGTGATTATAAATTTTAAAATTGAACCATCAGCATGTTTTTTTTTATAAATACTATACTAGGGATTCAGAGACAACTAAGATTTTTTTTAATTTGTTCTCATAAAGATATCCTTCTGCCAGTGGAAACAGATATTTAAAGACAGTTGACAAGATATGGAAGGTATTGTAACAGAATTAGTGTGTTTTCTAAAACACTAAAAGCACTGTTTTCTCCTATATGAACAATAGCTCTATGATGGCAAGAACATATCTGCTTACTTACTTACAAATTTCAATCATCTAGAATAGTGTTTCCAATGTTCATATCAGAGATATCATTCAATTGTTAGAATAAAGTTGATGATGTAATGAAAATCTATTATTTTGACATTGATTTTCAAAATACTTTTATTATCCTCCAGTGATTTTTCAAAATAATTTTATTCTTCTCTGATGATTTTAGGGTGGTAATATTCACCATTTTGTATTCAACATTCATTATATGTATGTTTCCTTCATTTCCCATATTAAGATTAGCTCTTAAGGTTATAAATCCAGAATCAAGGAATCTTCAGGGGAAAAGAACAACTTCTAAATATATCAGGAATTTAATCAAAGCATAAATTCATGACCAAGTTAAAAAATAATATTTTATAATACTTAGAATGGTTTCCTCAACAAATTGTCTCAGTCCAATTTTATGAATATTATGAATTAACAATAGAAAGAGATACATTTTACATGATAAAACAATTTTATATTAATGTAACTGTGACTCACTTTATTCTCTTTATAATTATTGTCTTTATTCACAAGGGATATTTTCTCTTTTAATTTTGAGAATTAACATGTATTGAAGAGCACACATGTACTGTGATAATCCCAACTATATACTCAGGGGCATGTCACACTCATGTTATTTTGCCTACTATAATCCATGGCAAACATGTAAAACAGAATATTCTTTTTACACAATGTTAACTGTAACCAGAAGTATTAATTTTTTATTCACCACTTATTGTTTTAGCATCAGCAATTTTTCTTTTGACCATTTCTAACAGCAGCCAATTTATAATGTTCATTTTTATATTCTCATCACAGTTATCAAATCTTTAGACCTTGAGGAAAGGAAGCAAATTAAAGCTATTAACATGTTAGAGGATTGTTTGATTTACTCATTATGAATAAGTCTGAATCTAAGGAGCTAATATAAGATGCCTACAGGGATTGAAAAGTTTGATTTGCATTGTCAGAAAAGCCAAGGACAATGAAGACAACCTTAATAAATCTTGAATGGCATTAAGAAATGTTAAATTCCAATTGGGCAAAACCACATCCAATCATTATTAATATGTTAATGTGATTCTAAAGAATGAACACCTAAATGAGTAGGCTGACAAGGTTTCAAAGTTCCTTGTGAGAATCATTGCCTTCAGTATTTCCTTTTTTTAAAAAAGGAACTTTATATTTATCCCTTGTATTTGTTTTTAATCAACACATTTTTCCAATTTTGCAATCAGGTAAGGTTTCATGAAACCATGAATTACAAAATATTATCTAATGATGCTGACATGTGGTCTTGTATTTGGAGGGCAAAAATATGGAATTTAAAATGTCATAATAAAATGACCAAGAGAGGAAGAAATGTCATACACCTTGAAAACATTATATACAAGTACTTTGAAATGGAACCAACAAAAGAATATATACGAATAAGGATAAAAGTTGCTTTATAATAAACAAATAAAAAGTCCTGGGTGAGCCCAGGGATTTTTTTCTTGACTTAAAATAACTTTTTAGCATGCAAAAGAATAACTTCTTTATGACATTTCCATAGCTATGAATCACTGTAAAAGCTGCCCCCTTTCCTCCCCCTAAAGAGACTCACTCTGCTTCCATTTCATAGTTATGTGTGTGTTTCCATAGTGATTCTAGAGTCCATCAAGGTGTTTGTGTGTGTATATGAGTGTATGTGTATACATTTATTTGATCTAGATTAAATGAGAGACAATATGTGACATGTTGTTCCCCTCACTACTCTCTCCTGTTCCTCCTCCCTCTTCCATTTCCATGTCTGAGAATGGATACCATATGCTTTATGTATGTATGTATGTATGTATGTATGTATGTATGTATGTATGTATTATGTATGTATGTGTGTGTATGTATGTATGTATGTATGTGTGTACATATGAGCATTTTGCCTGAATGCTTGTAATGTGCACTACATATGTGACTAGTGCCTGTAAAAGTCAGAAGAGGGCGCTGGATTCTCTGGATGTTGAATCATGGGTTGTTGTAAGTTGCATGTGGATGCTAGGAATTAAACCTACAAGGATTTAGAATCTCCATGGAAGATGCTTTTTAGCATGATTATGCGGAAGCTTCTAGATTGAGTGAATTGAGGCAGGAAGATTCACCTTAAATGTGGGTGGCACCATTCCATGAGCTGAGGGGTCAGAGACTGAAAAAAAAAGGAGGAAGTGAGCCAAGAACCAGCGCTCTCTCCCTGCTTCTCTCTTCTCTCTCTCTCTCTCTCTCTCTCTCTCTCTCTCTCTCTCTCTCTCTCTCTCTTCTCTCTCTCTCTCTCTCACACACACACACACGCACATACACACACACACACACACACACACACACACACACACAAACTTAAATCTAGATTCTGTAATTAAGAGAAAACATGTATTTCTCTAAGTCTGACTTATTTTGTTTAACATGATTTTCCCAGTTCCATCCATTTCTCCTGCTAATGTATTTTCCCTTTTACTAATGACTGAATAAGATTCTGTTGTGTATAGGTGCCACATTGTCTTTGTCTAATGGTCTGTTGTTTGGCATCTGGGCTGATTGCTGTTCCTGGTTATTGTGAATAGTGCAGCAATAAACATAGATGTGCAAATATAAAAAAAAAATAGTCCTGGGTGAAATTAGCCATTCTAGCAATCAGAATTTAAAATAATTTTGTATATCTTTATTGGATGATTCTGCCTCATTTCCTACCATGGATGCATAAGAGCTGCTAAATAAAATCAGGCATTTGGGGGAGGCTAGATTTAGATCATGGATCCTACTCACTTTTCAGAAATTCAGAGCAAGAACAAGCAGAAGCAAATGGTTCTGGTCAGTATTTGTTTTATTATATTAGGCCCACATACGTTTTCAATAATATTGTGAACTACAGTATGATCATTGTTATATTAACTGTATGAGCAAGGAATTTTATTTACATTTGACTTCTGAAGCAATAATTATACTCAGTATCTCAATCTTCTGCATATGATACATTGCTTCACCACTTCAAAAATATTACTTTTCTTCATTATGATAACACATGGCAAAAGATTTAAACATGAAACTGTAAGCTTACATAGTTACAATTCTGAAACTTCATACTGCTGTTGACACACTGTAGCATTAACTGATTTTCCATTAATTATAATTTCTTATCTTAAATATTTCCCCTAAATGTTGTTAATTTATCATTTTATTTTAATGCATTTTATGGAACACAGTTACTACAAGACATAATTGACATGAAATATCATGAGAATGGGCCTCTTGGATACAAATGCATGGCATTTAATATACATATATCCTATTTATAGTGGGAATGATTTTCTTGTGTAGAATTAACATTCCATCCTGCAAAAGGACGTTAAAAATTAAATATGGCTCATGAAACTTGTCTGGCTAAAAGTCTCTTTACTTTTCTTTTTTTAAAAATTTTACCTTATAATTAATTTAATTTTACATATCAGCCACAGATTCCCTTGTCATCCCTCCTCCCACCCCCCTGCCTTCACCCCCACTCCACCCCCCATTCCCACCTCCTCCAAGACAAGGTCTCCCCTGGGATTTCAGCTCAGCCTGGTAGATTCAGTTGAGGCAAGTCCAGTCCTCTCCTCCCTACACCAAGGCTCAGAAATGTGTCTCAGCATAGGCCCTAGGTTCAAAAAAACCAGCTCATGCACTAAGGACAGGTCCTGGTCCCACTGCCTGGGGACCTCCTAAATAGTTCAAGTTAATCAACTGTCTTACTTATCCAGAGGGCCTAGTCCAGTTCCATGGGGGCTCCTCAACTATTGGTTCACAGTTCATGTGTTTCCACTAGTTTGGCTGTTTGTCCCTGTGCTTTTTCCAATCATGGTCTCAGTATCTCTTGCTCATATAATCCCTCCCCTCTCTCACTGATTGGACTCCTGGAGCTCCACCTGCTGCTTGACCATGGATCTCTGCATTTGCTTCCACCAGTCACTGGATGAGTATTCTATCATGACAGTTAGGGTGTTGACCATCCGATCACCAGAGTAGGTCAGTTCAGGCTTTCTCTTGACCATTGCCAGTAGTCTAATGTGGAGGTATGTTTGTGGATTTCTTGGGACCTTTCTAGCACTCTGCTTCTTCCTATTCTCATGGAGTCTTCATTTATCATGGTATGTCTTTCCTAGTTCTCCCAGTCTCTTCCTGATCCAGCTGGGACCTCCTACTCCCCTAAGCTCTCTTTCCCCTGACCCTTGCCCTCCATTACCACCTTCCCCCACTCTCGTCCAGTTTGCTCATGTAGATCTCATCTATTTCTCTATCATTGGGTGATCCCTGTGTCTTTCTTAGGGTCCTCTTTACTAGGTAACCTCCTTGGACTTTTGAGTTGCAGTCTGGTTATCCTTAGCTTTATATCTAGTATCCACTTATGAGTGAGTACATACCATGTTTGTCTTTCTTAATCTGGGTTACCTCACTCAGGATGATATTTTCTAGATCCATCCATTTGCCTGCAAACCTCATGATGTCATTGTTTTTCTCTGCTGAGTAGTACTCCATTGTGTATATGTACCACATTTTAATTATCCGTTCTTCAGTTGAAGGGCATCTAGGTTGTTTCCAGGTTCTGGCTATTACAAATAATGCTGCTATGAACATAGTTGAGCATGTGTCCTTGATTGAGCATTCCTTGGGTGTATGCCCAAGAGTGGCATAGCTGGATCTTGAGGGAGATGGATTCCCAATTTTCTAAGAAAGTGTCATATTGATTTCCAACATGCTTGTACAAGTTTGCATTCCCATCAACAGTGTAGGAGTGTTCCCCTTGCTCCACATCCTTAGTACTTGGATGGGAAACTTACTTTTCTATAATTTATTTTTATCAATTATAACTATGTGTATATATATATATGAGTCTTTATGTGGGTAGGCTCACCTTAGTCCAAGTGCCCGTGAAAGCCAAACACCTTGCATCCCTGAGAGCAGGAGTTAGGCAGATGTGAACCATTGGACCTGAGCACTGGGAATGTAACTCTAATTGTTTTTAAGGGCATCAGGATGTTAAAACTCTGAGCTATCTCTTCATCCCACTAAATGTTTCTTGAAATCAGAGTTACTGGTGGGATTTATTTGGTTGTTCCCAAGTTATCTTTCAGAGTAGCATCATGTCTCCAATGGCAGAAAAACTGTTGCTCATTTTAATGTCATTCCACATAAATTACATGCAATTTTCTGAATTCATAAGTAAATAAAAATGAAAGTGAAGCCAATGGCAAAAATTAGCATAATTGTTTAAAATTGATTGTTTGGGAATATTACTTTAGCTATGGAAATGTGTGTTATGTTTGTTTATGTTACAGGATATTACTTTAACTATGTAAAGTTGTGTTACATTTGTTTATGCTGCATTTGTTTAACAATGTAAAGATCTCTTGTTTTGTGTGCCAAAGGCACTGCATTTTCCTAATAAAAAGGTGAATAGCCAATAGCCAGGCAGTATAGGGATAGACAGGGCTGGCAGGCAGGCAGAGAGAATAAATAGGAGGAGGAATCATGGCTCTAAAGAGAAGGAGAGAACAAGAAGGAAAAGAACAAAGAGAAAGAGAGGGAGATTCCCTGGGTCATACAACCAGCAGCTGACAGCCCGCCAGACATTGAGTAGGACATATAGAATGAAAGAAATGTAAAAAGCCCCAAGGCAAAACATAGATGAATAGAAACAGGTTAATATAAATTATAAAACCTGGTGGGACAAGCATAAGATAAGGCTAAGTATTCAAAACTAATAATAAGTCTCTAGGTCATGATTTGGGAGCTGATCAGTGGCCTGAAAGAAAGCCTGCTACAGTTGGTTTCTTTGTATCAAAGTGTTTTTCTACCTTAGTAATGTTCTTTGGCTAAGGCTTGTGACTCTAAATGAATAATTGCTTTCAATAATTTATGGGGGATTCAAATATTTTATCACCAAAGAATATGGAACCACTCTCAACATGTATCTTGAAAATCCTTGACAAGCACAGAACATTTTTCTATGAAAAAATTAGAATTTCTATTTTTTTAAAATATGAATATATACAGGTTCTATGGAAATTCAAATAATTTCATATGAAATAAATCACAGCACAAATACTGATATTGTAAAAAACATTTTACTTTATGAATATGATAGTTTGCTAAATATGTTAATTCCTTTAAAAATTAAGCCTAAATTTATATCTGCAAGAATTTGAAGTTAATATTATTACATATGTGATGCCATGAAAAATGTACATTTTGAAATTAGAATGTTCTTTTCAATGTAAGCAGTCTTTAAGAGCCCTTTATCAATATAATTGAAAATTAAACATTAATTTTAATTGTAGAATATTACTCTGATTCAAGTAAATCATTTACAAGGCATGAATTAAAATAAAAACAAATTTGTATGACTTTTTTACTAATTTAAAAGTTTTTTAGACATGGATAAAGCTACACAACTTAAAATGTTTCTCTTGCTTCATTAATTATATGTGTGTGTATGTACTTATGTTCAATTTACTTTAAAATAATGCTTATACTTATAGATATGATTTCAAGGGTAGATAATGTATTTAAGATAGATTGTTTGCCTCAAATGTGAAAAACCGTGGTTTGATTGCCCCACACTGAAAAAAATAATAAACTGATTTTTAAACAAAAGTTATGGAGGTGTAAATTCTGGACACAGAGAAAGGACTTGTAAAGAATTGCTGATCATTATAATAACATCAAGAAACTCTTTCTATTTTTAAATAATTAGGCTTAGAATTTATGACACCCAATGTTCTAGCCTTGTTTCTATTACTCCGATAAAACATTACAGTCAAAAGCAACTTGGGGAGGAAAGAGATCATTTTACTTGCATTCACTCATTACAATTCTTTACTGAGGGAATTGATGGCAAGACTTCAAGAACTGGAGCAGAGATCATGGACAAACGACCCTTATTGACTTGCTTCCCATGGCCTGTTCAGCCTGGTTTCTTACACTAATCCAGGATCATGTTCCCAGTGATGACACCACCCACAATGAATCAATGTTCAAGAGAATGCCCCACAAACTTTCCTCTAGTCCAGTCTGATGGGCCCATTTGCTCAATTGTGTGGTTCCTTTTTCCTAAATGGCTTATGACAAATGTGTATGTACACACACACACACACACACACACACACACACACACACAAAAAAAAAAAAAAAAAAAAAAAAAAACACCTAACCAGGTCCAACACTCTCCTCATTGCCATGTTCCAGCTTGGAACTTAGGCAGAAACCACATGCATTATAAGAAACTTCATAGGCTGCCAGAAGTCCAGTTAGGCTACCAGTCCTCTATTAGTGTCTCCAAACCCTTCTACCAGTTCCTTGCCCTCCATAGCACTGTTTACCAGACCCCAACTCAGGCTGAGACTCTATGCACTACCAGAGGCCACACCAGCTTCCAGAACTCCAGGCAGGCCTCCTATCCACAGACAGACAAACAAATAGTTAAAGAAAACAAATAAAAATGTTCAACACCTAAAAATTGAAATAGAAAATACAAGCAAATGAAATTCTGTAAATGAAAGCTCTATATCAACAAACAGAAACTACAGATGCAAGGATCACCAACAGAATACAAGAGGCAGAAGAAAGGCTCTCAGGCTCTGAAAATGCAATAAAAGAAATAGATAGATCAATTAAAGAAAATGTCACAGCTAAAATATTCCAGACACAAAATGTCCATGAATTATGGGACACTATGAAAATATCAAACCTAAAAATATTAGAGATAGAAGAAGGAGAAGAAGTCCAACTCAAAGACCTAGGAAATATTTTCAATGAAATCATAAAAGAAGATATTCCTGACCTAGAGAAGGAGATGCCTATAAAGGTGCAAGAAACTTATAGAGAATCAAAGAAGTTGGACCAGAAAAGAAATTTCACTCAGCTCATAACAAAATACTAAATATTCAGAACAAAGAAAGAATACTAAAAGCTGAAAAATAAAAAAAAGACCAAGTAACATATACAGACAGACATAATGGAATTAAACTTGACTTCTCAAAGAAAACTCTAAAACACAGAATGGCCTATTCAGATGTGTTGCAAACTCAGAGACCACAGATACCAACCCAGCAAAACTTTTAAGCATCATAGATGGATAAGACAAGATATACCATTTAAAAGACAAACTTACACAATATCTACCCACAAATCCAGCCCTAAAAATACTAAAAAGAAAATCCAACCCGGAGACTTAACTACACCCATAAAAATACAGAAAATAAATGATATTACAAAAGCAAAACCAAAAGAAGGGGCATACATGTGCACACGCGCACACACAGAGACACACACCACCACTACCACCACCAACAACAACAACAAACAAACATTATCATTGAACATTGATATCACTAAATATCAATGGGCTCAATAATAATAAGACGCTATCAATGAACTCCCAAATAAAAAGACACAAGTTTACAAAATGGTTGCAAAATTGGGATCTACTCTTCTGCTGCACACAAGAAACATACATCAACATTAACAATAGATATTACCTAAAGGTAAAACTTTGGAAAAACACATTCCAAGTAAATGTACCTAAGAATCAAGTTAGTGTAGTTATTTTAATATCTAACAAAATAGAGCTCAAACAAAAAATTAATTTAAAAATACAGGGAAGGACACTTCATACTTGTCAAAGAAAATATCCACTAAGATGATGTTTCAATTTTAACATGTATGCCCCAAACACAAGGGCATCCACTTTTGTGAAAGAAACATTAATAAATCACACATTGGCTCTCACACACTGATAGTGGGAGACTTCAATACCCCTCTCTCACCAATAGACCAATCACTCAGACAAAAAGTAAACAGAGAAATGCTGGAGCTAACAGATGTTGTGACTTAAATGGACCAGATAGATATCTACAGTACATTTCACCAAAACATAGAATAATACATATTCTTCTCAGGAGCATATGAAACATTCTCCAAAATTGACCATGTTCTTGGTCACAAAGCAAGTCTCAATAGATACAAGAAAATTTAAATAACTCTCAACATCCTATCAGACCACCATGGATTAAAGCTGAATTTCAACAACAACAGAATCAACACAATGCCTAAAAATTCCTGGAAACTGACCATATCTCTACTAAATGAAACTCAGTCAACACTGGAATTAAGAAAGCAATTAAAGGCTTTTGAGAATTCAATGAAAATAAATACACAACCTAACCAAACTTATGGAATACAATGCATGCATTGCTAAGAGGAAAGTTCATAGCACTAAGCATTTACATACACAATCACACACACACACACACACACACACACACACACACACAAGTGAGAGATCTCATACTAGCAACTTAACAGCACGTCAGGAAGCTCTAGAACAACAACAAAAGGAATAGACTGCAGGGAATAAACTGAGGACAGAAATCAATAAATAGAAACAAAGAGAACAATACAAAGAATCAATGAAACAAAGAGTTGATCCTTTCAGAAAAAAAAAATGATAAGATAGACAAACCCTTATCCAAAGTAACTAAAAGACAGAGAGAAAATATATACATTAACAAAATCAGAAATTAAAGGGGGTGTATAATAAGAAACACTGAGGAAATCCAAGAAATCGTTAGGTCTTACTTCAAAAATCTGTCCTCCACAAAAATGGAAAATCTAGCCGGGCGGTGGTGGCGCATGCCTTTAATCCCAGCGCTCAGGAGGCAGAGGCAGGTGGATCTCTGTGAGTTCGAGGCCAGGCTGGTCTACAGAGCAAGTTCCAGGAAAGGCGCAAAGCTACATAGAGAAACCCTGTCTCGAAAAACCAAAACATAAAAAATAAAAATTAATAAAAATAAAAATGGAAAATCTAAAAGAAATGGTTGATATTCTCCATAGATACCAATTACAAAAGTTAAATCAAGATCAGCCAAAAAATTCAAATGAACTGATAACCCCTAAGGAAATAGAAGCAGTTATTAAAATCTCCCAGGCAAAAAAGAAGTCTAGGTCAAGACAGTTTTAGAACAGAATTCTACCAGACTTTCAAAGTAGAGATAATACCAATACTCCTCAAATTATTCCACAAAATAGAAACAGAAGGAACATTGACAAATTCATTTTATGTGGCCACAGTCAACCTGATACCCAAACCATACAAAGATTCAACAAAGAATAAGAATGACAGACCAATTTCCCTCAGGAACACTGATGCAAAAGTACTTAATAAAATGCATTCAAACTGAATCCAAGTACATCTCAAAAAGAACATCCACCATGATCAAGTAAGCTTTATCCCAGAGATGCAGGGATGGTTCAATCTAAGAAACTCTGTCAGTTTAATCCACCATTTAACAAATTGAAAGAAAAAACACATTATCATATCATTAGATTCTAAAAATGACTTTGACAAAACCTAAGAACTCTTCATGATAAAATTCTTGAAGATGACATGAATAAAAGAGACATAACTAAGTATAATAAGGGTAAGTTGCAACAAACCTAGAGCAAACATCAAATTAAATGGAAAGAAACCCAAAACAATTCAACTTAAATCAGGAACAAGACAGGGTGTACACTCTGTCTATACCTATTCAGTAATAGTAGTTGTTTTAGCTAGAACAACATAACAACTAAAGAATATCAAGGGGATATACTAGAATAGAACCAAACAAGACTGGACCAAAGACGTCAATGAAATGAAACATGATTTTCTGCTATATTTGTAGATGGGTGCAATGACAATTGTCATCAGAGAGGCTTCATCTCAAAACTGATAGGAACAGATGCAGAGGCCCACAGACAAATGTTAGAGGGTTTTAGGGGAGTCCTGCGGAACATCCATAAGAAATATTGTAGGAGCCAGAGATGTCAAGGACATCATACGAACACAGCCCATAGAATCAACTAAGCAGGGCTCATAGGGTATCACAGAGACTGAAATGACAATCAGGGAGCCTATATATGTCTGAACTAGGTCTTCTGCTTATCTGTTATGGTTGTGTAGCTTGTTCTTGTGGGAATACTAACAGTGGAATCGGGGGCTGTTTCTGACTCTAACATTTTAGCTGGCTTTTGAAACTCCTTTCTTCTCACTAGGTTGTCTCATCTAGCCTTGATATAAGAGTTTGTGCCTAGCCTTATTGTAACTTGTTATTCCATGTTTGGTTGATGTCCCTGGGAGGCCTGAAGTTTTCGAAGGAAAAGGAGGAGGAGTGGCAGGGAGGTGAGTTTTTGAGGTACTAGGAATAAAGGAAGGAGGGGAAATTATGGTTGGGATGTAATAGATGAGAGAAGAATAAATAAAAAAGAAAGAGATAAAAAGAAAGCAAAACAATAATACAATAAAATTAAAAACAAACAAAGAAACAAACAAAAAACTAATCAGGATGCCTACCATGGTAACCCTATATTTTAGGTCAAAACAAAACTATTTCTACATGAGTTCTCTTAGGTTCTTCATGGACAGGTAATGAAAATAAGTGAAAGAAATCCCCTCTGTAACCTGGTATAATCAATATCAAATAGGAAAAAATAAGTTATTGTCAATAGACTTCCATGTAGCTGGAGTTTTCTCCAGTCCTGCCTAGCCCACGGTCAACAAATCTCTCTCACATGCCAGTCCTGCAGCCGCTTAGACCCAACCAACCAAACACAAAGAAACTTATATTGCTTACAAACCATATGGCCACTGCAGGCTTCTTGTTATCTAGTTCTTATATCTTAAATTAACACATTTCTATTAATCTGTAAGTTGCCACATGGCTCATGGCTTACTGGTATCTTAACATGTTGCTTCTCACGGTTGGCAGTGTCTTCTCTTCTCAGCCTTCCACTTCCCAGAATTCTCTTCTCTGATTGTTCTGCCTATACTTCCTGCCTGGCTACTGGCCAATCAGCATTTTATTTATACAGAGTAGTATCCACAGCACTTCCCTTTTTCTTTTTTTTCCAAAGGAAGGTTTTAACTTTCACGTAGTAAAATTACATATAACAAAACAGTTATCTAGCAAGAATTACAATACAATACCTAGTCCATTTATAATATCTAGTCTATTTGTATTTGGCAAAATTAAAGAAGATATCCTATCTATCCTATATTTGGGAGTATAAGGTTTCATATCTAACTTATCTTCTATCATAACTGAGAAAATTATAACAATCTAGTCTTCAACTACATCAAAGGCCCCAGAAGGATATAATATTATCTGAGAAACAGAAGAAGGACACAAGCAATTTTTGGGAGTCTTGCGACAGTAGACAGAGACAGCTGGCAGCCTGGACAGTCACCTAATGTTTTTCTGTAAAGTTGGGACATCTGTCTTCAGCCCACAGACCTAGTGTCTCTCAGTCATTTTTCTCTGTGTCTTGTAGAATGTCTGGCAGTTTCCTCTGTGAAGCAGGAACACAAAGGACCATTTCGCCAAGCAAAGTTTAGTGATCACCTTCCTATGGGTCAAGCATGTCCAGCCAATCAAGCAGTCCCAGCAAAATCAGTTTCTTGCCAAAATGGCTATTTTTGCCCAGGTGAAGATAAACTCCATATGGAGTGTCTTTGATGCCCATCCTCCTCTCTGATGTAAATCAGTGCTGCCAGGAGCAGACATGTCTCACTGTCCAGAAAGTCTAAAGTTTTAAAACATTTTAAATGCCATATTCTGTAGGTCTTTGAAGTGTTTGAAGATTACCTACCTAATTGAATTATATCTATGTATACCTAGAAAACTTAACTAACATGCTACAAGTTTGACTATCATAGAAGACTAATTATTAAGCTGTATTTCTTAATTATCCATACAATCTAAATGAGTTACATAAACATAACACCTCAAAAGAGAGTAGAAATATATATATATATAGTATAACAAAATTGAGTTTAAACTTGTATCAATAAACTAAAATCCATAGCAATGTAAAACATTTCAAACAAGTTGTTGCTCTTTAAAAGTAGGTTCATTAATCTATCCTTTTATCCTATTATATCTATACTATCCCTCTTATTTTAGAAAGAGATTGCATTTATAATCAACCTGTTTTAAATAAAAATATTGGTTTCTCTGTACCACACCAGAGGGCTCTCCTGATATGGGACAAAAGAATCTCTCAAACTTTTTTTTTTTTTTTTTTTTTTTTTAGCAATATGTTTGGGTTTAGAGAAGGAGAGAACCAATTCCATCTCCAAAGCCAGCTTGGTATATTTGGGAATTTGGGCTCTTACTACTTCCTGCTAGAAGCAGGCACTGGATCTTATGGGAACACAAAGAAAATTTTAGGATTACGGAGTAGTCCGTGAGGGTGTATCATCTGAGGCAGTTGCTTTGAAACTATTCTGGATATTGGATCTTCTGGGCCATGGTGTCATCAGAGACCTTTCAAGGGGTCTTGGCTGGTCAAACATGATGTATCTTAATCAGGAACAAATCCATAGTCTCTGGCTTTCTGTGGAAACAAAAGCAGAGCCTCCTTTCCAAATAAACATATCCTTACATCCAAATATTGAAGTCAAGGTACATTTAAAATATACATATTGGCTTAACTCAACAGCTTTTATGATTAAATGATTTTCTGCTGGTAAAAATCCCAAAGACAACACAATTCAAATTCTCTATGTAATATCCATCTTTACGTGGCTTATTTTTATACTACCTTTACTGTCTCTTTGAACACTTTATTTTTAAAAACTATCTATTTCTTTATATAACTGTATATATTCCTTTTTTCTTTCTTCCAAGCCTACGTGCATTTTACACACATTGTAAAGCATTTAAAGTCTTGTTCCATCTGAATCTGTCTGATTGTGAATCTATTGTTCTAAACTGCAGCATTACTAGCATTACTAGGGCTAAAATAACAGCTTTGGCTGGTGGCTCCATGCATCTCAGCTTCCCAACATGGTGGTGGTATGTTTAGCCACCAGCTCTGGGAGCCATCAACTCTTAGAAACAGTGGTTCTATGCTTCTATCAAAGCAGCATGTAGCCCAGAAACCTTTTTTTTTTTTTTTGTACTAGCAAAGGCTAAATCTACCACACAGCAGCAGCGTAATGTGCGGCTTGGAGAATCCTCCTTCCCACCATACTGCTAGTCAAGCTTACATGCCAGGAACCCGACATAGAGTAGCTCAAACCCATAGGCTGCCACTAACTTGAGAGAGAGACAACTAGGAAGAGCTGTTTTTAGCTCTATTTTGAAATCTTTTTCCTCAGGTTTTAGGTGGAAACTCTTGCCAACCTTTTGAACACCATTTGTAGCTGGAGTTTTCTCCAGTCCTGCCTGCTCTTACTCTTATATTTAGCCCATTTCTATTAATCTATAATTTGCCACGTGGCTCATGGCTTATCAGTAACTTACATCTTCCTTGTCCTGGTGGCGCTAGGCAATCTCTCCCTTCCCTTCCTGTTTCCTCAATTCTCCTCTCTGTTAGTCCCGCCTATACTTCCCTTCTGGCTATTGGCCAATCAGTGTTTATTTATACAGAGCAATATCCACAGCACATAGCACTTTCATGTTTAGATAACAAAATTATAATGAAATTTATAAGATACCTTTTTGTTACTGAGATGGCATATCATAAATTAGTTGATTTATTTGTTATAGGGAATGAAAACTAATGAGGCTACTGTGAGCCTATATTGCCTATTCTTGATTGTGAATTTGAGTACATGTAGAATTAATTAAAATTTAAAGATTTGGATGCATTGTGAGGGATTTTTCTTCATTGATTCATTTGAAGTGGGAAAACATACTCTACATTCAGATCATTTTAGGTGGGAAAATCCACCTTAAATCTGGGTCACACCTTTCAGTAGTAGCCTTTATAAAGGACATGGAAGTGGGAAGCACTTGTTCTTTGCCTGCTCACTCTTGTTGACATGTTCATTTCCTCAACTACATTAAAAGCTATGTCTTTGAGATTTCAGAATACACTTGCTGTGGAATATTACTTTAATGTGTGTTATATTTCTCTATGCTTTGCAATATTTGTTTAATGATGCAAAGATGTATTGCATTCTTTTATGTTGTATTTGTTTAACTCTGTAAAGCTCTATTACTTTCCCTGATTTTAACACATGATTCATCTAATAAAGAGCTGAATGGCCAATAGCTTGGCAAGAGAGAGAAATAGGTGGGGCTGGCAGGCAGAGAGAATAAAGAGGAGGAGAAATCTAGAGGAGAGAAAAAGGACTGAGAAAAGTAGAGGATGCCAGGGGGCATCCACTCAGCCACCCACAGACTAAGAAGAAAAAGAAGATATATAGAATAAAGAAAGGTAAAAAGGCTCAAGGCAAAATGTAATTAAAAAGAAATGAGATAATTCGTTAGAAAAGATGGCTAGAAATAAGTCAAGCTAAGTCTGGGCATTCATAAGTAAGAATAAGTCTCCACATATTTATTTGGGAGCTGGGTAGTAGGCCCCCACAAAGTAAAACAATAACAACAACAACAACAACAAAACAAAACAAAAACCCTACATTTTGGCATACCAACCCCAGGCTTAAATATCCAACTAGGGCCTGAGAAAGCTGAAAAAAAATAAAAGAAAAAAAAAGAAAAAGAAAAAGTACACATCTCCTTTAAGAGGCTCTGCTACTCAGCCAGCAGTGCTAAATAGAAATAGCAAGCTAAGTGAAAACAACTCCTGTGGCAGTACAGGTACAGGCTTCCTAGAGCTAGGAAGGTTGAATGCAGTTCCCAGTTAAACACACCTCAAGACCAGGTTACTAGCTTAAGACTTGACTTTCACTGACCCAAGAAGGGGGCTTTGCCAACTGCTAGAAGACTATTTGTAACTTAACAGTTTAAAGTTTGTGCACATGGTCAAAAAAGGCTAAAGTATATGTAATAAAAGCAGTCCAGATGGAAAAATACCTTTAAACAGGTTACAGTTTTTTCAACAATGTGTGTAGGCTTAAGAAAGAAAAGAAAATGATTATAGACAGTCATAGAAAGAAATATTTTAAAAATAATAAAATATTTAAAGAGAGAGTAAAAGTAATATAAAGGAAAAAAGCCACATAACGATGGAAAATACACAGACTGTCAGGATCCTATATAGTATTGTGCTGATTTTGAATTTTTTGCATGCTGATGAGCAAATGACAGCTGCTGACAAACATAGGATTGTGAACAGGACTGCTAAATTGAACCAATCTAGATACTTTAGGTCTATCTTAACATTAAAAAAGAAGTAAAAAAAAATGTTATGTTGGGAAAGAGAGGCTGTGGATTATTTCAGGGTTAATATAGGTAAGATTTGATGGGGGGGATGATCTTCTGTATCTTGACATATATATATATATATATATATATATATATATATATATATATATATATATATATTAGCTAATCTTTCCAGACTTGGCCATTTTCTCAGTTTTCCCAGGGACCCCTAAAGATGTCTTCACCCACAGACAACAGGAAGCAGTCAAGAGAACATAATTCAATTTTTGGGCTTCCCCTCAGGAAGTTATAGTCAGACTATAACCTGCCAGCCACTCTAATAAATATTTGCACATGTATGTTTGAAATTTATATGTTCACATTCATTATATCAGTTCTGTTTCTGTAGAAAACCCTGGCTAACAAAGGGTAGAATCGTACAATGGATGGATCAAGGGGTTACAAGAAGAGAGAGATGGAATATCAACAAAAACAAATTTTGTTTAAAAATGCAAAAAATGAACATTTAATGTTGATTTTTCACTTTAAGGAAAAATAATTTAATTTACTGTTTTTAAGTTTCTTTTATGTAATTAACAATTTTTCATTTATTTTATATACCAACCACATTTTACCCTCCCTCCTTTCCTCCTGTCCCTTCCCACTGCCTCCTATCTACCTCCCCATCCACTCTTCCTCTGTCTCCATTCAGAAAATGGAAGTCCTCCATGGTCTTGAACAAAGCAGGACTCATCAAGTTGAACATAAATGAGGAACAGGTTCCCAAAAGCCAGCTAATCACCAGGGACAGGTCTGAATCTCACTACTAGGAGCCTTACAAACAGACCAAGCTACACAACTGTCACACACATGCAAATGGCCCAGGTTTGTCCCATACAATCTCCCTAAATGTTGGTCCTCTTTTTATTATTTTTTCTTGGTTTATATGTATGAGAAAAGAATATTTTATTTTTATAAGTTTCTTTTTATTTTGAATATGTTCATATTTTTTTCAAGATTTAGTGAGAATTATCATCATATATAAGTATATTTATTTACTGTAAGTGAAGAAAACTGCTTGCAAACACCTACAACAAGCCATTAACATTCTTTGAATAGTAGGAATGGAGAGTTGATTAACCTGGTATGTAGTTTTAAGGGAAATGATTTGGTTGCAATTTGTTGTCTAGCTATTCTTTCATAACAGTTATTGTTTCTTATAATCTTAATTGGATTGAGATTTCACTTTATGAAACAGACTGAATTACTTAAATCACATATTATGGTTGATTTGAAAAATAAATAAATGCTATTTATAAAACTTACATTAAATGTATTGTGTCAAGTACAAGCCAAGGTGTTTTCAATCTTACCTTTTTTCTCCTTCCCTCCCCTCACTTTTCTGTTATGCTCCCATGGTGCTTCAGATCAAATCCTAGGTCTTGCACATTCTAGATAAGTGTTCTACAACAGAGCTGCAGCTTTGGCCCTTGTTCCTTTAACACAAACTCTTATTTTATAGTCCAAGCTGACCTCAAACTCATGTGTCCACTGACTAACCTTCTATAACACTAAGTGATGGAATTACAGGAGTATACTGCTACCCTATGCCAAATGTTTTATGGCAGATATTCCAGAAGAACTTAATTTCTGAACTTCTTTAGCTACTAATTTATATACATATAATGATAATTTGACTCAATTATGTTAAGGGATACTATTTCTGGAGAGATGTAAGCAAATGTTTTACTTATTCTAGATAGGAAAATGATGAAAGACCAAAACATGGATACCACTGAAGGCCAGCTTGGTGAACCAATAAATTTTATTGGGTTAATTTCAGGAATATGGATGTAGGGTTACACACATATGAGCAGAAATGGCTCAAAGATAGCTATGTCACCAAAGCCCACCCCAACAAGTCTCTGGAAGCTCACCAAAGTTGGAATTCTAGAACAAACTGCATAACCTCAAACACCTCAAGAGGTTGGAAAATGTCCTTTCCAGGTGGTTCAGTTTTCCTGAGCCTCTTCTGGACAGTTTTATTTGTCTGTAAGTGTCACTCCACAGTCCTTTCTACATATATACATATATATATATGTATGTATATATATATATATATATATATGCAGATTAAGTGTCCTAGTAAATCTAACCACTTCCAAGTACTTCTTAGAGCTATTAAGTTGTTTACTTCCTGAGTTTTAAGGAGCTTTTCTGCAGGATGGAATGTTTCACATCTTGTTAGATCATCCTGTTCCTTCACCTACATTTTAACATCCAGTGATTTAACGGGTTTCCTTTCAAAATGGAAAGTTTACTTATTTGAAGAAATGTGGAGTCAACAAGTGTTACATAGTAGTGCTAGTTTTCTAGAACTATCTTATTAATCTTGATGGCATATACAACAAAAATTTACTTTCTCATATTATGGAAACTGGAAGGTCAGGATCAAGCTGTTGTTAGAGTTCTCTTCTTCTTGGGTTTATGATCTTCACTTTACATACACTTCTGCATGTATTCTAATGATTTCTTAGAACACTCAAATTTGTTTTAGATCCACTCCAATGAATACATTTTTACTTATTTCCAACATAAAAGGCCACATGTCTAAAAACAGTCATATTTTGATGTACTAGGTTTAACACATAAGTTTTAGATAGGAAAAATTGAGTTTATCGTAATATTCAATAGAAATATTTAAAAATTAAAGTATTTTTAAGTCCTTGTCTCCAACAAAATTGTATCAGAATCATTTCAAATTTTCTTAGAATTCAAAACAACTTCAACATCAGAATCTATTTAAACCTTAGATAGCTCTGTTAGCACGTGTGGTGATATTATATTTGTGCTGAAATGTGGTGATATTTTATTTGTGCATTAATAAATAAAGCTTGCCTGGAGATCAGGGGGGAAAGGCCAGCCATTTTAAGTAAACAAACAAGTCAGGCAGCACACGCCCTTAATCCCTTAGCAGGCAGGATCTTTGTGTGTTCAAGGCCACACTAGGGAACAGAGCCATACGCTTTTAATCCTAGTACCAACCATAGAAACCTGGAGGTCGGTACAGACAGACAGACAATGACAGAGCTGTGTAGAAGGAGGAAGTGAGGTAGCTGAGCTAAGAGCCAATGAGAGGGCAAAAAAGCAAGGAATATAATGTCTAGGTAGACAGGAAGTCACGCCATTTGGAAGCTGCAGAGTTGGTGAGGTAAGGTTGGCTGGTGGCTTTCCCTATTTCCCTGATCTCTAAGGCTTTTACCCCTATATTTGGCTCCATGTTTTTTATTTAATAAGACCATTTAGAAATAGTCTACAAGCAAGAGATTATTTTGGAAAAGGAAAGATAGCAGGAAAATAGGAATAAATATTTATGGGAAAATAATGACATATGTGGTTGAAGATTTCATAATAAACTCCACTATTTTGTTTTCTAAATAAAAATAATTAATAAGCAAAAAAATTAAAAATAAATCAGAACGGGATTTGACTTTTGTGAAATAAACTACTTAATCTCTGAAATCTATTTTAATCATAGTTATCTTTTTCTTTGTGCTAGAAAATATATAAAACACAGGTAAAATTTCTATATGAAGGAACATATCTGTATTTTGGTCCTTGACTACTAATCTTTGCTGCACAGCTTTTTATGCAGAGGAACAATTAGAAAGGTACAGTGACAATTGGTTTAGGGGACAGAAGTAAATATATTTTGATTGGAATAATGACAAGTCTAGCTATGCTAGTGCATTTGACAAAGAAAATATTTTAACAAGAACTTGTAACACAAATAATTTTTTTTATTTAGCATGTCAGAAAAAGAATGAACACAATTTTAAATACATTGATATATATTTTTAATTTTCTTTTTTATCTACTTTTTTCTTCCCTCCTTCTTTCCATGCTTGGATAAGATTTAAATGTTATCATCATGTTTATGCGTCAACAGATTAGGAAACCACAGTGGTATTTTTTTAATATAAACATCTTTAAAATAGCCATAATGCTTTCTACTCTTACTTCCTTTATATATATTCTGACCTTCTCACTGACGATAAGTCAATACTGCTTTACAAAAGCTTATAATACTATATGAAATACTAAGTCAATATTCCATTTTCATTTTGTTAGTAATTTAGTATAATGCATTATTGTATCATATCAAATAATCCTGAAGAGTAAGATATCCTATTGTTTAGACCTATTGTTTAGAAACTGTAACACAACTCAATCTCAAGGCACAACCTAATTGCAGTGGAAGACAAAACATTCATAGCAATGATTACCTTGTGAGGACACATGAAATTATGAATGAAATACCCATATTAATTTATTTAATCCTTACAACATTATGATTTTTCCTGGTATTGTATATATTTTAGAGGTGACAAAGACAGATTGTGAAATTCCACAGCTATTGGTCAAATCCTAATGTCAAATAATTGTTTATGTGACTTGAAAGTTAATAGTTTTAAATATCACATTGTAATGCCTGATACTGAGTAACCAGTTTTCAGGAACAGGCTAAATCAAATTTAGCACCTGATTCCTTCATTTCTTCAGGTAAATTTTTTTCTTTGTTATACTGCTTCTGTTTCCTTATCTTGCAAATATGAAAATACTGACATATCTAGGAAAAAAAGAGAATAGAGGATGGGAAAAGAGAACAAATAAAGTTCAAAATATCACGTAGAAAATCATAATAAATTTGGCTTGGCGACACTGACTTCTAATTTTCAATTTTCACATCTCACTTCTAGATCTTACTTTTGTTAAGGATTAGAGAAAAATAGAAATCTGTGAGACATTTTTCTAGAAGACGAGAACGGAGTTTTTATTAAACCATCTGAATTATTTGGTATCTTTTTCTTTTCTTTTTTAATATAGATGCTTTGTTGACCTTTTGAGAGAAATATTTTGCCTATGACTGACATAGTTCTGGGTAAAAATTTCAAAATTTTCAGCTACATCATCAGAGCCATGATTGATATTAATACTAAATTCAAATAAAATATATTAGGAAATGCAAAAATACAGTAACTTCATATTTTCAAATGTAGAAATATCTACATATGCATATAAGCATGTTATTTGAATCATCAACTTATGAAATAATTGTATGCTTATGATTTTAATATCACACTCATAAATTTAAAAAAGTAAAGGTTTAAATACTATGTGGTTGCTAAGATTTTTCATTAATCTCTAAAGGAAGCCACATGAAGAAATTTGAGTTATCAAATATATTAAAAAAGAGAACAGGTTATGAAGTCAAGAGAGGAACATGTTAGGGAAACTTGAAGGGAGTTGTAGTGATGAAATGGGAAAGTGAATATGATCAAAATAAGTTGTATGCATGTATAAAATTGTCAAAGAACAAATTTAAAATATTAAGATTGATTTTTATAAGAGATTTCACAAAATCTCACTTACTTAACTTCATCCCAATTTTTGCATTCATTTTACTTTATATAAAACTGATTTACAAATTATTTATTATAATATTTTTGCAACAGCAATGATCAAGATATATAATCTGATGCAGTTGGAGATTTCACTATTGTGTTTTTTCTTTCATTTTCACCTAGACTATAATTACACGGTTTGTGTGAAATATTACTTAGAAGTTGAACTTTGTGAACCTGGTCATGAATCAGTTCTCCATTTCTTGAAGTTAAATAGAGAGAAAGAGATTTAGAGTAAGAGTGAGAGAGAAGAAACCAAAAGAAACCAATAAAATAAATAATGTCACCTTTTATTTTAAACACTTCCAGTATTCTTACATGTATGCTTCTATTCTAGTAAATCAGCAGCCTTTGTAAACACATTTTCTTAGGTTTGTTTATCTTTATGATGATAGCTTCATTTATGGAGTTGCATCACTACCTAGTAGAATTATAATTTGATAACTAGGAACTAATTTCACTTATACATATCACAGACAATACATGTTTCCTGTGAGGAGAATGCCCTTTTATTCATAAATTTTCTCAATGTGTACTAAAAGCCTCTGCAGAATTTAAAAGTATTATAATCAGAAAAATCTCAAATTTGTTATGCATGCTATTTGGCCTCTTGAAGCCTATTCAGATGTATTGCTTAGGAAAGACATAGAAAATTAAGTTAATTAACTTTATATTTACATTATTTTCTAATCCTCAAAAAATTGATGATATGCCATCTTTTAACCACTTTTTTGTTACATATACATGAGTTTGTTTACACACAAGGCATTAGAGAAATACAATATAAATTTCAGGGACAGAATTACTTTATTGTCCTCAGCATGAGGAATTTTTGTACATAAGATGTCCTCCATGTAAACAAAATGCCCAAACACCCTCTCTCTAAAGATAAACTATATCTTGTGAACAAATAAAGCTGCAGAGGCAGTCTTTAAACAAGTATTCAGTTGGATCAATAGCTGAAATTAAGAACTTGTCTCATGCTGCTTTATAGAATTTTCAAAGGTTTACACTGTAACAATACAGTTTTTCACATTCTACAGTGGTATGTATGCCATTTTATTCAAAACAAAAACAAAAGAAAAGTAGAAAAATTACTACTTACAAAATAACTGTAATGTTCTCAAAATAGTTTCAGGGGTATTTTTCTTATAGGAAAAGAATCAAGTATTTGGTTATTTGGGACTCCTATTCACTTCTTCATATACAGGTCAAAATGAAACTAATGCTGTAACTTAACAGTGTTTTCTGTTTCTTAAACATCTGTTTCAATATTTACCACAACACAAACTGCTAATATTACACAAAATAGATGATAAAAACATTTGTAAATATTTAAAATCACTGTACAAGATGAAATTCTATAGTTTTGCAATTTTCCTGAGGGTACTAATTCTATTTGCAAGCTTTACTGACTTGTCTCTAATATTTATATTTTTAAAAAGTTATATGTTCTTTACATAATTTAAAAACAATATTCTTAAGGTTAGTGATTTATCTCCATGGTAAAACACTTGCTCAGTAAAGGCAAGGCCCTGTATTTGATCCCCCACATGGAGAAAGAAAGGAAAAAAGAAAAACAACATTCTGAAGAAATATTGCCCACTTTAAAATGCCACACCAATTGCCTGTATTATTGTTCTAATTTTCAAATTGTGTTTTAAAAATGTATATGTGTCCTCTCTCTTTATAAACCATTGGATTATGTTTCTTTATTCAGCAACAATTTGTCAGAGATTGTGGCTTTTGTTGAAGATCCCAGACAAAAAACGAGTACTGCATTAGCTGGAATTCTGTAAAAACCTGCATCAGCATGCAAACAACTTTGACTGGAGCCATTTAGAATTTGTTTTAATATAGCTTGCAATTAAGCATTATTAGTAAACATCTAAAATTGACAGAAGTAAGAGTTAAAATAGCTTGCATCTCTGACCAATACTTCCTGCCTTTAATATTGATGCCTCTAATTACACTGTCAGTATCCTGAAAAGAATAGGCTCATTTCCCTTAGGATAAGACCAATTTCCTTCATCATTTAATCATACATTATTATCAATGTCTAACCACAATGATATTGTAGCCCCCTCCTGTGAAATGGATAAGCTGTGTTAAGATGCATCACCACCAGTAAGTGATACTGCAGGAGGAAAAAAACCCCATCAAATTATGTAGATTTTACCTCAGAAGCAAACCTGAGGCTACATACATTATATGCATAACCTGTTGGGAGGATTTCCCAAAGCAAATTGTTCAATTTGGTTCCATATGCCCCAAATCAAAAGAATCATTTTCAATATAAAAGATAATGAGGCAAAATTATTTATAATTGTTTAAACTGGCTATCAATATTCTTAATGTCATATGTTTTATTTTTAATCACTGCAGAGAATTTAAAATATGCAAACACATTAGTTCTTTGGCATCTTTTTTTTTAAACGTCTCATGGGTAACTATGCACGGTACAGAAATTATACTCAAATAAGTAAAAAAAAAAACATCAATTTTGAAACCTCCATAGCTTGTGCAGTTTAATAAGAAATATGACAGCTTCTTAACATAACAGGGAAACAAACTTAGAGAGTGAACATGGAAAATAATACATTCATGAATGAACAATAGTTTTTAAAAAAAGAAAAGAAGGAAAAAAGCTGGTGTAGTTAAATTCCTACAATCTACTGGCTAGGTTTATCTCTCATGCAAAGTTGTGACGGGGAAGGTGTCCTGAAATTAATGTATCAGTTTTTATGTTTCCTTTTAAGGCCTATATGTCTCCAAATTCACTTCAGAACTCTTACTTTAAATGCTGGACTAAGCTCTGTTTTCAGGAAAAGATTTGCTATTAATTCTACACCCTAAACATTTTCTATGCTTTACTTTTAACTCTTAATATCTGAAGAAAGTTTTATCTGCAGTTAATGAAATGTCATTGTCACAGAAGAAGCCTAGATGCCCTGCAAATATAATTATGCCAATGTTATCAGGAGAAATCCAGTTTCCTCTAGTCTCAACCCTAGTAACAGTCCCGATTCTTGTGCTCCCTAACGTGAAGAATTCAGACAGGAAGCCATATTAAAATAAGCAGTCAAGAGTTTAATTAGAACAAGCAAGGAAGCAAAAACACATTCTTCAGAGAAAGAGCAGGCTGAGAATTTGACCACAACCGCCTATTGTTTTCTGCTGTCTGGTTTTGGAACACTGAGCTGGCCTATCTGGAGATTACCTCCAATATTCTTTGTATATCGTGACCACCAGTCAACCCACCTCTACTACATTTAAGTCCTGTTTCAGGACCCTAAGCTTGTCAAGGTGGAGAGACCACCATAATTTTTATGCCATATTTTAGAAAGCCTATTGGTTAGTCTCACTATGAGTTAACTCCCTACCTGAAACCAATAAAAACAACCTTAACAATAGTAGTGTCATTCTAGTTTGTAGGATGATATATAAACTATCAGCTTAGCCAGTTTTTCTGATTCTTAAATTACACTGTTGATTTTTAAGTAGCAGTTTGAAATAAGTTTTTACATATTTTTCTTTTAGTTGATTAGATTCTCGTGTCCCTAGATATCATGCTCAGTACTAGAATGTCTAATATTGAAACAAAAAAATTATCTGTGTATATGCGTATGTGTGTGTGCGGGTGCATGTACATATACATAAGTAACAACAATTAAAATGAGGGTATGAATTTGAAAGAGAGCAAGAAGGGGTATATGAAAGGGTTTGGAGTGAAGAAGGTAAGGGGAAAATGAGGTAATCAAATTTTAATCTCAAAAGCTAAAAAGAAATGATTAAAAACAAAAATTTTGTTATGTAAAACAAAAGATTGTTTAGCAAATATTAAGTCAAAAGTTGGTTAACTAGTATGCATTGAGATAATTTAAAGTCAGATTCTAACTGTAATTTATTACATAATTAATGACAATATTCATTTATTTGTTTATGTATTTACTGACATATTATCATACTATGTCACCAGGGCTGTCCTCCAACTTGTGATTCTCTGACTTCTACATCATAAGTGCTAGAAATATAAGTATATTCTACAAAGTCCAGCTTGAGAGTTTGACTTTTTTAGAATAATTTTAGTAAGAAATACCATACAATTTTCATAATTTCAACCTTATAACCAAGGCAGCCAAAAAGAATCATATGATGTTACAAATTCAAAGTAGTTCATCTCTGTTCATTTATTCTTGGTAAGGATGAATGATAATGACGTTTTCTAAAAACCTTTGGCTCCATCATGGCACTAAACATGCATGAAGACATAATAATCACTAAGTATTTGGGGTTTTTAAGTTTTATTAGAATAGTTGTCTCAAGATTTATTTGTCTTTATTTTATGTATATGAATGCTTTGTTTGCAAGTAGATATACATACTGGGTGATGTCTGGTGCCTGCAGAGGCCAGAATAAGGTGTTAGATACTTTGCAACTGGACAAATGGATGATTGTTACCCACCATGTAGGTGCTGGGAACGAAACCCTGGTCCTCTGAAAGAGCAGCCAGTACTCTTAACCAACCGAGTGCTTATTCTAACCTCTTAAACAATTATTTAAACTGACATTGTAAACAGTAACTTGTAGGTTGAATGTTTTCAACCAATTTATGAAGTTTCAGGGAAGGATGGTGTTTTTTTATAGTCTTCATTGTTAGATAGTGTGTGTGTGTGTGTGTGTGTGCGTGTGTGTGTGTGTGTGTGTGTGGTATGTATGTGTGTGTAAATATCAGATGTCTTCTTTCCATGTTCTCTACCTTATCTTTTTACAGAGTGTGTTTCTAAAGTTGGAGATCACAGATTTGACTGGACTGTCTGGCCAGCAAGCCCCTCTGATCCTCCTGTTGACACCTCTCTAGGACTGGGTTTTTAGGCATGAACTACAACACGCAACTTTTTTCATGAATTTAAGGAATCTGAACTCTGGTTCTCATACTTGATTAACAAATACTTCATTCATGAGCCATGTTTCCCAAACTTCAATTTTTATATATTTTGATATTTAAAATAAAATCACAATGTGTCTTAAACGTTTTATTAACATATATTTATCTGATATGAAGTTAGTACATATGTAATTAATGTTTTTTTATATTTTAAAACAAAATACATGTTGACTCTCTGACACAAATCTTTAATAAATGTCACCAGTGAGAATAATTATGTTGAGATTTTATTATTTTTTCTATAAATTTTATTACTGTTTTTACTATTACTACTATTATTATTTTGCATATAAAATAGACAAAGAATGAAAATCTATTTTTAATCATAATGTTAAAAGGGTTTTCAGGAATATAGCACTTAGTATTAGAGTTAATTATATTAATTAAGCATTATTATAGTTTGAGGATGTTCACATAAGAAATTTTATCATTTATCTTATTACTAGAGAGTTTTTGATACAAAGAAACTATAATACCTTCATCATTTCTGAGATTAATAAAGAATAAGGTGTTGAACTGTGTAGTTTGGATGAGAAGTAAGAAAATCCTCTATGCTGTTGGAAGGAGTCCTATCTATTCATCATCTATCTATGTAATGTGTTTATTTCACAGCAATAGTTGGTGCACCAGGACATGTAACATTTGCATTAGCGATTCATCACACCAGTATTCTTACATTCAGTAGCCAAATAGATTTGTTTGTATATTTGCTTGTGTCTAAGTTAAACGTGGATGTCTATACCACAGGTAAGCTATATTATGTGGAAATTTTTGTTCATGTTTTGATATGATCAAACATAATATTTTTAGTGTGCTACATTGCTCCTGTATTAAAATTTCCTAAAAATAGAAGGAAAATTTCATTAAGTTGTGTTTTCACAAAATAATGGTAGGCTATGAAATATCTTAAATCAATAAACCTCAGAAAATATCAATAGAAACACCAAATCATCAGTGTCTTAAAGAATATTTTGATTTATGTACTTGTAACCATGTCTAAGTTAATTAAATGAGAAATAAACTTTTAGCCCTGAAATATTTACAATGAAGTTTTATATTTAAATTTTTGATACAATCATTTTTAATTTGTTATAACTGTAATCAAGTCAATGTCATCTTCTGTTAATTGGATATTAATTCAGGAGATGTCTATTATTGTAAAGTGTGAATTTCTTATTCGTCTTTTTTATTGTAGCTATGGAAAACATGTTTGTTTCCACAGTCTTGCTAGGATGTTTGTAAGTAATTCTCTTATTTCATTCTGATTTGTAGTTATTTACTTTCACAGATTTTCATGCTAGTGATAATCCTAATGATATTTATTTTTCATGAAAACCATCATAAAGAGTTCAATATGTCTATGTCAAACAAACAAACAAAAAACCATTACATTCTCAACTTGGAAATCACATCTCATCATCAGAGCTAAAGCACTAAGTTAAGACCTCAGAAATAATGAAGCAGGTAAGAAACTGCTTGTTATTTGAAACAAGGATAATGATTTTCTCACAATGAGAACAGAAAGATACTTTAATTCATCATATCTGTATCATAAGATTCATATGTTTGGTTGGAAAGAAGTAAATATGAAAACTAAATTTACACACCAATTTTACCAACAAAAAAAATGTGTTCGTGCTCCAAATTCAAAGTCTGTGGAAACACTATCCTTTCATAAAGAAAAATAAACCATCTTGAAGTCCATAAAGTACACAGCATAGCTGATTTGGTATGCTACTTTCATAACTTCTGAGTATTCACGTGTTATTTCAGTAGAGAATGTAAAGGTTTACATCTGTACAGGGTTAAAGCTTTATCATTCACTCTATAACTAACAACACAGCACACAAAGGATCATCTTCAAGCTGTGAAAGTCTGTGCCTTTTATCTGTGCTTTTCCCATACAGAGTTAGACAGGAGTATAAGGCCTACAGTCTCCTAGGTTAATGGCAAAGAAGTATGTCAGAATGAAGGGTGTGCTTGTACTCTTCAAAGTAGCTTTTTCCCTTGAGTCAGGGCTGTACTGGTCTGGTGTCATTAAGAAATTAAGATTGTCATGCGTCTGTTTCAGCTCACTCTGCTGTCTCTTCTGCATTTCTAAAGTTTCCTTTTAAAATGTTTCCTTGTAATGTTAAGAATTACCCTTCTATAGACATCCCACAAATCTGGGAAAATGCTGTTTAAGAACCTAGCTTTTAGCAATTAAATCTCCCCAAGAAAAGCCTTTTGTATGCAGGCACAGCCACAGTGCAGGAAGGAAAAAAAAGCAGCATTTAAGTAGAGAGAGTATTCATATATCTAAAGGAGGATGAGAAGGCTGTGAAAAAGTACCAAGATGTCAACTTCTGAAGGTGGCAAAATCATTCTGGAGAAAATTTCTCACTCTCCTTTCTAATTCTGCTATGCTAGAGTGAAGATGGAGAGCTTTCCTTCCCGTGAATTCCAATCCAGATCACAATTAGACACCCGCTCCCTGCCATGAGTCGTGAAATGTTATTCTGAACAAACATATGCGGCTGGGAAGCACACATCGCAGATGACAGGGAGTCTATTTTCTCACAAGACAGTGCCAAACACTGCTTGAGATGTGTAAAGTCATTTACGCAGTTCGAATGTGGCTGGGAGCATCTCTACATGGTCTGATGACGATAAGCGTCACTCAGAGAAATGAAACAGTTAACTGCTTTCCCTTCCTTATATAAAACTTCAGCCGAATGCTAGGGAAAGACTTGGAGCTGAAGTCATCTTCTACCTTTTAGCCAAATTGCTCTTAACCTATTTTAGTCTTTTTCCTATTGACTTTTCCTTTGCTAGTCATAGCTATTCAGAATAGCTCCCATGCAGGACTTAACCTAACCATCTGAATTATAATATGATGATAGTATATTTGTGCTTTGAAAGGCATGATAGAGAATTAAATCAATGATACACCAGCATTGTAATTGCCACTTACATAAAATACATTGTTGAGATTCTTTATTGCTGTCTTCCTAAACAGATTTTTCATTATCTTTAAATATCCCACACTGCATATACGCTAACATTTCCTTTCAACTGCATTTATCTGTTGTAGACACTGATTATATTTCACTTTAAACTTTAAGAGCAATAGCATCCCCCCTCATAATACCCAAGTAAATTATATCACACAGAAGACAAAGACTCCAGTTATAAAGAAGACCATCCATGACTTATTAAGAAATATACGTACATCAAATATTTTCCACTCCAATTTATTTTTCAGAGAAGTTATTTGAAAACAGCAAATATGAAACATTTAAATCATAATGAATTCAAGACACTATCAACTGCCAGCAGGTGGAGCTATTCTGCAACATACACTTCAATCAGGAACACAGACTAAGAAATTATTATTTTAACTTCATGCTTGTTTCATCAGATGATAACAAAATATATTTTTAAAAAGTTTGTCTTTCTCTGATTTTAATCAGTTTTTAGTGTAGAAGCCTGGCTCTGGTCACCCCAGTAAGTCAGGTTCAGCTGCTTGTCTTCAATGCGCTAATTAAAAAAAAAAAAAGTAATGGTGAAAACAGGGAAAGGAGATTTGTTCATAGCAGCCACACAGGGGAGAGAACAAGATACAGAGGTTCACTGACTCTATACCTGTCTTTGAGTCACAGATGTGAAGTATATGTTTTAATAGAGGTAGAATTGGGGGAAAAGCAAAGGGTATGTTTAATTAAGCAGTCCTGACTTGCTGTGGTCAATTTGATGGAAAAGTGACCAGAAGAGGAAACAGGAGACTATCACTTCTGATCCATGGTGCCACCTCACTTCATGGATAGCTGTCCTTATCTGGGGTATAGTCTAAATTTCAAGGTTCTGTGGGTTCCAGAATCCAAGGTGACTCAAGAGAAATGGTTGAGGAAAATTCCTTATTTTTGTGCATTCAGCTGAAGAAAGAAACACAGTGAAGGCAAAGATAATAAGATTTTCATCATGCTTTTTGCTTTGGTGTGTGTCCAAATGAGAACTCAATTGTCTTTAGCAAAAGCAGCTTTGAAGTGCCTGTTCTATGATTTGGGTCACTACTACATACATATTTTCTTCCCAGAAGTTGTCTTTAAGCATGACAAATTAATAGAGAAAAACTTAAGTGATTTTCAAGCATAATAGATATTTGAAAGAAATTATTAGAAAGTTTAACTTTGAAAAACATGGTATGCAGAATTTCTGTAATGTCATATGCCACATATCTAATTTTGTTCTTACATAAAATTATAATAGAAGCAAGGAAACATATTTTAACAATATTACATATAATAAACACAAGCGTACATCCTTTGATTTGATCAATATGAACTTTAAACTTTGGTTTTCAATAAAAAATACCTTTTAAAGATCAAGTGTCCTTAATTACAAGGCTACCAAAGGGAATGCTATGGTGATATTTTATTTTGTACTAAAATTATATTTGTATGTTAATAAATAAAGTTGCCCGGGGGTCAGAGCTACTAGCAAGCCATAGGAAAGCCAGGCGGTGGTGGCATACGCTTGTAATCCCAGCACTTGGTAGGCAGAGCTAGGTAAGTCTCTGTGTGTTCAGGGATACAGCCAGCATTGGAGACACACGCCTTTAATCTCAATACCAACCATAGAAGACCTGGAGGTCTATACAGACAGGCAGTGATGAGGTGGTCATGTGGTTGGGTTTACAACCAATGAGAAGGCAGAACAGAAAGTCTATATAAAGACTTTAACACAGGAAGTAGCTCTCCTTTCGGAGAAGTAGGACCACCGCAGGAGGAAGGGTAAGGTTTTAGCTCTTAGCTCTGACTTCTTGGCTTTCTTCTTTGCATTGGTTCTGTGTTTCTTATTTAATAAGATGGTTGGTTACATCTACAGAATGGGATGGCATTTTTTATGTGCAACATTTGTTCTGTCACTCAAGATTGTAAACACACTTTTTTTACTGGTGGAAAAAAGTCAAGATATGGGATTAAAAGGCAGTGGAGGGGCTGATTCTAATTTCCACCTCCCCTTAGTGTTCTTAAGCCTTGACTCTTTTCTTATTTTCGGTTCTGTATTAGAAGGCAACTCCTGTTGTGTAGAGGAATAACCAGAAATCTGTCATAGACTCTGTTTTATGCTGATTGATTCTATTGTTCTTCATTTATTGATTCATTAATATTTTTACAGAATAGTAATTTTTCCTCTTTCTTTCCTTAATCTTTTAGTTTTAGCTTAGGGTAAAATCCTGTCTCTTATTTTATTGAAGAGAACTGTGATAATAAAATATACACATAGAAGTTGCTGTTGCTTAAAAGCCTCAACTTCTTACTGGACCCAGTAGTGAGGTAAAAGTAGGACAGAATTTGACATCTTCACTTAAATTTTGTATCTGTCTGTCTCCTTTACTTTGGCAGAAGACACACTGATAGGTCACAGTCTTTAACTTTTTCTGTTGACTCACCTCAGGTTCTTAGAACAGCATGACCTCACAGGGATGATCAACCCTCAGAAGAGAACTATTATCCATAGAAGTAAGATAGTATCCTAGAGGCCAGTAATCATCTCCTGAAATCTAGCCTATTCTCCTCAGCAATAAGGATGTCTTTGGACCAGCTGTAGGCCAGGAGATGAGAGGATCATAAGACCATAGCTTGGTCAGTACTGTTTTTTTTTTTTTGTTTGCTTTTTGCTTTCTTTCCTGATTTTTCCTCCTTTTAAACCAATAGGTCTTGTCAATATCCCAAAGATGGACTTGGGTGTCACTAGCCCCTTTACCTGATCCACATTGAATTAATCTCCCCTCTCTACTCTACACATTGCCAGTCTCTTAATTGGTATATTGGAACAGGGCCCCAGTCTAGCCTACTGGAGATACCAGAGCCTTGACTATTCCTCAAAATCTCTTGTTACATTATCATTGATTATTATTAGAAACCACAGGCCTTTGTTTCACATAAGTTTATTTGTTCCCTCAAAGATAATCTATTGAATGTATTCAGCTCTTACCATACCCTGCCCTTAATTACTCCTTGTTGTATAAAACAATGTATTTTCAGATTTTTGTCTAGCAGCTCTGATTCCATTTTGAGGATGAAGGATAACTCTCTATCTAGGTGGACATATGAAGGAACACCAAGTGTCCAGCACCACCCACACAGCACAAAATGACAAGTGACTTATTTCAGTAGTAGAAATGTTTCCACTGAGCCTGCATGGGACTGACCTAGGCCTTCTGAATATGTGTTACATTTGTGTACCTTGACCTTCTTGTGGGACTCCTAACAATGAGAGCAGAGGCTGTCTCTGACCATTGCTTGCTTTAGAGATCCTTTCATCCTACTGGGTTGTCTTATCCTGCCTCAATAAGACAGGAGGTACCTAGTATTTTTGCAAATTGATATATCATGGCTGGCTGATATCTATGGGAGACTTGCCCTTTTCTGAAGAGAAATGGAGGAGGAGGAGTAGATGGAGGGGTAGGAAGGAGAATGAGGGAGGAGAAACTATGGACTGTGGTTGGGATATAAAAACAAATAAATAATTAATACAAAAAAGAAACTTCCACTGTATAAATTTATCAAGCTAAATTGGAATATTAAAATCAAACACAAAAATATGGGCCTGAAAATTATAGGGCATACCAGACTGGGAAAAGAGTATGTATACAACTCCCTCACCTGAACTTCTAAAAAAGGAAGATACCTAACACTGTAGTGGAAACAGTCCAACCAAAATGTAATCTGCCCACACAGTGTGTAAATCAAGGGAACAACATGCAGCAGACTCCCAACTATTCCAACAGATTCAGATAAGCTTTGTCTCCCCGTTATACATTGCTACTGAAATTGCTATTTTGACACAGATTCTCCCATTTATTCACCTGGACCTGTACTAGCCCTTTGTTTCATCCTTATTTTGTTATTGTTGTTTTGGTATTTTTGAGACAGGGTCTCACTATGTAGTAGCTTTGGCTAACATTGAACTTACTATGTAGAGCTTGCTGGCCTTCAATTCATAGAGATCTGCCTTTGTCTGCCTCTAGAGTGCTGGGAGTATAGGTGTATACCACCAGGCCCTGCTCATATACCTCATAGCTTCCACCATACCTTGTTTCTGCAGATCAAGTCCAACTCTATATACTAAGACTAAGGCAATTACAGCAGCAGTATTTCCAGCAAAATCTCTTGACTAAGTTCATTATGATATACCTGTAGACACTACCTTTACACACTTATCAGCTTTTACCTCTCAGGCTTTTGGAAAATCCTTGAGCTCATCTAGGGCCACTTCAGCCTTTGTATTAACTTTCTAATACAAACACACACGCACTCTCTTTCTCTCTCTCTCTCTCTCTCTCTCTCTCTCTCTCTCTCTCTCTCTCACACACACACACACACACACACAGAGATATACAGATATATTCACTGTGTGATGTGATGTATAGTGTGTGATCTAAGTGTTAATGATACCAATTAATGCTGGAATGAAAGAAGGCATGTTTTGCTTGGGTGGTTATTAAGGAAAGCAGGACTACTAACCAAATTGTAGTCAACAAAACTATCAAATCTAGTGAATTCATTTTATTCAATAATTCTAACATTCTGAAAAGATAAATCCATATTCACCTCTGTTTCTGACAACATGCTCATGACACCTATGTATCTATGGATTCTCTATTTTGCAAAGAAACTGTATTTTAAAAAGTTTATTTAGCTAAGATCACAGGGGTTAAAAGTAGAAAAAAAGGGATGGGTTAAAAGTAAAAAAAAAGGGATGTAGAAGACAGAGGAGGCAAGATTTCTGCTCCTACAGTTTAAGTGTTCCAGATGCCTTGCTATCTTTAAAGCTTATCTCCCAAGATTTCTCCAGGGCACTGAATTCAGTTGGTTGATAAGAAATGGAGACATTAGAGATTTATGAACCATGCTTGGAGTTAATTTATATCATTATTTCCTATGTTCCTCTGCACAATTAAATCAGTAGGTTCCATCTAGTTATAAAGTAATGTGGGAGACAGCCTATCAGTTTATTCAGGAGGAAGGAAAAAATGCCTAGGGAGTGATCACTCCCAAGCCCTTGGAGCCTAGAAAATTCCTATAGAATTGTATTGCTGTTTATTGTTACAAATATAAGCCCACTTTGAGTATTTGTTATGTAAAAAAGAACTATGGTAATAACAAATATTTTGTTATTTACCTCAGCCTTAAAAGATGGCTGTCATTATTCAAAATTTGTAGAAGTATTAGTGTCTTGTTTTGAATATTTTCTTTTTCACAAGGGTTTTTTTTTAACTGAAAATAAATTATTCTCTCATACAATACATCTCAACCACAGGTACCCCTCTCTCCACTCCTCTCAGCCCCATCACCCATCTCCCCTCTTCTCCAGACAACTCTTTTCCTCCTATTGGGTTGCCTTGTCCAGCCTTTATAGGAGGGCTTTTGACTTGTCTTATTGGATCTTGTTTGTCCTGTTTAGCTGTTGTCTCTTGGAGGCCTGCTCTTTTCTGAAGAGTAAACAGAGGTTGGGTGATGGGGCTGGGAGAAGTGGAGGGAGGGGAACCTGCAGTTGGGATGTGTTGTATCTTCAACTCTTTTGCCTGTTCTTTAGACAACAGCCGAACAGGACAAACAATATACAATAAGATAAGTCAAAAGCCCTCCTAAAAAGGCTGTTCAAGGAAACCCAATAGGAGGAAACGAGTATCAAGAACAGGCCAAAGGGTTGAAGACGTACCCACTCCCATTGTTAGTAGTCTCACAAAAACATCAAGCTAACAGCCATAACACATACACAGATGACCTGATGCAGACACATGAAGCCCCCATGTTTGCTACTTCAGTCTTTGTGAGTCCATGTGAGCCCTGCTTAGTTGATTCAGTTGGCCATGCTCTACTGGTGTCCTCCATCACTTCAACTCCTACAGTTTTCCCTTCCCCTCTTCACAGGGTTCCCCAATCTCCAAGGAAAAGGGTCTGATGGAGACCTCCAATTTAGGTTCTCTCTCAGCAAAATGTCAGACTCTGGGGCTTTGCATCTATTCCCATCTGTTGTTGTTCAAGAAGCCTATCTGATGTTGACTGGACAAGACACTGATCTGTGAGTTTAGCAAAATATCATTAGGAATCATTTCATTGATTTTCTTTCTTTTTTTTAATTCATACAAAATATAAATTTGCTTATTTCAAAGTACATGTAGCAGAGAGAAAAGGGTTTGGAGGGATTTTCATTGGGCTTACAGTAGCAATAACTCTTGGGGGAAGGGAAGTTAGGGATTTATTTTTTTATGGCGAATGCTGTTTATTGAAGGAGGGAGGAGGTCTTAAATACAGGCTTACAGTACAATGGGAGAACCCCGGAGGGCAGAAGTTTGCTACCAATGTTTTACAATCTTGCATCTAAGCTGTTTAAGCCCATTATGCAGAATACACAGACAAGGAACTTCCCTTAAGCATTCAGGAGGGTGGAACCCAGTAGGGAATTAGCATAGGGAGGATATCAAGGTCAAGGTCAGCAAGCAAGGCAACAGTTACCCAAAAAACGGGGTCCAGGGCCCTACCCCTTTTACTGGAAAATGAGCTTCTGATTTAGGTTGCATGGGACATCAGCAGGTCACCTTACCCAACATTGATTTTCTTAAATGAATCCTGTTTGGCTCAACTCTAAGTCTTTGGGCTATCCAATCTCTTGTTTCTGGCCATCCAAGCAGTGTAAGGAATGGACATCCTGACGTGGGCTTCAAGTTAAACAGAATATTGATTGACCATTCCCACAATTTCTTCACCATCATTGCCCCAGCAAATTTTGCCTGCAGGATACATTGTAGGTCAAGGGTTTTGTGGCCTATTCAGGGTTTAGGTTTCTCTTTCCATAGCCTGCAGAGTACCTTCTCATGCCAAAGAAACTAGAACATAGGGATGAAGGTGTAGCTGGAGAATTTCTCTCCAGCTCCTGCCAAGTTTCGTCAGTCCTGGAGCCCACTTATAAAATAAACACACAGACTTTTACATTGTTTAAACTGCTTGGCCATTAGCTCAGGCCTACCATTGTCTAGCTCTTACTCTTATTTTTATTTTGCAATACAATTCAGTTCTACATATCAGCCACGGATTCCCTTGTTATCCCCCCTCCCGCCCCCCCTCAACTTTCCCCCAGCCCGTCCCCCCCATTCCCATCTCCTCCAGGGCAAAGCCTTCCCCACAGACTGAGATCAACCTGGTAGACTCAGTCCAGGTAGGTCCAGTCCCCTCCTCCTATGCCGAGCCAAGCGATCCTGCATAGGCCCAAGGTTTCAAACAGCCAACTCATGCAATGAGCACAGGATCTGGTCCCACTGCCTGGATGCCTCCCAAACAGATCAAGCCAATCAACTGTCTCACCCATTCAGAGGGCCTGATCCAGTTGGTGACCCCTCAGCCATTGGTTCATAGTTCATGTGTTTCCATTCGTTTGGCTATTTGTCCCTGTGCTTTATCCAACCTTGGTCTCAACAATTCTCCCTCATATAAACCCTCCTCTTTCTCGCTAATTGGACTCCCAGAGATCCACCCGGGGCCTAGTCATGGATCTCTGCATCCAGATCCCTCAGTAGTTGGATGAGGTTTCTAGCACAACAATTAGAGTGTTTGGCCATCCCATCACCAGAGTAGGTCAGTTCGGGCTGTATCTCGACCATTGCCAGCAGTCTGTTGTGGGGGTATCTTTGTGGATTTCTGTGGGCCTCTCTAGCACTTTGCTTCTTCCTATTCTCATGTGGTCTTCATTCTATTAATCTATACTTTGCCACATGGCTCGTGGTTTATCGGTACCTTACATCTTTCTTGTCCTGGCTGGGGCTCCAGCTATCTCTCCCTCTGTCTTCATGTTCCCTTAATTTTCCTCTCTGTTAATCCCACCTATACTTCCTGTCTGGCCACTGGCTAATCAATGTTTATTTATACAGAACAATATCCACAGCATGAAGGCTCTAAATCCACATCAGTTCAACTACTCTAAGTTCGATGAGCTGTGTGGAAGTTATCTTTGGAAATGGGGACCTTGCTATCACTCTACAGAGAGGGACATTCTGTCCTAGACTCTATCAGCCTGGGTTTTTCAGGGATCTCTATGGACATCCTCAGCTGACAATTCAACTGAATGTAACCCAGTTCCACCACTGGAAGCCTTGCTTGGCTAGAAAAGATGGCCAATTCAGATTCTTTGTCCTCCATTACTAGTTTTCTCTAGAGTCACCCTAACAGATTGCAGGAAGTTTCCACTACAGAGAACTCCTGTGTGAACCTGGTCTGACAGCAAATGCTTTTTAAAAAATATACACACATAAAATTTATTTTTATTCTTTGTTCATTGGTGTTTTGCCTGCATTTATGTCTCTGTGTAGGTTTTAAACAGCATATTTAAAAACACACACTGGCAAAAGGAAAGTTTACATCTAGTTTTCCATTTTTTTAACTTCTTGCATCATATTTATTATATTAATTTGAATATAGGGACTTTTTATGATAGATTCTCCTGTCTATATGCTTCCTGACTTTAAAGATAAGTTTACTTGAATGGGATAATTGAAATAATATATGAAAATTACCAACTCTAAAATTTTGAAAAAATTATTAGCTGTAATTATTATATCTTCCACTTCTTGTATTCTGTTGGTGATGCTTGCCTCTGTAGTTTCTGGTTATTTACCTAGATTTTTCATCTCCAGCATTCCCTCAGATTGTGTTTTCTTTATTGCTTTTATTTCCACTTTCATGTCTTGAACAGTTTTATTCATATCCTTCAACTGTTTGGTTCTTTTCTTTTTCTTGGCTCTCTTTCAGGGATTCATTCATTTTCTTCTATCGTTTGTTTGTATTTTCTTGGATTTCTTTAAGGGACTTATGTATTTACTTCCTATTTAAAGAACTCTATCACCTTCATAAAGTTGATTTTAAGGCCTTTTTCTTGTCCTTCTGCTGAGCTGGAATATTCAGGGCTTGCTATAGTAGGATAGCTGGGTTCTGCTGGTGACATATTGCCCTGGCTATTGTTGATCGTGTGCTTACACTGGTGTCTAGGCATCTGGGTTTGGGGTGATTATAGGTCTAAGTGTTGATATCTGAGCTTGTCTTTGTTGGATAGGTATTTTGTCCTTTGGCTTCTGTTTCCTTTCTGGTCTTCTGGTCAGTGTAGCTTGCAATTAAACATGAGGTCTCCACTCAAGTTGGGGGCTGGACTTCTGGCTGCCAGCATAGTTTCTGGTAAAGCAGGGAGTGTATGCTCCAATTGGGAGATGAGATACAACAATTAGGAGGGTGTGGAACTAGGGGTAGGGTGGGCAGACATGGAAAGATTGAGATTGTGGGGGAGTTTGGCAGTCATGCAGCCTACCTGGACTTCTAGCAGTATGCATGGACTCTGGTAAAGCAGGTTAGCCATCAGGGAAATCAAAACTAGTTTGAGATTCCATCTTACACTTATCAGAATGACTAAGATCAATGACCAAATTGACAGCTCATACTTACAAGGATGTGGAGGAAGGGGAACACTCCAACCGTGCTGGAAATTAATATAGCCACTTCTCATAAAATTGGGAATCAATCTACCTCAAGACCCAGCAATACCACTCTTGGGTATTTACCCAAAGGATGATTAGTCATACCACAAGGGCACTTGCTCTACTATGTTCATAGTAGCTTTATTTGTAATAACCAGAACATGGAAACAGCCTAGAAGTCCCTCAACCAAAGAATAGATAGAGAAAATATGACACACTTACACATTATTCTGTTAAAAACAATGACATCAGGAAATTTGCAGGCAAATAGATTGAACTAGAAAAAAATCATCCTGAATGAGGTAACTTGGAACCAGAAAGACAAACATGGTATGTACACATGTACTCAATCATAAGTGGATATAAGCTATAAAATAAAGGATAATTATACTACAGTCCACAGCCCTGAGAGATTAGGTAACAAGGAATGTTCAAGGGGGAACTCTTGGATCTCCTGGAACTACCTAGGGCAGTAGAAACTCTCATGATTCTGAGGGTTACCCTTGTGAGGACTCCTAATAATGGAGGATGTGGAGACTGAACTGCCCATCTTCTGTAATCAGGCAAACTTTTAGAGGTGGGACTGGGACACCATCCCAGTCACAAAGCCTTCGATTTATAATCTCTCCTGCCTGGAAGATGTACTGTGGCAAATAAGGCACAAAACTTATGAAAGTGGCCAACTAATGGTGGGTCTAATTTGATGCCAACATCATGAGAGAGAGCTCATACCTGACACCACCTGAATGACCAAGAATCAGAGGCTGGATAGCCCAGGGATTTATAATAGAAAAAAGTCAATATCTGTAGCAGGAATCTTAAAGAGTCTTATGAATAATAATGAACCTGGGCCAGGTATTGGGGTGAACACTGGAAGAACAGAGAGATAGAACAAGCCACAGCTAACCTCACCTGGCCAACTTCTCAGCTGATCTTGTTTTCAGACTAGAAGCCTCTGTGTCCTCATATCTGAATGACTGTCAGCTGAACTGTGCTGCTAGAAGCCTGAAAGCTTAACCAGCCAAATGCTTAACCAGCCAAATGCTTCTAACTCCTGGTCCTCATGCCTTATATATCTTTCTGCCTTCTACCATCACCCCCTGGGATTAAAGGCTCACTACCTGGGATTAAAGGTGTGTGTCACCATGCCTGGCCGTTTCCAATGTGGCCTTGAACTCACCGAGATCCAGAGGGATTTCTACCTCTGGAGTGCTAGGATTAAAAGTGTGAGTGCCACCATTTTCTAGCCTTTGTATCTAGTGGCTGTTCTGTCTCTGACCCCAGATAAGTTTATTAGGGTGTACAATATTTCGGGGAACACAATACCACCACAAATATTAATAAAATTAATCCTAATGATATCCATATATAGTTAGAGATTGTGCCTATCCCAATCTTCATCAAAGAGGCTAGTGCTGGCAGCTGATGGGAGCAGATTCAGAGACCCAAGGCTAATCATTAGGCAGAGAGATTGCTTAAATTGACTATCTCCATTGGACCCCTCTCTTTGGAGCTCTGGGAATTCTGTAGTAGAAGGGGAACAAGAAATATAGGAACCAGAGGGGTGGAGAATACCAGGAGAACACGGCTTGCAGACTTCAACTAAATAAAGCCCAGAAGGGCCCACAAAGACTGAAGTGACAATCACAGAGCCTGCATGGATCTGCAATAGGTCCTCTGCATGTATGTTATGGTTGTGAGCATGGTGTTTTTAATGGGACCCTTAGTATTGGGGATTGGGGTATATGTGACACTTTCACCTGATCCTGGGACCTTTTCAGTTCTAGTGGGTTGCCTGTGCCTAGTCTTATTGTATCTTGTTATGCCGTGTTCAGTGGATATTCCCAGGAATTCTACTCTTTTTGAATGGAAACTAAGGAGGAGTAGAATTGGAGGAGAGAGGAGGTAGAGTGGGGATTCAGGAAGGGGATGAATGGAGGGAGAGGAAACTGTGGTCAGGATGTACTAAAAATAAATCAATCAAAAAATAAATCAATAAATAAATCAATAAATAAAAATAATACAATTACTGTGCATGAGAAGCTGTTACAGTCATTCTCAGGGGTGGCTTAATAAAATGATAGCTCCAAAAATGTTTTAATGATACATCATGATAATAACTATCTACTGAAGTACATATTTTAAAAGGTGAATAGAGACTTGATCTGATTTGACATAAATTTTCCTGCAATAATAATAAATATATAATATAATTTCAAACTTGTTTTTGACCTATATTCCTTTCATCTTCCCTTTCAGGTATGGAAATGCTTATTGTAAAATAGACTTAATAACTTATTTTGAGTTAGATGTTTAATTTGATATTTTATAATGGCTTCAAAATATCATCTAATTTTCATGACTGCCATAACCCCTTTAGAAAGGCAATTTGATAGCTTTCAATTTACATGTAGAATAATAAGACTTTGAGGTTAAAAGGGTTTGGTCATTGTCATTGCATACATGTGACAAGCTGTGTCACATAGGTCACAAAACTGAGATATAAGATCAAGTTACACAAATGCAGTCAGTATCTAACCCATTAATCATCATGTTTTATTTCCTTTCTAGTGTGTCAGGCAACAAAATTTATACCAGTGCCATACAATATATTCTAATTATACAACACATAAAGAACTCAAGCTTTGATATTTAATAATACATCATGCTAATAACTATAAAGATTATAGTGCAAATTTTAAAGTTTTCAAAGAGAGTAGATCTGGTTTTACATGATTTTCCAAAAACCAAGATAAGAATAAATTTAAAGCATAGTCATTTTAAAAGAATAAGAATTATATTTGCATCCAAAACATCAAAGTGTATATTCAAGGAAGTATATCTGTTTCCATCTTTCTTAATGAATATTATTGTGTCTGGAGAGACAATAAAGTTGCTATTCACTGATTTCATCAATATTCCCTTTGATGCTACAGCTTCTATAAAGCTCAGGCTAACAACGTTGACTTCTTTTTTACCCATGTAATTGTTTCTTTTTACATGGGTCTAGGGCATTGAGGCTGAAAGCTTAGAGCTAACAAAGGACTAAAAATAATATTCTGTAGGGAAGAAGAGTCCTTTGTGCATAGTTTATATGTCATCAAATCCAATAACAATGTTGTTTTTTTAACTTATCTATAAAAACTCTAATATTATGAGACATGCATGGTAAATTACAGACTCAATTACAATAACCATAAAAAATAAATTCTGGGTGTTTTATCAAATATTAAAATCTAAGCATTACAAATGCTGAAATGAGGGCCTGGATATTTGAAAGATATCACATAGAAAGTGTGATTCAGTGAAATAGTATAAACTTTCCAATATATGGAGAAAATAGCATAGTGAAATTTTACATTTTATAAGCAAGTAAATAAGACTTGTATGATAAATAATGAAAATATGTTTTTCAAGGTACTTAATTAAGCTTGTACCTTTTAAGACCCTATGAATCAATAACATATGTGCTATGTACCTTTTGACAACTAAAAAATTTGTTTATGGTTGGATTGACTACAAAATCAACAGCAGGCAAAAACAGCAGGTGCCTTTGTGATATCAGACTTAGAATGCAGATTTTCTCATTCTGAAGTACATAAGTCATTTGGATATCCCTGGGTGGTACACGGATTGACCCAATTAATTATTACAAAAATACATGCTCTCTTATAACTGTGTATTTTTCTATAGACAATTTGCATGTACATTCAAAAATTACAGTTTCCCATTTAGTATTCTAAAGTAATGATATGTTTGCCCAAAAACAGCAAAATAATTTTTGACCTACCTTTCTTTTCTTTTCCTTCTTTCTTTCTTTCTTTCTTTCTTTCTTTCTTTCTTTCTTTCTTTCTTTCTTTCTTTCTTTCATTCTCTCTCTTTATTCTTCCTCTTTTCCTTCTTCCTTTCTTTCTCATTCCTTATTCATCATTTCATTTTATTTTGTTCTTTCTTTGGTGAAGACTTCAGGAAAAGAAATGATAACATTAGGCCATTTTTTTCCTTGCACTTATGTACATCGCTGTTGATCAAAAACACAAAAGGTACTTCTTTAGATCTTACAACATATTGTTTATTTTACAGGGAGATTTTCTAGTATTCTTTCTATTTTAACATTTCTCATGGTCAAATTTTATTTAGTAAACTGTTTTAGTCCATCATCACGTATGTGCGTGAACAGTATATATCAAGGTAAGGAGTTTGCTGATATCCTCTTCCAAAACTTCAGCTCACCAGTTAAAACAATATCAATAGATAAATTGATAAAAATAAGTATAGAGACAGTCCACTAAAGAGTCACATATGGTAAGCAAGCCCTTGTCCTCAGGTAGGTCAAGAGGGGTCGAGCCTGGTAATTTGTTTCATGAGGACCAGGCTGACATCTCACAACACCAAGGAAGAGGAAATGGTTTTATAAATTCTTGCATTTTCTTGAAGTATATGGACAGAGCTAATATAAAAATCAATCTATGAGGCTTGGGCCTCCAGATACAATGCTACAGGGTCTTCATGACACAAGGTAACAACAGAATATCCAAGAGAAGTCCGAGTGAGGGCCCTGCACTAATATTGTAGCAGATGCCAGAGACCTCAAACCAGACCAATGACTCATTGCAATGAACACTTACAAGTAAAGAAGCATTTACTTTGGGACTGTATGACTCACTGTGTCACACTACAGCTTCCATGCTGAGACTTTTTCTTGTTTAATTGCTTGTTTTTGTTTTTACTTTCTGTTTTTAGTCTTAATTTTGTTTTATTTTGGTGGAGACATTGCAAAGGAAGAGAGTGGATGTGAAAGGATGGAGAGATAAAAGGGATGCATGATGTGAAATTCGAAAAGAATAAATAGAAAGTTTTTTTTAAAAAAAAATTCATTGTTAGCTGTATCGGTTAGCATTCTGTTGTGTCGCTCTTCCTGAAGACATAACAAACACGATTTTACTAGGCAACAATGACATACAAAAGAATTGATTCCACCCAAAGAGAGTTTGTGAAAGCAACTACTTTATTGCGATTACTCACAGAAAAAATGGGTGAGAAGTTACCCACAGAAGAATGGTGATTTAAACAATGGCAACACCAAAATATCTATCCTAGTGTGGTGACAACTGGGAAAAACAAATTATTGTATTTTCCTGCATCATTTAAATGCCTTTCCACTGAAGAAACTGCTCTTTACTAGTAATTGTTTTTTTTCTTATGTAATCTTTTTGTGAAAGCATCATTTTTTTTTATTTTATATTTTAATTTAATTTTACATATCAGCCATGGATTCCCTTGTTCTCCCCCCTCCCACCCCCCCTCCCCCCAGCCCACCCCCTATTCCCATCTCTTCCAGGGCAAAGATTCCCCTGAGGATTAAGTTCAACCTGGCAGATTCAGTCCAGGCAGGTCCATTTCCCTCCTCCCAGGGTGAGCCAAGTGTCCCTGTATAAGCCCCAGGTTTCAAACAGCCAATGCAAATCAAAACAACTTTGAGATACCACCTTACGCCTGTCAGAATGGCTAAGATCAAAAATACTGAAGACACCTTATGCTGGAGAGGATGTGGAGCTAGGGGAACTCTCCTCCACTGCTGGTGGGAATGCAAGCTTGTACAACTACTTTGGAAATCAATATGGCGCTTTCTTAGAAAACTGGGAATCAATCTCCCCCAAGATCCAGCTATACCACTCTTGGGCATATACCCAAGGAATGCTCAGTCATACCACAAGGACACTTGCTCAGCTATTTTCATATCAGCATCCCTTTTTTCTTATAAGTTTATTGTGAATTCCATGACTCCTATGAGCCTCCTTCCTCACTGAAAAGGGAAAGTTTCAACCAGGAGGAAAAAATTTCACAAGTATTATTGCCCAAATTTACCTGATCATAAGAACTGGAAAATATAACAAGTCCTGTTAAGTCAGAATCTATGTCTTGAAACACATACTTTAAGCAAATAATGAAAGCATCAAGTTACTTTACAATACTAACGGTGTGAAAACTGTTATTTATACCACCTTATTGTTTAATGTCTTTCATTATAAATCTACGAATACTGCCTTATAAAGCCTGTCACAGAACATATGTGGTATTTTCTAATGTATACAATCAAGATGAAAAACACCGTACTGCATAATTGGGGAGAAAATTCTATTTTCTGTATATGACATATAACTATGGAATTGACAATATGACATTATTTTATCTATGCCAACGATTATCTACAACAGAGATGATCAAATTTTGCAGATGGGTTTGCATTTCACAAAATATTACTATATATATTCAAAATTATTTGAGGTTGTTGATTATTCATCAGATAACTTTGTTAAGAAAATTATGTATAGCTCCACAACCAATAATGAGCCACAGTTTCTCACAAAACTAACCATTTAAAAATATCAGTTCATGAGTGTACCTGCCATGCCATGCCCACAAGATAGCACGTCATAGCCCACCTCCCTATTTTTGGCTCTTACATTTTTTTTACCTCCTCTTTTCATAATCTTTATGAGGGTGATAACGTGTCACATTTAATGCTAATAATAAATGGTAAATTATTCTCAGGACCTTAACCAGCAATAAGTCTCTGCCTTTACCACTGCTTGCTTTTTACTGCAATGAGAAGCTTCTTTGATTGAGGCTTAGAGTAGCACTCCTCCAAGGGTATAAGTGTAAATCTGTAAGCAGTATGTTGAAAAAATTCTCAATAGCAATAGGCTCACCCCTGGTATCTATGATCTTCCCAGTCATGGAACTTTGGCCACATCTACAATACTTACCAAGAATGAAATTGGTCCAATAGACTGGGCCTCTGATCCCATAAAAAATAATTTGATTGTTCCTATAACAATCAGATGACTATTGAAGAAAGAAGCTCCTCTTGCTTGTAAAATGGTGCTGTAGCATGCAATTTCTAAAACTGGCTAAAACTGTTTATGACCTTTTTCTCTTCCAGCTTTCTGCATAGCAACTTCTAGAATGATTTCACAGCAGTGGTGGTTGCCTGCACAGGGTCCAGTAAAGATTAACCCAGTGTATATTCAGTTATCAATGGAGGAGGGGCTCATGGAGTTCCACTCAAGAAAGCTACTGTCATTTGAAGGCTTCTGGTGGAGAGAAACTCATTTTCTTCAGTGATGTAACAACTGGTGAATTATCCTTGTTATAGTGGGTAGTATGTCACATTTATGCCATCACAAGTAGCCCTTGTTAAATCTAGTATGTCACAAAACAAAAATAAAACTAAACATTAAGACAAGAAAGTGAGATAGGGACTTGGTGGGAAAAAATGCAGACTAATTGGTGGGGTATGTGGTGATACACTGTGTACCTCAATAAAGCTTACCTGGGGATCAGAGGACAGAGCCAGCCACTAAATTAGACACAGAAATCAGGCAATGGTGGCACACACCTTTAATCCCATCTCTCGGTAGGCAGAGATCAGTCTGGATCTCTGTGAGTTTAATACCACACTGGGCTACATGAGAGACACAGAACCAGGCATTGGCGACACATGCCTTTAATCCCAGGAATTAATATGGCAGGACACAGAAATGTATATAAGGCATCAGGAAACAGGAACTCGCTCTCTTGAGGCTGAGGATTTTGTAGAGGTAATCTAGTGGCTATTCTGCTTCTCTGATCTTTTAGCTTTCATCCCAATATCTGGCTCTGTTTTTTTTATTATTATGAGACCTTTTAAGATTCATGGTACAGGGATGAGAGAAGGATTAGAGCTTGTAGAGGCATAAGTAGTATGTATGTATATGAAATTATCAAAGAATAAATTAATAATAAAAAGCAAATTGTTAATAAAAGAACTTCATAATAGACTAACTTGTATTTGATCCCTGGGACCCACATGGTTAAAGGAAAGAAATCCTCCAAGCCCCACAAGTTATCTTCTGATTTAACCTAGGAGCTTATTAAGGAATAAAGAAAAATTCCTGGGAAGCAAATATTTCTCCTAAGCCTTTTAAGCCTGGGATGCACCTGTAGAATTACCTTAGTGTTATTGTACTGATAATGGTCAACTTAAGTGTATGAGTAGGTCTGTGGCACATACATACATGCACACACAACCAATAAATATATAAATGTAATAAAATTATGATTTCATTTAGAAAATAGGTCCTCTATTTCTTCATTATATCTGTCCCTTGAAAATTATATGTCAGTATCAGGTGGGCATCATGGATAAGATTTTGCATTTACTCTATTGTTTGAAAGTAAAGAGTCAATTATTTGGAAATAGTAATTCCTACAAATGTTAAGATTCAAAATTAGACAATTTTGAATCAAATGGTTACACTAATGTTAAAACAAATGCAATTTTTTCATTTAAATCCTTCAATTAATTTTCCTCTGGCTCTTTTTAATAAAAGGTGAACACATTCTTCAAGATCCTCTCCACATCGAAGCTGATTTGGCATGTAGTTGAAGGCATTTAGATAGAGTGCACATTTGTTTCAAATGATATTTATAACCGTCAGACCTGGACAGGAAATTAAGTAGTAAACTGGCTGCCAGGGAAAGCAAATACACTGGAGCCTGCTCTCATCACTTCCATTGCTGTGGCTCTGTAACCAATGTTTGAATATAGGATAAACTTCTTTGTAGTCTTTAGTGACTGTTTCCATGTACAATCCTCAGAGGACAATATGTAAAAATGACATCTGGTCATCTTCAGATTCAAGGTATAAATGAGAAGCAAAATTGGCTTAGAGAATTAAAAACAAATGAGAATTTACCCAATTGGATCCAAGTTGTTTTCCCACACAGCATAGCAATTTTCCCAACTCTGCAATGAGGAAAACCCAAGCGTACATAATCAGAAGTCAACTTTGAAGTAAAATCCCATTTGTAAATTATTTCCCTAAAGTGTTAGCCCAATGTTTCCCTAAGTACTTATTTAATTTCATCTAGGAAAAAAAGGAAATAGAAAAGCCTGCTAATATTTTGGTGCTACAAATTCAAAAACAAAATAAGGTTTATCATACATTTTAATATTTTAATTATTTTATCTGGGTCCTCACATCTTTTCTTGCTGCTTACTTATGCTTTCTAAATTAAGTCTACCTATTTCTTAATAAGATTTATAACAACTAACATTTATTCACCTTTCAATGTTTTATTCTTTTAAAATGAGTTTAAATAAGAGAAAAACAAATTGATGACAACACTAGAGAAGTTACCCAAAAGCACAGGGCCTTGTTGTATGTTTGTTGAGCTGCCTGTTCTTAAATGCCAGATTACACAGAAGGCAAACTAGTACAGTGATTTGAAAACTCAAATTGGTATCTAATTTGGACTATGTCATTTATTGAGTAGTATATTTTTGAGTATTATGTTTTTCATTATTCTTTTCTATTTTTCATCTGATAAAGAGGGTAGGGAAACCCAGAGTAGTATACAGTTTCTGCAAAGATCACATAGACTAAACAATGCTCTACCTATAATATTTTCCAGCAGAGAAAGATTAGATATAAATGGTCCTTACAGAGATTTGATTGAATTAATTTCTGTATCATCCAGTTAGGTGCACATCTTTTTCTATCTATACAAACCATATAGACTTGAATAAGCTGTGCTATAGATGAAAGGTGTTGCTATATAGCAGGTATGCACTAACAGTATCATGGGCAAAACTGATGAAAATATGATTTGTTGTTAGAAAAATCTTTCACTGTATCTGTATTATCTTTACGTAAAAAAAGAATGTACTCCACTAAAAGTCATCTGAGAAGTCGTCAGAAGATGAAAAGAAGGTTATTGTATATTTACAAAAGGGAAAATTCTTCCATCAAGAAGTTGTAATAATTTTAAAAGCATATTTAGCAATACTGGGAAATGAATTCATAAAACAAATGCCAATAAAAACAAATAGTCATAAAATCCCTGGTACAATAATGGTAAGTAACTTCAATACATCATTATCATCTTAAGATGTGTCATCCAAAATGAAAATTGATAAATAAACTATACCATAATTCAAATATACTTAACAAATATCTCTAGAATATTCCATACAATACATATAAGATATTCATTATTCTCAAAAGTACAAATAAGCTAGACTAAAGCAGAGCATATTGTAGGCCAAAAACCAAGGCTTAACAAATGGAAAATAACCAAAAATAATTTCTTGTTTCTTATCAGATCATGGTGAAATGACTGGAAGTAAATGAAAAGGAATACTACATCAACTACATAAATAGTGACAAGCTGAACATTACATTTTTGAATGACCAGTGGGTCATTGAGGAAGTAAAGGAGCATATTCAAGAATCCCTAGAATCAAATCAAAATGAAAGCAAAACTTACCAATGGAAATGTAAATTCTCACAGCCTCTAAAAGAGCTAAAAACCATCCAGCACTTGGGAGGCAGAGGCAGGAGGATCTCTGTGAGTTCGAGGGCAGCCTAGTCGACAGAGTGAGTTCCAGGATAGGCTCCAAAGCTATACAGAGAAATCCTGTCTCAAAAACAAAAACAAAAACAAAAAAAGAGCTAAAATCCCAAAATTTTCAAGTTGTTACAGAAAATAGAAAAGGAGATCACACTATCAATCTTATTCTATGGAACCAATATTGCTGTGGGATGTTCTGTATGTTAAATGTGTTGCTCTGATTGGTTAATAAATAAAACACTGATTGGCCAGTAGCCAGGCAGGAAGTATAGGCAGGACAAAGAGAGAAGAGGATTGTGGGAACAGGAAGGCTGAGACAGAGAGCCACTGCCAGCCGCTGCCATGACAAGTGAGATGTAAGATACCAGTAAGCCATGAGCCACGTGGCAACTTATGGATTAATAGAAATGGGTTGATATAAGATATTTATAAGAACTAGATAACAAGAAGCCTGCTGTGGCCATACAGATTGTAAGCAATATAAGTCTCTTTGTGTTTACTTGGTTGGGTCTAAGCGGCTGCGGGACTGGAGGTGAGAGAGATTTGTCCTGACCGTGGGCCAGGAAGGGCCAGGAAAACTCTAGCTACACAATATTACCCTGATACTGAAATTGCAGTAAAAAGAAATAAATATTGAGAGAAATTTCCCTCATGAACATAGTTGTAAAAGTATCAACTAGAACACCTGCAAATGAAGTTCCATAATGTATTATGAAGATCTGTTCCCCACCAACAGTTTCTGTCATGATTGCAACTCCTGTGAGTTGGCCTAGTTAGAGAACTACAGCTTTTACCCTGAAACAGAGAAGCTTTCTTTGCATACAGAAGACATTGAGCTGTAAAAATGCAGAGAAAAACTAACAATGGGATGCTTGGCCCCTATGAATATATCTACAGCACAATTTCTGCCTCTAAGTCACAGAAAACATCTCTATGGAAGAGGGGGCAGAAAGATTGCAAGAACCAAAGGACCAGGAAGTCTGTTTTGAAATTGTGTCTTCTAAATATGACAGGGAAGCCAGACCCATGAAATTTTAATTATGTTACCTATACAAGGCCTAAATTACAACACAAGTTGACATGACAATGTGAATGGGGGTAATCACACAAGGCACCACTCATAGATGAACAGATACACAGATAGATACCATTAATGACTGTGAGAGGGAGAATTAGTCTTCCTTAGGGATAAGACCCCTAAATGATTATCCAGTATAAAGTTGTCAGCCCTAAATGCACACACACACACACACACACACACACACACACACACACACACACATGAGAGTATGATGTTTGTATTTGTATTTTATTAATTTATATGTATATGTAAGAACAATGGTTAAAGAGGAGGGCTCTGAATTTTGGGAGTGGGAAGACATGGTAGAGGTTGTAAGGAAGAGAATGAGTAGAGAATAGATGTAATTATAATTTAATCACATAAAATTAAATTAAGGCCGGTCAGCAATGGCACATGCCTTTAATCCCAGCACTTGGGAGGCAGAGCTAGGTGGATCTCTGTGAGTTCGAGGCCAGCCTGGTCTATGGAGTGAGATCCAGGACAGGCACCAAAACTACACAGAGAAACCCTGTCTTGAAAAACCTAAAAAATAAATAAAAAATTTACAAATAAGTAAATAAATAAACACAAATAATTTAAGAAGATCATATACTGTGAAAAAATGGTTTTACCCTGGATACACAAATTTGGTTTAACAAATATAAATCAGTCAGTGTAATAGAACATACAACCTAAGAAAAGAAATCACATAATTATTGCAATAGACACAGAAGACAATCAATATCCTTCCATGATAAAAAAAAAACATGAAGAATGAGGCTATGGAGATGGCTTAGCAGTTAAGCAGACTTCCTGCTCTTGCAGAAGACCCGTGTTCAGTTACCAGCACCTGCAAGTTATCACACAACTGACCACTTAGTACCTAGTTCCAAAGATCTTAGGCTATTTTCCAATCTCCGTTGTCACTGTATGCATGTAGTTCACATATGTAAACTCAGGCAAACACATCTACTCATAGAATAAATAAGAATTTTTTAAAAATCTCAAAGTACCTAGAAACAGAAGGAATGTACTCAAGCTTAATAGTCCCTCCCTCTCTCTCTCTCTCTCTCTCTCTCTCTCTCTCTCTCTCTCTCTCTATATATATATATATATATATATATATATATACATATATATGTGTGTGTGTGTGTGTGTGTGTGTGTGTGTGTGTGCATGTGTGTGTATGTCAATTCTATAGCCATACATACGAAGACAAAAAAATTTAGGGCTTGCTCACATTAAGAATTTGTCTGACTGTCTGTCTATCCATATAATCATGAGATATTTCCAAATTGTAATTTAGTATATTTGGTGATTAAAAAGTGATGCTATATTATAGAAGTAAACTTATTGAATCAATCTAATTAGCATACCTATTATCTGAACATATAAATTTTCCTCTTGTTGAACTGAAATGTGTAACTGAAGGTTTTCTGTGTCCAGCCTGGCCCACAGTCAGAACAAATCTCTCTCACCCACCAGTCCTGCAGGTGCTCAGTCCCAAATAAACACACAGAGGCTTATATTAATTAAAACTGTTTGGCCATTAGCTCAGGCTAACTACTGACTAGCCCTTACTGTTAAACTCAGCACATTTCTGTTAATCTGTATGTCGCCACATTTTCCATGGCTTTCTGTGGGCCATTACATGCTGCTTTTTGGATGGTGGACTGGTGTCTCCTGACTCAGCCTTCCTCTTCCCACAATTCTCCTTGTCTGCTTATTCCACCTATACTTCCTGCCTGGCTACTGGCCAATCAGCATTTTATTTATCAACCAGTCAGAAAAACACATATTCATAGCATTCAGAAATGCATCCAAAACACCTCTCCTTTTCGGTCTAATCAAAAAAAAAAAAGGTTTTAACTTTAACATAGTAAAATTACATATAATAGAACAGTTATCAAGCAAGAATTACAGTTACAATATATAGTCTATTTTTATTTGGCAAAATTGAAGAAAATATTCAATCTATCCTATATTTGTGAGTCTAAAGTTTTATGTCTAATTTATCTTTTATTGTAACCAAGGAAAATTATAACTATCTAGTCTTCAACTATATCAAAGACCTCAGAAGGATATAATATTACCTAAGTAAACATGAAATGCATTGTAAGTAACTTCCAATATTCTACAATGACAGAGACAGTGGGCTTCCTGGACAGTCACCCAAAGTTTCTTGTAACATTGGGGTATCCATTTTCAGCCTATAGGTAGGCCTAGAATCTCTCAGTCACTTCTTTCTGTGGACTGTAGAATGTCTGGCCATTTCTTTTGCAAAGCAGGAACCTGAAGGACCATCTCACCATGCAAAGTTCAGTAGTTACCTTCTTATATGTCCTGTATGTCCAGGCTATACAACATTTTGTCAAGCAGTCCAGGCAAGAATAGTTTCTTGGCCAAATGTCTATTTTTGCCAAGAGGAAGATAAATTTCATGCAGAGTGTCTTTGATGCCCATCTTTCTCTTTGAAGTAAATGGTGCTGCCAGGAACAGATGTGTCTCATAGTCCAGAAAAGTCTAACTTTTTAAAACATTTTAAATGCCATATTCTGTAGGTCTTTGAAGTGTCTGAAGATTAAATATCTATCTGAAATATAACTATGTATACCTAGGAAACTAAACTAACATGACTATAAGTTTGATTATCATAGATGACTAGTTATTAATCTGTATTTTTTAATTTTCCATCACAATTTAAATGAGTTACATAAACATAATACCTTAAAGAAGAGTAGAAGTGTATATACAGAATAACAAAATTAACTTTAAATTTGTATCAATAAACTAAAATCTATAGCAATATAAAACATTTTATTTATTTATTTATTTATTTATTTTTGTTTTGTTTTTCGAGACAGGGTTTCTCTGTGTAGCTTTGCGCCTTTCCTGGAACTCACTTGGTAGCCCAGGCTGGCCTCGAACTCACAGAGTTCCTCCTGGCTCTGCCTCCTGAGTGCTGGGATTAAAGGCGTGCGCCACCACCACCCAGCTGTAAAACATTTTAAACAAGTTGCTCTTTCAAAGTAGGTTCAATATCCTATCCTTTCATCCTCTCATATCTATATCTTATCTCTCTTTTTCTTTTAGATAGATATTGACTATAGCCAATAACAATTTGTAACTAATCTCTAAACAAAGACAAATATCCGTAATCCATTTTTGGAAATGTGGGCGTACTGTTCTAGGCTACTTCCTGCTGATAGAGGGTGCTGTATTCTTGTGGTGATGCTGAGAAAAATAAGAATTATGGTCAAGTTCTGACTGGAGTAGTCTCTGAGCCAGTTGCTTCAAAGTTGATTTTGGATGTTTGATGATCTAGGCCATGGTGTCATTGGAGACCTTTCAGGAGGTCTTGGCTGGTCAAATCATATTAGCCTGGAAGCAATCCACAGGTTCTCATATTCTGTGGAAACAAAAGTAGAACCTCTTTTCCAAAGTAACATATCTTTAGACATAAACTTTGAAGTTCAGATACCTTTAAAATATATATATTGGCTTAAATAAACAGCTTTTCAGTCAAATGTCTTTCTACACTTAAAAATCCCAAAGACAATACAATCCAGACTCTCTGTGTGATACTCATCTTTATGTGTCTTATTTTTATACTACCTTTACTTTCTCTTTAAAGACTTTATTTTTTAAATCTATTTCTTTATATAACTGTCTATGTTCATTTTCTTCTCTCTTCCAAGCCTACATACATTTTTATACACACTGTACACCATTTAAAGTCTTGTTCCATCTGAATTTGCTTTATTGTGAATCTCTTGCTTTAAACTGCAGCATGACTCAGGTCGAAATGGTAACTTTGGCTGCTGGCTCCATCCACCTTAGCTTTCCAAAATGACAAAAGTGGGATCCATGCTCATCACTAACTCTGTGAAGTAGTGGGTCTATGCTTTCATATATTAACATGTAGCCCTGAAACATTTTTTTTTTGTATGAGCAAAGGCTAAATCTACCATACAGCATAATGTGTGTCTTGGAGACATCTGTGTGCACTACAAGGAAAATCCACCATGCTTCAGGTCAAGCACACACTGCAGGAACCCACCATATATTAGCTCAAGCATGCATGTTGCGTGTGTCTTGCTACCCACATGAGACATGAAGTAGGAACCTGTTTTTGGCTCCATTTAGAATTGTTTATTAAGTATCCTCAGGTTTTAGGTGGAAACTTGAGCCATTAGGCACCATTGATAACTGAAGGATTTTGTGTCCAGCCCTGCCCAGGGTCAGAAAAAAATCTCTCTCACCTGCTGGTGCTGCAGCCGCTTAGACCCAAGTAAACACACAGAGGCTTTTATTAATTAAGACTGCTCAGCCATTATCTCAGTCTAGCCTGCCATCTAGGGAACAGCATGTAATGGCACACAGGTAAAGCCATAGAACATGGTGCGACATATAGATGGACAAAAATGGGCTGAGTTTAAGTGTAATAGCTAGTCAGTAGTAAGCGTGAGCTAATTGCTGAGCAGTTTTAATTAATATAAGCATCTGTGTGTTTACTTGGAGAATGTGAGTGGGACAGATTCATCTCGACCGCAGGGCCTGGGTGGAACACAGGAAAACTTCTAGCTACAGAAATGCTTTATCTTTAATCAAGAACCATTAGGAACCTCAGGCTACAATGGAAGAATATAATAATACTTCTGAACTTACAATGGAGTAATATCTTAATAAACTAAAGTTAAAAATGCAGCATATTAAAAATACATTTAATTTACTCACCTTTATTAAATGTTATAGCCTTGCTTAGGCTAGCTTAAATATACTCAAACTTGGCTTTGTAAGTTTAAGAATCAGCTGCAGCTAGGCAATGACATTTAACCCAACACACATTTCTTAATAAAGTGGGAGAATGAAAAATATATAATGCACTATCAAAAACATAGTAACAATAGAATAAGCTGTGGAGTCATTCGCCCCTCTGATCCTGTGTTTGATTAGGAGCTACACCCTGTTGCTTTGTTTTAGCATAGCCAAGAACGACCTCACTGACATTTTTTTTTGCTGCATACTGCTAGAGAGAATTTTACTGCATGTAGCTGCTTGAGATTAAAATCCGAAATTCAATTTATAGTTTCCTCTGAATGTGTATAGCTTTTGTAACATCATAAAGCTGAAAAATCAAGTCAGAGATGCCTGTCTTCCATAACAGAAGGAAAAAAATAAGAGACTGCCTCTTCAGCCTTGGCCTTGGGTGTAGGTGGAAACACTGACTCTCCTTAGTGTTCATGACCACAGAGAGGCTTTCCAGGCTTTTGGCTGGAATTGATATTATCTGTATGTATAAATAATAATAATAATAATAATAATAATAATAATAATAATAATAATGACAACTAATTTTAAAGTGATTTGAACTGGTAAAAACATGGAAGCATCAAATGGAAGATGATCAAACAGCAGCAATCATCACTTCTATTTTTGAGCAAACGTACCTGAAACAAGGATCTCAAAATAAAACTATAATCATCTATTTATATTAGATGTGGTTGTTTTTTCAAGACAAGATCTTACTCTGTATCCCTTACTGGCCGTGAACTTTCAGTAATTCTCCTGCTTCAGCCTCTTGAATGTTAGGATTATAAGTGAGAGCTAATGTGAGTGGTTTAAACCCACAAAATTCTAATGGCCATATATACTAGGAAAACACATAAATGAATTTACTCCATATCAGAAATAGTGTAGTGTAGTGTCTTTTTTTGTAGTGTCTACTGAGTTGGCTAATTTTCACATCTATACTTGACTAAAAACTTCTTTTTGTTGTTTTGTTTGTTTTTCAAAGGAGCATGGATACATGCATTCACTAAAGGAAATATGATGGACAGTATGATGGTCCAGTCCATTATATCTCAAAGGGTGTAATTAATGGAAAAGGCTACTGAAAGTTTGTAAGAGTTTCAGGTCATAGAAGCTTGCAAGAAAACACATTTCCAGACATAGCAGAGCAGTTGCACATATGAATTCACAGCTGATAGAATGCGCACAATCTATGCAAGCTGAGGTCAGACCAAGAGGGGAAGTTGTTAAAGACTTCTTATTAACAGTGCATTCAAGACTTCTTATTAACAGTGCATTCAGCATGGAAAATATAAAACAGTGACTATAGAGGTTTCAAAAATCTGCACTTTAATCATTTCTGCAAGTTAAGAGAATTGTGATATTTGGATAGAAAACTGAAAATCTCTGAACCTTAGATTTCCTTAAAGACACCAGGAGCAACAAGAGAATAATCACACCAACACAGAAGTTTAGAATCCCAAAGGCAAAGAATGTGAAGTATTTGTCATCTGGCAGCCTAGGAGGCCAATCACAGCTCTAACATCTGGCATCATATACACATTGCAAGTTTTCTCACCTCTCTGAGACTCAGTATTTTCAGCTAGTTAGCGAAGAAAAAATTGTTTCATTTTGTTTCATCTCAAAAAGCTCAAATGAAAATATTTGCTATGTTTTAAAAAGATAAAAGCCTATAAAATTTGATGAGAAGACAGTTATCAGCATATATAGTATGTAAATATGTATTCTTGATTAAAAATGCCTAAATGAAATGTGTAAACAATATAAATGATTATTCGTTTTCATTTTTAATTTTTTCTTTGTCATGAAACTAATAGAAATTATGAATTAGTAAAACATATCTATCTCTTTTTAAACTGACTTGAAATTACTGTTTTTTTAAAAGAACTACTGTGTATGATATTGAAGTACATCATATGTAAATAAAATTCTCTCAATTCATAAACTTATTCTACTTTAATATTAATATAATTACTATAGACTTATGAAAATATATATATGATTTGAACTTTTTAATCTGAAAATAAAACACATTTCCTGGAATGTTTTGCTTTTAAAATAAATGGAATCCAGAATGCAATAACCAAGAAGTCCAGTGTATGCGAAACAACCTAAGTTCTATTGTGATAAGTCATCATTCACCCATCTGCTCCACAGATTCCATTTTATTTTAACTTTTATTTCCTCCTAACATAGATACCTGTAAACAAATACAATATCATTAATTATTCCCATAGGCTGAAGTAGAGAAAAAAACGTCCTTGGATGATAAAATAATTTTAGGGCTCAAGAATTCATAGTAAGAAGAGGTATTTGCTTTCCAAAATTTTCTTTTATTCTACATGAAAGAAAACATTTGAAAGAATATTGATCATCCCAAATTTATTGCCTGGATGACAGGATAAACTTAACAAATTTAATAAATAGTAATTAAAACTAAAGCTAATAATGTGCATATTATAAAAAAAAAAACTTTCCATAAAGGAGGTGGGCGCTATTTGAAGAAACATCTCATTACTGTTATTGCTGAACCCTTTGAGCACAGAGAAGACAAGTATATGATGTGTCCATTACTATCACCTTACTGCAAAGCTTATGAGCTAACAACCTCTGTACTACATTGAATGCAATGAGCACTAGGGGAAGTTTGTTAAGATCAATCTACGTGAGTCTATTGAATGGGTAATTGGGATTTAATAAGATACAAATTGGGGATCTCTATTCTGTCCTGGAGAGAATGCACCTGGCTGTCCAGTGTCCAATCATGCCAAGAAGAAGCACTTGACCCCTCTCCGTCTCCTTGTAAGAGATCACTTACAAAAGGCAAGAAGCACTGCCTCTTTCAGGCCATATAGCCCAAGGTCATGGGCAAGGCAAATACCAGTACAGAAGTGTTTCATTTTAGATGTACAGGAAATATGTCATTTGGTTGACAGTTTTTATTCAATACAGATGCAGAAATACATGTGTATATTTACATATATATGATCAGAAAGAATCAGATTCCCAAAAAGGTCATAGGACTAACGTAAAAGAAATGTGGAAAATAAATTGTTATATCAAAAACAATAGGTCATATCCTCAGTGTATCTGGACTTTTGCTAAAATAATTAGATGCAAATTTTAATACAATGTCATGGGAATGAACAAATTAACATTTAATGTTTAATCACAAAAAAGGTTTCAGTGATTTTTTTTTAGAAAGTTGATTAAATGATATATGTATAGGATAATTTCAAACATTTGAAATATTATCAGTTAAAAAAATATATATAAAATTGGTCCAACAGATAAACTATGTATACTATAGGAATAGTTTAATGGCTTGTTAATATAAATATGTTTTATGTAAGTTTCATCTGTAAGTAAATCTATAAATTAATATTGAGAATACAAAATGTAAGTGCCCAGTGCTTGATATTTAATAAATTTGATTCAATTTTCAAAAATATGTTTTTCTAATTAACTCTTAGAAAAGTAAGTAAATGGTGTCTAATTACAGGCTTTATAGAGAAGCAATATATGGAAATTGTAATTGTTTAAGGTAATAGATTTGGAATAGTTATTGATAACAAAAGCGACAGAGCCCATCAGCAACATAGGATGCAGAGAACTAATGAGAACCTATTATAATTCCTCATCCCAGAAAACAGCTGACTGAACAGACATCAAAACAGAAGAGACTATTTTTGAGGCCTTGAAAGCCACTGAAATATGTAGTGCTGAATAAGAAAGTGACTTGAAGCCAGTGACTGATTTGACTTTTTTTTTTTTTTGTCTTGCAACTGTAATTTTATTTTCTTTTGTAAAAATAAACTGGGAGTTTAAATTGCTCCAAAAATCGTAAAAACAAAATGAAATACACACAGAAGAAGCTTGTGAGGTGGGAGGGGCAGAGGGTCTTAGAACTTTGGCAGATTATACTAGCACAGACTGAGATGACAGGAGCCGGACACTGGGGACTGGGCCCTGCCAGCTACTCTGAGACTGCGAGGTGGGAAAGCTCAGCTGGGCACCAGAGAGGAACACAGACTTCTTGGAGGCACCTTGAGTCCCTTTAAGGGGTGGGGGGACCTTTTCAGAGGAAGGACTTTGTTGGCCACCACAGCCTGGAGGCTGGCCCCTTGGGGCCTGAAGAGGGAGAGGGAGATGCTGGTGGGAACTGGTCAGGCCAAGATGTCATCACACATTTTTTTTTTTTTTTTTTGGTTTTTCGAGACAGGGTTTCTCCGTGTAGCTTTGCGCCTTTCCTGGAACTCACTTGGTAGTCCAGGCCGTCCTCGAACTCACAGAGATCCGCCTGGCTCTGCCTCCCGAGTGCTGGTCATCACACATTCTAATGTTTCCCTTTTGGAATGTGAACATCCATTATTAGCCTTGGAAAACACACCAGTAGCTTTCTTGTTTCAGATATGGAGAGGAACTTTGACTCAGGGTAGATTATATCCAGATTCTCACTAATATTTCTAATATGTGCATTGTAATTTAAATAATGGGATTTTATATCAATTACACGAGGTTTGGGACTTAATGTTGATACTGTCATGGGTTAGGGCTTGGGCTATCATAACGGCGAGAATATGTTTTGCATGAAGTATGGGTGTGAAATTTGGGTATGTGAGAGGTTATAGTCCTACCCATATGAACTAATAATTGTGACTTTATTTCAAAAAGAAAAAAGTCCTTCAATTTTGATCAAGTTAAAGAAACAAGAAGACAGAGAGAAGAGGGAAGAAACGGTATGAGAAATGATCTGTAAATTAATGTAAAACAGCCAGAAGCCAAAAACTGGAATCATAAGAATTTTGAGTTGGCAAGAAAGATTCCTGGGTACTGTCAAAATCTATTTTGTTTGTAGACTCCAAGACTTTGCTACTTCTGGTAGACCTAGGATTCTAGTATTATTGAAAGGCTGATTACTCTGGTGCTACAGCAAATTATGGAGTTGTGATTTTTTCATTTTGTATGACAATATGGCTATGGCACTATACTGAGATCCTTTGTTAAAAGCTGAGTTGTGTGTTGCTTTCAAGGCATTTTTATAATAAATTAACACATAATTTAATAGATTTTAAATAAAGCAAATCATAATTTACAGTAAAGTTAGCTTGCTAAATAGTTACAAATTAGGAGGCTTGAAGGTCTTTGAGGACAGATCCCTTCCTCACATTCTGCTTTTAGCTTACCTCTTATGTTCTTGGAAAATATTTTTTGCATGTGAAAAATAGTATTAGATAAAATAAGGGGGGAGATGTGACAAAATATCTCCTCTGAGATTTAAAATATCTTGTGTAAGATAAAAAGTATCTGTCATTAGTATGCTGTATATGAAACATAGATTAATACATTTATATAAATGCATACTCTCTAAATTACATAAATTCATTATATCAGAATTGATTGAATAACCATTAACTCACAAGGTATAGTGGTTTCCTTGACAGCAATTTTCTAGATAGTCCCTCTTTCCATGATAGTCTGAATAAGGCAAATACTGGTTCATTTATTCCAATTTTCGCAATTATTATACATTAAACATCATATAGTAAATATATGCATATCTATCAACCATATAATTATATGTATGTATGCCATGTGTGAGTTACAGGATATCTACAAAGGGCTAAAGAGGCAAGGAGTTTCAAAGAGAGCTGTGAGGCCAAATGTGGAAGAGTGAGAGAAATGAAAAGTATGTGAAGGGATGGGAAAACTCATGTAATACAGCCACAGAATAAGCTGAAAATCTATTAGAGCTACTGAACTTTCAGTAAGAGTTGAGCTGAAGTGGTGAAGAGAAGCCAAGGTCAAGATCATTTCCATATGAAATGATGAACACCTGATCCAGATGATGAAAGGGTGAATAGGCAAATAGAAATTTGACTAGGCCAAAATAGCAAGAAATTTGCCAAGCTGAATCCATGTATTACATAGTGACTTTGAGGTCAGATTATAATGAATTGAAAGACTCAGTTCTCTGTCTTTCTCTCTGTTTCTCTCTCTCTCTCTCATATACAGATATGATATAGTGTGTGTGTGTGTGTGTGTGTGTGTGTGTGTGTGTGTGTCCATGTGTGTAGCTTCTGTTTCCTCTTAAAGTCTAAGATCATAATCAATGGGCTAAAATCAACATGATGGCAAGAACATACCTCTAAAACCTGTGGAGAATTATTCATTGCCTTATTCTTCTAGCTTTTTGAAGCTATGTTACAGATTTTTTAAAAATTATATCACCCTAATTTCTAACTGTATGTTCACACTGATTTCTGTACTTATCTGCATGAAATATTCCTTTGTTTCTTACTGTAAATGGATTCACATTATTGCATTTAAGATCTACCTAGGTGAACCTCTTAATCTTAAAATGTTTAAATAATATATAGAAAATTCTTTCAATGTGTAAACCTACTTCCATATTCCGGTCATTATCAACTGATATTGCTGGAACCTTCTATCATTTTACTATATCAATCTAAGGACATGTTATGCCTTCAGATTAAACTTCAACTACAGTAAAAGAAAGTGAGCATAGGTATTAGACCTAAAATCCAGTAGAAATAATGGCATAATCATTGCTAGGATTAACTTTACTTTTTCACTGCTGATAAGATAACATGTCTGATTTCAGCACCCAAATTAGAAGAAATGTGAAAAGTCCAAAACAGGCCAGCATATACACAAGATGCAGAGGATTAAGTACACTCAGGTCCAGAAGTAGCCTAGATATTAGAAATATTTGTTAAGGCATTTAGAGTAAGTATCATTACTGTGTAAAAGCATCCAACAGTACAGAGAAATAATGTTGGTCTTTTTGACATTTGACTACAGGTTTAGCACTTGGGAGCCTAGCTAGATTTATATACAAAGATCTTATCTTCAAAATCAGTGGATGCTGAGAATGTAAAATAAATTATTTCATAGAGAGATGAAAACATTATAAAGAACTTAATGAAAATTTGACAAGACAGAAACAAAACTAGATAAAAACCATGGAAATACTCAAGTACAAAGAACACAAGTCAGAAAAATATTGGTAACATAATCTTAAACAAGGTTTAGTAGCAATTCTCTATGATGCATCAAAAGAAGAATTAAAATTTGCAAAGAAAGCATAAGAGAATATTTATAGATATGGAATGACAGTAATCTGTGGTAAAGTCATTACTTTAATCCCACAAACAATAAAGAAAAATTATAGAAACAGGGTTATGAAGAAGCAAGGATTTCATTAAATATATATGCATATTACATATCAATTAAAAGAAATTCTGTACTTCATCTAGAAATGAGAAAAGAATGAAAGCCTTCTTAAGATGATTGGTTATATTCTGTTTAAGCTAAAAGAACAAGGAGATAAATATTTCTCAATAACAAAGAAAGCACACCAGCAAACAAACGCAAGAATTGCAGAAATTAGTTAGAAGTATCAAGTCCAACTATGCACAGGAAACAGTAAAATATATCAATATTGAATTTGTATTGGTTATGTAACAACTTAAAATCAAAATGCAATGTGCTGAATTAATATACTAAAAGAGAAAAAGATGTGATCAATTCAACATATTCTAATTAAATCTTCATTAAAAGTGAGAATCCACTTTTTAAACAATTAGTTTTCACCAAACTGAAGACTATTTAATTATTCAAACTGGTAAAAAAACACATATAAAATATCTAATTAACATAGTAGTTGTGATTTAATGCTTTCTTGGAGGCTAGAACAAAGGAATTAAATTCTTTCTCATTGTTCTCAAAGATGATCATATTGGAAGCACTTGGTAGATCAGTCAGGCAAGGAAAAGTAATACAAGGATATATATTAGGAATAAATAAAATAGTCTGTGTTTGTGACAAACAGATTGCAGAAATTCTCTAAGAACCTTTTTTAAGTATCCTAGAAATGCTTCATGAGTTTAGTGATGTGATGTTAAAGAAACAAGATTGGGTAACAAAAATATTACTTATTTCTTTGCTGTCCATTTGCTGGTTTGGACTACTTCATTCTTTCAATCATCCATCTGTATAAAATGTTATGTGAGTTTCTTACTGAGAAAACAAGTAGGCAAAACTATGAAAAATTAACTTCCTTTGCATGGACTGAATAACAGATCACCAGTTTTTATTCACCTACAACTTTTGATGCTGAAATAAATTTGAACTGAAATTAATTATGTTACAGACACTTATCAGTATCAGTAAGGCAGGCAGATAATAAAATGCCATATATGCACATCTTTTTTCAAACTTTCTTTTTATTCTTTGTGTCTTTCACATCATGTATTTTGATCCCATTCATCTCCCTGTCTCTGTATCTACCCTCTTCCTTTGCACCTTCTCCACCAAAATAAAATGAAATAAAATTTAAGAGAAAAAAAAAAGAAAAGAAAAATATCATTGTGGAAGCTGTAGTGTGACACACTGAGTCACATGGGGAGGTTACAGTGATTTGCAGCAAAGAACTCAATTTAATCATATGAGCACATATTTTTTTGAGGCTCAGAACGAAGGGTCTGTATTTAGCTACCTTTATTTAATGTCATTGTGCCTTACTTTATATCCAGAATGGAGGAAAATGTATTCATATTTAAGTCACTAAACAAGCACCTGATGTAACAATATTTATTATTATTTATAGTAATTCCTAACATAAACTGTCTCATAATCTACAGCACACTGCCTATGTCATTAAGGATGTATCAATACATGGAAATCATAATGAGAACTTGTAAATATCTGGGGTAGATTCAAGCAGAATAGCATCATCATAGCTTCAGTAAGAAGCTACTGATCTCCAGGATGGACAAGGATTTTCATGCCTCTAAATCTAGATATAAATTGCCAGTACATTTTAGAGCATGTTAATCTCATAGAATTAATCTCATTCTATGCTAAACTTCTCCTTCATTGATTTATTTTCACAAGGATGAAAAAACCCTTAGGAGTACTTTTAGTGTCTTATGGACTAGGATACCTGACAAACATATAATTTAAGAAGAATGAGAACCTGAGAAATAAAATTCCTATTATATATTGATCATAATCTAAATTATAGATATTGTGTTTGATATTAATGATTTTTATTCCACATAATTTGAGTGGCAGTACATAAGGTATGTGTTATTATTACTCATTTTTTATAGATGATTAAAATGAAAAGACCCCATGGATCTAAATTAAGGATCAAGGCAGAAGAACTGAGGCATAAATAAAACATGGTTGAACCATAAATCCAATGGTATTTTCACTAATTTTTGAGAATCAAGACATAATCTTTTCTGTTACTTTCCATAAAACAATTCATCAGTTGAATTATTTCAATATATTTGTTGAAAAGCCATATTTATTATTCTCAAAACTGATCTAACTATTTGCATTGAATTGAGCAATCTCATAAAATTTGGACCAGATAAAATATTCCAGGAAAGGCACAAAGCTACACAGAGAAACCCTGTCTCGAAAAACCAAAAAAAAATATTAATTTTAAAATAAATGAATATCCTGTTAAGGAACCTAGTCAATAACCAGCAAATGTTTCTGAAACATGCTATGCTTCTGATACTAAGTATTTAGTTTCAGTGCTTTTACTATATATGCATTTCAGTAATTATTGTCATATATCTATACACTTGTATGCACTATTACTACTCAATTTTGTGGTTAGTTATTTCATTCAACTCAATAGTCAGGATCTGGGGATAATGTTAAAATACTTTCTCAGTGACAGACATAGATCTTTTGGATTTGATGAACTGTGTCCTCCAAACAAATTCTCTCCTAATTGTTCAATATATAATACAGTGAAGAAGTTAAGTACAGTGTCCACAACACAATTACTAGACCATCATATATTTTATTGAACAGTAAGACAGAGTGTACCCATACTAATGGCTAAGATTTTTCCTGGATTTTTTGGTTCTTTTGCTTTATATACCCCTTCCAAATGCTGAAGTTGTGAACAACCCATGTATTATGTAAGAGACAGACAGACAGAGGAGAGAGAGAGAGAGAGAGAGAGAGAGAGAGAGAGAGAGAGAGAGAGAGAGAACATTTATTAAGAAGTAACAATATCTTTGATGCTAAGTTTGAATTAGAAACTGAGTAATTTCAAACACAATACTAGTTGATCAATTACTCAAAAAAGACAGTATAGTGTTTTCTTAAAGAAACCTGATTATATATTTATGCCTACTGATTAGAAATGAGATTCAAAAGAAATTTTAATACAATTACAGAAGTTTAAAAAATGAAGAAAATTGAAGTTATGTACATCAGGGATGGTAAATTTGAACAAAGTACAATGATATACATGTGCAAAACATGTCATAAAGAAAGCCATTATTTTGTAAGATTATCCCCAAAATTTGAACTACAACAAAAAGTCAAAGAAATATAGACAGAAAGATAGTTGTGTCCATATTTATAATCTTCAATGATTCTGCTACCCGAAGAATAGATACACCGTATTATGCAGTATGCCCCTCTTCAAGTGTATAATTTTCCAAGTTAGTATTACTATATTTTTCTTTGTACAGTACTTACTGAAATCACACATTCTGTTTAAATGAACATAGTTTCCAAATCACCCATATCATTGTCATTTTGGAGGATTATCTTTGCCTTCTTTCCTCTACTAATATAAATTAACTTAGTACTAAGAAAAATGCTACAGATTTATGTTTTCAGTGTGATGTCACAGTATAGAAGACCAGTATTTAAAAAAAAATAGTGGAATATGGTGTTTTTATCCTCTATCATAATATGATGTTATCTTCAAGTGGAGACAACTTGGCACAACATTTGTACCATTCAGAGCAGAAAAATAAAGTAGTGGCAAGGTCTGTAGCATTGAAAGTAGAATTATTGACACATCCCCAGGGAATGGAAGAGGGTAGGGTCAAAAGCTTCTTACTTAGGATTCAAGCTATTACAACCTCCTACTCTCCCCCCACTTTAAGTGGTCTTGCGAGACTATATATGGTATGATGCAAAAGCTTAATTGAGAGAAGGACTCAATAATGTAGTTTTCCATGAAGTCACCATCTATGGTAGAGTAGGAGTTTGCAGCTTTTTGAGTAAGGTCAACATCCACGTAATTAATCCTTCATAAGAAAGAAAAACTCCTTGGTCTCAACAAATTGGACTATGTAGATACTGTATTTTCTTCCATTGTTGGTGTCCAGCTGAGTTGCATTTTGTGTGTGTGTGTGTGTGTGTGTGTGTGTGTGTGTGTTTGTGTGTGTGTGTGTGTGTGTGTGTGTGTGTGTGTGTGTGTATGTGTGTGCATGTGCCTCCCCAGGACCAGTTTACCCAACCAGCAGATATGGTAGGTTCATTATAATACTTAATATATAATTTGAGACACTTTAGCATTTGATATGGAGGTGGTAAGTTATGTCGAGTTTTATGTCCCATTGCATCAAACTACACATACACTGGTTATTTAAGAACCAACTCTGCTTCTTTAATCAAATGAAATCAGTGTATTTTACAACATTTCATATTTTTCTATTATGTATTCTAACGATTACTTTTAAAATCATAGCAGTAAGCTAGAAATATTCAGAATGTGTACCTGTGTTTGTCCTGTCACTCTGTAGTGGAGGAGCACATTCTTTCCTGCGAATTCTTCAAGGTTCTTTAGTTCCATTAAGACAGTGGATTCAGAATTTCTCTTTTCCAGCCTAGGGTGGTGCCTGCTGGTTGAGCGGAGGTGCTGAGGACATTGCCATGTTTGGCTACCTGTTGGCAGGGAGGCTGGAGAAGGAAGCCAACACCCATTTGGAGCCATGAAATTTGTGCAAACCCTATCTGCTGCTCAAATTAGAATTTGGTAGAATTATTAAACAGTCTAGTTCAGCAGACTCCTGTAGGCAGTGCTACTGAGTTCTCAGTACACACAGAAGATGTAGGACAATTTGTACAATTTTGCTCTCTCTCAGGCCTAGGTGACACCAAATCCATTCCAGCAAATCTGTTTCTGAAATAGTATGAAAACTTTCAAAGACAACCAGCACAGAACCTTCTCTTTTGCAAAAATTATTTGAATAAAATAATTTGTCATGTCATTTAAAAGCATGAAGTCAAAAGGGTCACTAATCCTACCTTTCAAAACTACTTAGTGACTATGAAACTTACTTAAAACCCTTAAAAAATTAGGAACATTGAACAATGGAAATGTTCAATATTAACTACCTTCACCCTTATAAATATGAAATACTTCTCAAAGGCATACTTCTTATATTGGCTATAATTCATTTCTTAAAGTAAATTTTACTCACAATAGTAGTAGTCAGTTTTTTTAAAAGAGATAGAAATATTCAGGCAAAGTTTATTTTATTTGTTTTATTTTTGATTTTACACAAATATCTATTGATTTTGTAGGTGCTTGAGTCATATGTATGTGGTAGTTGAAAACCCTTTAGGCAAACTTTCTAAGGTAAATATTAGCTTCCAGTTTAAAAATGATAGAATTAAGATCTGAACTTATAAAATCTGACCTTGGCATCTGTAGACTAGCAGGTTAAGTTTTTAAATAGAGAATAAAACACAGTAACATTTTTCTGTTACATATTTTTGACCTTTCCCTAAGGCTTTCATTTTCTTTTGTGTCACCATTTTTACTTATATTGTATGCATTGCAAAATAAAGTGATACATATTTTCAATAATGATCAATGCATAAACAATATTATTATTTTAACCTGCACAATTTTTTTATTGTAATTTAATTTCATAACTTCCTAGTCTGCTCAGATTCATGCAGCATTCCTTCCCTAATGCTTAAATAGTAGATGAGGTAAGGAAAAGATGAAGTAATAAAATCTACATTCCAAGGTGATAATTTGATTTCACTCTTTTATTTTATATTCATTTTTGCTAATTATTATTTAAATTTGAAGTGTAATGACAAATCATTATTTAACAGATCTGAAAGTTATATAATATTATTGCATCAAAGATTGAATAATATGTAGATTTTCAAACAATACAAAGTGCTGTAATTGTTCTTTTATTTAAATCCACCTGAGGAAAGAATATATACACATGTTAATACAAAATCAAATCAGTACTCAGTACTGTGAAAGCCTTATAGCAATCCTTGACTAGAAACTATATGATTGTGTAGGAATAGACAAGAGTCAAATCATTGCTTCTGAAATAGTTAAGTGTGTTAAGTTCTGCTAGCTTGTTAAAGCCACTTCCTCTCATCTAAGGAAGGCAAACACTTGTGGAAAATGCCATAAGAAATGATTACACAGCTATGTGGTCAAACTATAGATCCTGTTTGCTAAGGAAGGAATGTTTTAACTACTACCTGCAAGTGTCTGTTTCTGTAAATGTGTCTAACTTTGCTGGAAATTTTTCTTGGTGGTTATGCAAGTCAAAGACTATGACCTCAGACAGTCATGTAGGTAGCGATTTCTACACTGATATTTGTGGTGATATATTGCTTACCCTAATAAACTTGCCTGAGTATCAGAAGACAGAGACAGCCACTAGATTAGACACAGAGGTCAGGCAGTGGTGGCACATACACCTTTAATCCCAGCACTTGAGATCTCATGCCTTTGCTTGGGAAGCACACATGCCTTTAATCCCAAGAAGTAATATGGCAGGGCAGAGAAAGGTGTATATGGCCCGAGGAAGCAGGAACTAAGCAGCAGTTCAACTGAGACTCAATAGCATAATCACCACTCAGTGTTTCAAACACAAATTTATTTTAAATATATCTGTAATTATTATAGTTGTTGGCAAGGAATTTAGTTGGAATTATCAGTAAGAACCACTGCAATTTTAGGAAATCTTATACAAGTTCATCTATTTGCTGGACTATGCATTCAGGAATCAAAGAACAATTAAATTAAAAATTATCAAATAAATATTATTCTCTTTTTGAGTTAGGTCAAACTGTTAATGATATTTTTAGCAAGCGCATCTTGTTCCTTTTCTTCTCCTATCTTTTGTATATTATTTTATGTTGTTAATACTTCCTAGGAATTTTGCTTCTGTTCTTGATTACAAGGGCATTCCCCTTTCCTTCCTTTCTCTAATATCTGAGAGCATTCCATATATTATTTCTCTAAGGCTCCCCTTTGATTAGTATTATATTAAATATTGATAGTCCTTTAAGTTCCATTACGATTCACACTGTATTTTCATTCTATACAAAAAATATATATAACATCACAAACAGCTATGTATTCAAACATCACATTATGTTCTAATAACTTTCAAATACATCTCTTTAGCAATGATGGCATTCCTAACAAATCCATCCACTCGTCTAATAATAGATACATCTGTTAGCCCCATAGAGATTTCATTTTTTTTTTTTTTTTTTGGTTTTTCGAGACAGGGTTTCTGTGTGTAGCTTTGCGCCTTTCCTGGAACTCACTTGGTAGCCCAGGCCGGCCTCGAACTCACAGAGATCCACCTGGCTCTGCCTCCCAAGTGCTGGGATTAAAGGCGTGCGCCACCACCGCCCGGCTCGAGATTTCATTTTTAAACAATGACTGTATTCATTAATTCTTTCTCCATCATATTTGCTACACCTTCTGTAATTTGTGTAGTTGTAACTGACACAAATCTCTATGTAGTGATGCAAGTTGGAAAACAATCTTTTCCACTTCTTTATATTCCTTTTATGCATTCAGTAAAATACTAAATTCTCTACAGCTTAGCTTTGTGGTTGATATATTGTGCACCCCAATAAACTTACCTGGGGGTCAGAGAACAGAATAGCCACTATATTAAACATAGAGTTTAGGTAGTAATAATACACACCTTTAATCCTAGCCTTCTGGAGGCAGAGATCCATCCAGATCTCTGTGAATTCAAGGCCACACTGGGAACTGCTAGGCATGGTGACACAAACCTTTAATCCCAGGAAGTGATGGCAGGAAGCAGAAAGGTATATAAGGTGTGAGGAACAGGAACTACAGCCTTGTTAAGCTTTTAGGCTTTTGAGCAGCAGTTCAGCTGAGATCCATTTGGATGAGAACTCAGAGGCTTCCAGTTTGAGGAAACAGGATCAGCTGAGGAATTGGCAAGGTGAGGTTCGCTGTGGCTTGTTCTGTTTCTCTGATTATTCAGCGTTCACCCCAATACCTGGCTCTGGGTTTGATTATATTAATAAGAACTTTTAAGATTCGTGCTACATCTTGTTCCCAACCTTCTTGGTATGAATTTGAGAAAAAGCTACTTGCCTGTGGCCTTGTGGGCCCCAGCTCATACCAGGGCTACTCATTGCCAGTTTTGGTGGAATACTGGTTGGATTTACTGAAGGAGGCAGAGACAGGAGGATCCTGAGTTTGAGACTGGCCTAGGAGGCCTGCTAAGGAGAAGCTTCGGCCGGGGCTGAGCCACAAACAGTGGTGGGACCATGGAGGCAGCGGCTGCTGCTCTGAATTGCTGGCTGCTTCTCATTGTGTTGTTGACTATGGTGATGCTGCTACCTGGGATGAAGAGTTTACTGCTGCTTGTTCAGAGAATTGCCAGGACCATCCTGTTACAAGAAAGCATCAGCAAAGGTCAGTTTGGAAAAGTTTGTCAAGACAAATGGTGAGGTTAAATTGCTGTGAAGATATTCTCTTCTAGGGAAGAACATCCATGGTTCTGAGAGACAGACAGTTATCAGATTGTGATTGCTCCAAACCATAGAGGAGGCACACACACACACACACACACACACACACACACACACACACAAAAAAAAAAAAAAAAATCTTCAGGGAACTCTTACTTACTTACAAGTGTAATCATTTTTTCTTAACTACTTGAGCACTAATATGAAATTAGAGCATACTTAAGGCTTTCCTGTAGTGTTGGGGTTTGGTAAACAGCTGCTTAATAATAATGGTAACTACTATTCTTTTCACATTCACTATTATAACAACAGTTATCGATTTTTATCAGTATGGGTTTTTATGGATTTATCATTATTCACATATTATTGTAAATAGTATTTGGATATAATAATGTTCCAGTAATTGTTACTGTCCATTTTCAACTTGACTAGTTTTATAATACTATAGGTAACTGAAACAAACTTCTGGATATTCTTGTGAAAACATTTCAAGAGGATCACCTGAGGAGAAAACACTGACACTGAATATGGGTGACACTAGCATATTGGCTAGGAACCTACACATCTAGAAAAAAGGAAAACCGGGAAGAAGCAATAGCTTCTCTTTGCTTAGTATCATAATGTGAATTTGTACTTCTTTGTCATGCCTTCTTGCCGTGGTAGACATAGGAATCATCTTAAACCATAAGAACAAATAAATCTTTCCTCCTTTAATTGGTCTATTTCAGGTAAATTTGACACAGTGATAGAAAAATAATTAAAATAAATTATTTGCTTTTTCAATAAGTTATAAGAAGTCGTCAAGAAAGTCTTCATGGTATCTTTTTATGATTCATGGAATTATCAGCTAACAATGGAGCAGGGAGAAATATTTAATTGCCATGACCCATATAAATTTGTATCAAGCAAATAAGAAGCAATGATATTTGGTCCTATAGAAGATGTCTTTGCTGTAATGGAAAGACATTTATTTTTAATGTAAAGATGTAATATTTGAGTATTAACATGTAAGTTGTAAGAGTGAAAGCAATACTCAAATATTAGCAAATTTGTGATTGGAAATTATCTATTAGTAGATTTATATCTCTATTGCAATCTGTCTTCTTGAGAATAAATATGGAGTAAAGATAGAAAAACAGATTTAATTTTAAATTATTGACAATAAATTTATTTGTCAAAGAATTTATAATATAATTATTTTCAGTAATAAACACAGCATCAGTAAATTAAAATAAAAAGTTTCTTCACATTCATCTTCAACAGTTATGCCAATGTTTCCCTGATATAAACTAACTAAGATTTGCAGGTGAGAAATACTTAGTGTAGTTTCTCATTCTGTACAAATTCAATACTTATTTAGCAACTTAAATTTCTTCCAGCATGCCTATACACACTTATTTCCATGCATGCTGTTAATTTTTGAATATCTTATCAGAATTTAATTTCAGCCATCACTCTCTTGTATTTCTTAGATTTTTTTACTGATTATAATTATTTCTTTATATAGCATGTTTATTGATTATTTTCCAGGAAATATCTTACAAAGTCTTCTAAATTATACTTATTATATGAAATTGTATTTTGTAAACATAAAATAAAGATGAAATGATTGATTACATATCAGTAAATCCATAATCAAAATTATTTTTATAAGTTGCATTAAGAAATAAATATGCTCACATAACTTTTCTCCTCTGCAATGAGGATATATTTCTGTAATGTTTGGTTTAAGAATGTAATTTATTTGTTCAATGGACAGATGACATAAATTTGTAAAAAATGTTCATAACTGACATTTCCCATGAGAGTCCAGTAGTTACCTATATTATCAAGTGTGTCAAGTAATGGATACTAATTCATTCTGAGTCCCTAAATTGGAAAATATGTCAAATATTTATGTCCCACTCTTCTGCTGAGTTCAAATAAAGATAAGAAAATATCAACAAAATAATGAGTAACCTAAAGTCTCAGGACTGAGAAATAAATACTTATAATATATTTGACCTGTGGTTGCCCATTGGTGAAACAAAAGCTGGAGTAAGTTATGATCACAATATTATTGACTTTCATTGCTTAAATTGTCAGTATATGTTTACCTTTATCATAGATAAGAACATTTATAAAGTAAATGGATGTAGAAGGCATTTTAGGAGTGTCTTGGTGGCTTTGTTTTCTTTTCACTGCTTCAATATGGATATTATAGTTCCAGATATTGTATTAATATACAGCAATGGGATAGCCAAGATAGATCATATCTAATATTTTTCTACTCAACTGGAAAATATTTTCCAAATGTGACATTAGAAGTCTTATAGAATAAGACCACATGACCACTCATAGCTCTATTATGCGCTAATAAATAGAGTATTACATTAACCTCACAGTGCTAGCTAAATTAGAACTCTTTGCTTTGGGATGTACAATACAGTTCTATACTAATAGTGCTGATAGCAACAAGTGAGGAAGAAATGTTTATACATATTGGAGAGAAAGGAAATGATGATTTGTAGTGTTAGTCTTATTATATCCTCTAATTCTTGTTCTCCCATCCACTTACATTGTGAAAGTAATACACCTACATGATACTATACATTTAGAATCTCTTTTACTTTTTTACAAAAATGTTCTGCATTAATAATAAGACTTTACTAACAGATGTTACATAGTTAATTGAAACAGGATAAGTATTAAAGTTAATTGAAGCAAGGAAAGAACAGTATCAAGGTGAAGCAATCTCTACATAAGATTCATATTTTGTAGCCAGTCATCCTAACAACACGCCTAAAGAGAATAAAATTTGGTGTGTCAGATTTAATGATACTGAACGTAGAGAGTTCATATTAAGATGCAGTTCAGGTACATAGTTTGAGTTTATGAAGCCTACATTTTATTACTCACATTCTCATATAGGATTGGATCTTTTATATTACAGTGAAATCTTCAGATGTTCAAGGCAAGGTTGTGACACTGTTATAAAGCCTTGCAATGCAAAAGATTTGATCTCCATGAAGTAAGCCTCTATAAATGTAACTTTCATGCTTTTGAAGATTATGCGAAACATAACTTTCTACTACTTTTTGAAACCTAAAATACAATCACATACATAGCTTTTTATATTGATTTAGCTTCTTCTTTTGTATACAATTTTGTTTTGAAAATACAAATACAATGCAATATGATCCATTTAACCAAAAAGTTTAATTAATATTAACTTCAATAAAATGTTCACTTTGCTTTTGGCCTTCATTTCTAGAATATCTCAGTTCTATTATTTGTTATATAAGATATAAATCAAGAAATATTTGCTAGGGTCCTCTCCTTGTTTTTAGCGTACCAGAACATCTATTAGCTTTAGAGCATGTTATCACTTTGGTATCCAGCTTTAATCAGTGCTAGTAAATGGAAAATCATCAATAAACATCATGATATATCAAGAAATAATTATAATCAATAAAAAACTAAGAAATACATGAGAGTGATGGCTGAAATTAAATTCTAATAAGATATTCAAAAATTAACAGCATGCATGGAAATAAGTGTGTATAGGCATACTGGAAGAAATTTAAATGGCTAATTAAATATTGAATTTGTATAGAATGAGAAACTACATTAAGTATTTCTTACCTGCAAATCTTAGGTAGTTTATATCAGGGAAACTTTGACCAAACTGTTGAAGATTAGTGTGAAGAGACTTTTTACTTCATTTTACTGATGCTTGTGTTTATTACTGAAAAATAATTATATTATAAATTCTTTGACAAATAAATTTATTGTCAATAATTTAAAATTAAATCTGTTTTTCTTTCCTTCTTTCCTTCACATTTGTTTTCAAGAAGACAGATTGCAATAGAGATATAAATCTACTAATAGATAATTTCCAATCACAAATTTGCTAATATTTGAACATTGCTTTCACTCTTACAACTTACATGTAGTTCAGCAAAGACATTTTCTGTAGGACCAAATATCACTGCTTCTTATTTGCTTAACACAAATTTATATGGGTTCTGGCAATTAAATATTTCTCCCTGTTTATTGTGCAAACTTGTGTGGTCTTGTCTTTAAAATATTGCTGTTTTATGAATTGAAATGTCTACTGGGTTGTGGTGGTACACGCCTTTAATCCCAGCACTTGGGATACAAAGGCAGGCAGATTTCTTTGAGTTCAAAGCCAGCCTGGTCTACAGAGTGAGTTCTAGGACAGCCAGAACTCTTAACACAGAGAAACCTTTTCTCAAAAAAACAAAAAAAAAAGAAAAAAGAAAGAATAGAAATGCCTTCTTGATAGATTTTTTCTTTGATGATTATGTTAGTGTTTTTCCATATCTCTTCTGATAGGAAAATTTTGGTTTGAAGTCTATTTTGTCAGATAATAAAAGGGCTATTCAAGCTTGTTTCCCAGGTCCATTTTCTTGGAAAATATTTTTCTATCCTTTTACCCTTAGGTGATATCTATCCTTTAGATGTTAAGGCATGTTTCTTAGAACCTGTAAATGGATTGATCCTGTTCTTGAATCATTTCTGTTACTTCTTTTCTTTTTATTAGGGAATTAAGATTGAGAGTTATCAATGTGCATTGTTTGTTGATTCCTGTTATTTTTATTGTAGCTGCTACCAGAAAGCTGCCCAGCTTTACAGCCAGTCTTTTCATTTCACATAATCTCATCAAGAAAATTTCGTGATTAGTTTGAGTTTTAGCTGATTCCAAATGTAGTCAAGTTGGCAACAACAATTGGACATCATAATACATCAAGGACTAATTTACCATTGTTTCTCATACTATAAATTATAAATAGAAAAAAAAGGCATTAAGATTTGATCAAGTTATACTGTCATTAAACACAACTATTTATTGTACCTCCATGAAACTGTTATAGCAAAGACAGGACTCTGCTGCTAGTTAGAGATAAGTTTTTGTTTCCTCCCATAAAAGACAGCGTGTCAGGTTAAAAACCTGACCAAGGAACCATGACTTGGGAAGTTCAAAAGATGGGAGGAATAACTAGGCCTTTAACAGAATGATTCACTTCTCTTTGCAGAATTCCTATTGCCCCAGCACAGTCACTGTTAGCATTGTAAGTCTGTACATTTTGCTTTTCTGCTGTGTAGTTCTTTCTAAGCATGCTTTCTCTAACACTTTGAACATTTTTAGAGCTCGATTCCCCACTATGTGGGTATATGTCTAACATATAGCTGATCTCTGTGCCAACAGAACTCAATTGACATGGCTTTTATTCTCACCTTTTCTCCATTCTCCTTTTTTGGGTAGCTACTGAAATTTACAAATTACTCACCACATATTTTTATTATGAAACCATAATAAAATTGTTCTAGAGTGTCCATTTGAGTCAATTCTTAAATTATTTTATCAGTGAGACTAAGAACCCTAAACAACTTAATAAAAATATGAAAATAATGTCATAAGAAAATAAAGTTAGACAGTTTTATATTAATTAAATAATGACCTAGGAAATATCAAAGCTCAATTCCTATAAATTTATTATGCTTTACTTTTCTTCCATTTACTAGAGAAAACCCTCAATGAAACACCACAATGTTTTGTACATTTAACAAATATTGAACAAATATTGCATGATTTTTAAAGTTTGATGAAATTTTATACTGGTGAAAGAAAAAAAATTAAAAAGAGTATAGAAAGAAATTACTAAATACCATTTAATAGAGACAGAAGAAAAATAAAATAGAATGATTTCTTTAAAAAGTGAAATGTAGAATTTTTTTCTACTATTCAAATATAATCATGCATGAGAAAGAAAAGACCAAATTTTGAAAGAACTTAAAGCAATTATGTCAAAAAAAAGCCAAGGTGGACGATAAAGTAAAAATTAATGTTCAATCACTGCTCTTCCACTATTTTAATTTATAGCTACTGAGGAAAAGTAGTAATAATCAGGTTTATAAAACATGACACTACAGTAGTCTTTGGAAACACCTAGTAAAAAGTAATTTGAATATTTTTGATGTATTCGCACCTGGAAAACCTAATAACTTGCTTCCTAGGGTGCTGAACGTAAGTGAGGTCATTGTAGGGTAACTATTTGCATGTTATAAGAACTTGTTAATTAATATGAAAAATTAATGAATATTATAAGAAGTACTTTGGGAAGGTCAAAGCCTAGAAATTACATATTTCTAAGTTTAACTGCTGTAACTTAGAAAATCATAATTCATTTTTCAAACATTAAGAAAACTATGAACTTTCCAAAAATCATTTCTATAGTAAAATTGTTTTTCAGTGAGCTAAATGCTTTCTAAATTACAGCACTAAGTTAGGGATATTAAGTAGAGTTTATAGAAATATTCCTTTATTTGGGGAGATTTAATTCAGAGACAAGTTTATAAAATAGACAAAATAAACATTGTAAAATGATCCTCATTCAAAAGTAGTATTTATGTAGTCACCACTCATCATTTTGATTTACATGAAAATCCAAAAGATACAATCATATCAATATTTACATGCTTACACACACACATGCCTGTGCACACACACATACACATACCACAAATTTTCAAGTAAAATCAACTTATAAGAGCTATATTCTGAAGGAAGAATTAAGAACTTATTCAATGACCTTGCAGGAGTGGTTGACCTTTTATTTTTGGTTGTGAGCCTAGCCTTTAATGGCTGAGCCATCTCTCCAGCCCGTGGTAGACCTCTTAAAAGAGACTTGGAGCTGAGACAGTAGTAGGCAGTGTATCTTTTTTTTTAAATTTTTTTATTCATTTTACATACCAAACACAGATTCCCCTCTCATCCCTCCTCCTGCTCTCCTGCACCTACACCCCCCAACCCATGTCTCATCCCCTCCTCCAACAAGGTAAATTCTTCCATGGGAGAACAGCTAAATACATTTGTTTGAAGCAGTACCAAGCCCCTCTCCAATGCATCAAGGATGAGCAAAGTGTCTGATCAAAGGTAATGGGATCCAGAAAGCCAGCTCATGCACCAGGGAGAGCAATGAAAGAGATATCTTGATAGACATTATGGTGTAAGGGAGAAATCTGGAGCTAGGGGAAATTCCCAGGAATCCATAAGGAGGACCCCAGAACAGATTACTAGCAATAGTGATGAGGGTGCCTGAACTGGCCTACCCTGGTAATTAGATTGGTGAATACCCTAACTGCCACCATAGAGCCTTCATCCAGTAACTGATGGAAGCAGATGTAGAGATCCACAGCCATGCACCAGGCCAAGCTCCATGAGTCTAGTCAAAGAGGGAAAAGATGGATTCTATGAGCAAGGGGCATCAAGATCATGATGGGGAAACCTACAGAGACAACTGAACCAAGTTCAAAGGAACTCACAAACTTTAGACCCACAGCTGTGGAACATGCATGTCACCAGACTAGAAAGTGAATCTTGACCTTCATGGTAATGTAATCTTTTGTTTTCATTTTAAACCCTTCCCTCATGCCAGGAACCAGGAGAGGGACTTTGGAATTGGGATGAGGTGTTTGTGGTGGTATAGTGTTCCCTAAAATATTATGCATGCTAATAAACTTATCTGGTTCTGAGAACAGAACAGCCACAATATTAAACATAGAGGATAGGCAGTGGTAGCACATGCCTTTAATCCTAGCATTCCAGAGGCAGAGATCTACCTGGATCTCTGTGTGTTCAAAAATACAGCCAAGCATGGTGACTCACACCTTTAATCTCAGAAAGTGAGCCTTTAATACCAGGGAGTGATAACAGAAAGCAGAAAGGTATATAAGGCATGACGACCAGAAACTAGAAGCAGAAAGGTATATAAGGCATGACGACCAGAAACTAGAAGCTTTTAGCTCATTAAGCATTCAGGCTTTTGAGAAGCAATTCAGCTAAGATCCATTTGGATAAGGACTCAGGGGCTTCCAGTCTGAGGAAACAGGATCATCTGTGCAACTGGCAATGCGAAGTAGCTGTGGCTTCTTCTGCTCTGGCATTCCAGCATTCACCCCAATACCTGGCTCCAGGTTTGTTTTTATTAATAAGACTCTTCAAGATTCATGCTACAGGTGTTACTCAGTTTATCTCTTTATATTGTTTCCCAATGTGACCATATTGAATAAATATCTTTTTTTTTGGTTTTCTCATAAGAGAGAGAGAGAGAGAGAGAGAGAGAGAGAGAGAGAGAGAGAGAGAGAAGACAGAGACACAGAGATAGATAGAGAATCAGAGAGAGGGGGAGTGCCTAGGTTAGTGTTTTATTTGCTGTGAAGAGACACCATGACCATGGCAATTGTTACAAAGAAGACATTTAATTGGGGTAGCTTGCTTACAGTTTGAGGTTCAATCCATTATCATCATGACAGGGAACACGGAGGCATACAGGCAGATGTGGTGCTGGAGCTGAGAGTGTTACAGCTTTACCAGTAGGCAGCAGGAAGTCAACTAATTGTTGCACTGAGGAAAGCTTGAGTAAAGGAAACCTCAAAGCCTGCCCCCACAGTGACACACTTCCTCCAACAAGGCCACACATCCTAATAATGATGCTCCCTTTGGGAGCCATTTTCTTTCATATCACCACATTCCACACCCTGGCTCCCAAAGGCTTATAACCATATCATAACGCAAAAAACAAACAAACAAACAAACAAAAAACATACATTCAGCCCAACTTCAGAAGTTCCCATAGTCTATAATAGTCTCAAACTTGTATGGCTGGAGAATTTTTCTCCAGCTCCCACCAAGTCCCGCCAGTCCCGGAGCCCACTTATAAAATAAACACACAGACTCTTACATTATTTAAACTACTTGGCCATTAGCTCAGACCTATCATTGTCTAGCTCTTACTCTTATATTCAGCCCATTTCTATTAATCTATACTTTGCCACGTGGCTCGTGGTTTACTGGTACCTTACATCTTGCTTGTCCTGGCAGTGGCTCCAGCCAGTCCTCTCCTCCGCCTTCCTGTCCCCTCAATTCTCCTCTCTGTTAATCCCGCCCATACTTCCTGTCTGGCTACCGGCCAATCAGTGTTTATTTTATTTATACAGAGCAATATCCACAGAAAACTTGTTTCAAAGTCCAAAGTCATTTGGGCATAATTATCTCTAAATATTTTTAATGATATATGGCATTCTCTCTCTCTCTCTTTCTCTCTCTCTCTCTCTCTCTCTCTCTCTCTCTCTCTCTCTCTCTCCCTCCCTCCCTTTCTTCCTCCCTCCCATCCTCCTTTCCACTGTCCTTGCTTACAGCAACTTGATAGATCATGTTTTGTTGATATCCATGGGAAGCCTGCCCTTTCCTGAACGTAAACAAGAGGGAAATGGATTGGGAATATCTCAAGATATTGAAAAAAAAAAAAACTCATTATCCGTTTTCCATAAGGTATCCAATAGCTTTTCCTTTCACTTCTTACTCAAAGTTAACTGTGAGCCTGTACATTGTGAAGCATGGTACGGAATATACTAGGCTCTCCCTTTTGTCCCAATGCATCTCATCAATTGTGTTCAGAAGTGTGTCAATATCATTCCTGCAATTCTCTTGTCACATCTCTCTACTTTTCCATTTTCCAGCCTTGTGCTTTCTATTTTTTAACTAAATTTCAAGACATTTTGTTGAAAGATTTTAACAGTTAGTCTACCAATTTTCATTTTTCATCTGCTGCTGACATCTGAGATTTGCTAAGATGAGTTGCTAAATGGTCTTATTAATAAAAAACCTGGAGCCAGATACTGGGTTAAAAGCTGAAAGATCTGAGAAGCAGAACAAGTCACAGCCAACCTCACCTTGACAACTTCTAGGCAGATCCTGTTTCCACAAATCCTCAGACTGAAAGCCTCTGAGTCCTCACCCCTGAGGGTCTCAGTTGAACTGCTGCTAAAAGCCTCTAGTTCCTGGTCCTCATGCCTTGTATACCTTTCTGCTTCCTGCCATCACTTCCTGGGATTAAAGGTGTGTGTCTTTCCCAAACAAAGACATGAGATCTCAAGTGCTGGGATTAAAGATGTGTGCCACCATAATTGGCTCTACTCCCAGTGTGGCCTTGAACTCACAGAAATCCAGACAGATCTCTGCCTCTTGAGTGATAGAATTAATGGTGTGTGCCACTACTGTCTGACTTCTATATCTAATCTAGTGGCTGTTTCTGCCCTCTGATCCCCAGATAAGTTTTATTTATTAGAGTACAAATAAAATATCACCACACAAATATGTTTCTGATATTTATCCTCTGTCTGTTTCACCCATCATTATTTTCTGTATCTTAAATTCTATATATAGGCTTTGTCCTTTGAATTTTAATAGGTGGCAGGGGCTGTTCTAAAGGTTTTTTTTCAATCCATGTGTTATAGTCTGAATATTTATGTACTTCAAAGTTTGTATGCTATAATTCTAATCATAAGAAGTGGATTTGAAAACTTTGGGTCTTCCCAAGTTGTTTAGCGCATAAGGGTAGAGTCCTCTAAATAAGACCCAGGCTTTTAGAAAACAAAAATCCTTCAATGCTAGCCCATTTCTTTTTTCTTATGAAAAGAAGTCAAAAATGGATATGTATAAGGAATCTATCCCTGCTTAGGCAGTCAATATACTTATTCTTTACAGTTTGACTTTCTAGCCTGTCATCTATGAGAAATCAAGACAAATCAGTTACCATGAAGTGAAGGTGGTTATTGTAAATAATACTGGAAAAGACAGTATAGAGTTGGAACTGTGTAATATGCAATAGCAAGCAGAGTTTTCAGGTGCTCAGTGTAGGAAATCTACATTAATATGAATACACTTTAAAAGGTTGTTCTGTTGATATTTCAGAAGAAACTAAGAGCTATGAACAAAGTTTCCAATTTCTTAGAGAACATCTATGTGGTAGTCAAACAGAATGATTAAAGGCTGATGGTGATAAGCCACCCTGTTGCAGTCTCTTATGAAAATGAGAAACGTGTTATTTAGTCAAAGGAAAAAAAACTGTTCCTACTTGGCTGAGGATACAGTGATATAATGTTTTCTGGAAGGTGGAGCTCATAAGCAATGAAATTGGATATGGATGAGGAAATATTTATGTATCAAATGTCTGCTTTGGTTTCTCTTGGCTGCTCTGAGTAAAGTATGAGAGAAGAGAAATTATTTAAATATAAACTGTCATTCAAACAGGAACAGAATACAAATATGTGAAAAATTCTCCACCTGTTTATATTGTAAATCACACACACACACACACAAAAAAAAATGTGTTCATATGAGCAGTCTAAATGTGTGGCCAAATGCCTATGTGATAAACAGATTACTCTATCATCAAATAGAAATTATATTGGACATGAAAAAAGATAGTAACATGATCTTAAATGTTAATTTAGAAATAATTGGCACTATCATTTACATCATGAGTACATAGTACTTTTGTAAGCATAATGCCACTTTGGAGCCCATTAAAGCAATGTCTATGAGAGCTGTGTAAGTGAGATGACCTTTTAAACCCTGGACCAATAAAGCCACTGGCATTTCAATCAAGCCTGGGAGAACTATTAGAATACAACTCAAGTCTCTGACATAGGAAACATAGTGGCCAGAAGCTTTCTCAACTATGACATTAGTGAAACTCTCTGGGACTGAAGTTATTTCCCTAGTGTGTCTAGAATGCTGGGGTCTGCCTTTATCCCCAGTGAGTCTGGAAAGCAGAAGCATAATATCAGTTTCACTTGTTGGATTATGCCCTTATTTGGGGCTGCTACTCATTTATTCTTTCCCCATGCTTCCTTTTACAAATGAAGTGTCTGCTTCTTTTCCACTATTATATTTTGGGAGCACATGATATGTTTAATTTCATATGTTTAAAAAATGAGGAATAATTTGCTTCATGAGGTGGCATACCTTCAGTATTATCTTTAAGTATTTTTAGTAAGTAACATTTCAGAGTTAAAGCTGGGACAAGTCAAAATCTGGGATACTACTGGAATGGCAGAAAGACAATTTATAGTTGAGAAATACATGCTGTTTGGTGTACCAAAGGGAGCATACTGCTGTCTGACACATGCATTTACCCTAAATTTATGTTTTTAAATTATAACACTTAAATTAATTTTAGAAGTAGAGGCCTTGATGAACAATTAGTTCATGAATGTTGACCTTTCATAGTTAGGACTAGTTACTTACCTTACAAAACGTACCCCTAAAAGCTTACAACTTTTGAGCTTGTAAGAACAAAATGAGTAGATTTTTCATCCATAAAAAAGTAAGCCCTCAAAAGACACGGCATCTGCTAGAACATCATATTTAGACTTCCCAGGAACCAAACCTATGAGAAGGAAATTTTTGTTGTTCTCCACACCCAAAGTTATGATGTATTGTTACATCTTTTGGAGCACCACTTGTATATTTATCATGTGTAGCTCCAAAGCACAAACCTAAAGGACCATCTCAACTTGCAAAGTTCAGTGATCACCTTCCTAAGGGTCCTGCATCTCCAGTCAATAAAACATTTTGTCAAGCAGTCCAGGCAAGAATAGTTTCTTGCCCAAATGGCTCTTTTTGCCAAGAAAAAGATCATCTCCATATGGAGTGGCTTCAATGCCCATCCTTCTCTCTGAAGTAAATTGGACCTGCCAGGAGCAGACATATCTCACTGTCTGGAAAGTATTTTTTTTTCATTTTTCTTTATTAAGAAATTTTCTGCTCACTCTACCTACCACTCACAGATCCCACCTCCTCCTTCCTTTCACCCCCCAGCCCTTTCTCCCAAGCCACCCCACATCCCCACATGCCCCAAATCAAGGTCTCCCATGGGGAGTCAGCAGAGCCTGGCACACTGAGCCTAGGCAGGTCCAAGCCCCTTCCCACTGCACCAAGGCTGCACAAGGCATCACCCACAGGCACCGGGCTACCAAAAGCCTGCCCATGCACCAGAGATGGATCCCGATGCCCCTGCCTGGGTGCCCCCCAAACAGTTTGAGCCAAGCTACCATCTGCCATATCTAGAGGGCCTAGTCCAGTCCCATGGGGGCTCCACAGCCACTAGTCTATATTTCATGGGCTTCCACTAGTGTGGCCGGTCATCTCTGCCTGTCTTTCCATCATGATCTCGATGTCCCCTGCCTGCAGAATCCCTCCTCTTTCTCATCGATTGGTTTCCCGGAGTTCAGCCTGGTGCCTGGCTGTGGATCTCTGTATCTGCCTCCATCAGTCACTGGACAAAGGCTCTATGATGACAGCTAGGTTATTTGCTAGACTGGTCACCAGAGTAGACCAGTCCAGGCAACCTCTGGACCACTGCCAGCAGTTCAAGGTGGGGTCATCCTTGTGGATTCCTGAGAGCCTCCCTAGCATTATGCCTCTTCCTATTCCCATGATGTCCTCATCTATCATGGTATCTCCCTCCCTGCCCTCCCACTCTGTCCCTGTTCCAGCTTGACCCTCCCATTTCCCTATGTTCTAATCCCCCACTCCTCGCCCTCTGCCACCCCCCGACCCAGTCCACAAATGTAGATCTCATCCACTTCTCAGAAAGTCTAAATTTTAAAAACATTTCAAATGCCATATTCTGTAGGTCTTTGACATGTTTGAAGATTACCTATCTATCTGAAATATATCTATGTATACTTACAAACTTAACTAACATGACTGCAAGTTTTATTATTGTAGATGATTAACTATTAATCTGTATTTCTTAATTGTACATTATAATTTCAAATGAGCTGTACAAACATAATACTTTAAACAAGAGTAGAAATATATATATATATATATATATATATATATATATACAGTATAACAAAATTAACTTTAAATTTGTATCAATAAACTAAAATCCATAGCAATGTAAAACACTTTTAAACAAGTTGTTGCTCTTTAAAAGTAGGTTCATTAATCTATGCTTTCATCCTATCATATCTATACTATCCCCTTTTCTTCTTTAGAAAGAGATTGCATTTATAATCAACCTGCTTTAAATAAAAATAAACACTCATAAATAATATTTTGGGAATTTTGGCATAGCTTCTCATACTACTTCCTGCTGGATGAAAGAGCTGGCAATCTAATGGGGATCCTGAGAAAATTAGGAATTATGGTCAAGTCCTGACTGGAGTAGTCTGTGAGGCTGTGTTCTCTGAACTAGTTGCCTTGAAGTTGATTTTAGATGTTGGATAATCTGGGCCATGGTGTCATTGGAGACCTTTTAGGGGACTTTGGCTGGTCAAACCATATTAGCCTGGAAGCAATCCACAGGTTCTCATCTTCTGTGGAAACAAAAGCAGAACCTCTTTTCCAAAGCAACGTATTCTTAGACATAAATTTTGAAATCAAGATATCTTTAAAATATTCATATTTATTTAACTTAGCAGCTTTTTCAATAGAATGTCTCTCTGCAGTTAAAAATCCCAAAGACAATCCAGACTCTCTGTGTGATTTCCATCTTTACATGGCTTATTTTTTTAATTACTTTCTTGTCCCTTTAAAGACTTTATTTTTAAAAACCATTTCTTCATATAACTGTCTATATTCATTTTCTTCTCTCTTCTAAGCCTACATACATTTTTACACACATTGTAAATCATTTAAAGTCTTACTTTATCTGAATCTGCCTTATTGTGAATCTTCTGCTTCAAACTAGAGTGGCTAGTACTGAAACAGAAGCCTTGGCTTCTGGGTCCACCCAAGTCAGCTTCCCAACATGGTGGAGGTAATTCACCTCCAGCTCTGGGCCATGTGTACCATCAACTCTCGGAAGCAGTGGGTCTATGCTTCAATTAAAGTTGCATGTAGCCCAAAAACCTCTTGTTTCTTTTTTTTTTTTTTTTTTTTTTTTTTGGTTTTTCAAGACAGGGTTTCTCTGTGTAGCTTTGCGCCTTTCCTGGAACTCGCTTTGGAGACCAGGCTGGCCTCGAACTCACAGAGATCCGCCTGGCTCTGCCTCCCAAGTGCTGGGATTAAAGGCGTGCGCCACCACCGCCCGGCTACCTTTTGTTTCTTTCTTTTTATTTTATTCATTTTTTTTTGTACTAGCAAAAGCTAAATCCACCACACAGTGTACAATGCGGCTTGGAGATGCCTTTGTGTACTGCGGTGGGAATCTTCCATGTTGTACTCAAGCCCAAATGCTGTGGCATCTCACTGACAGCATGAGACATGAAGCAAGAACCTGTTTTTGGTTCCGTTTAGAATTGCTTATTAAGTATTCTCAGGTTTCAAGTGGAAACTTGAGTCATTGGGCGCAATTTGTAGCTGGAAGATTTCCTGTGCCCCAGCCTGCCAGGGGTTAGAACAAATCTCTTCCACTCACGTCCCCCAAGTAAACAAACAGAGGCTTATATAAATTATAACTGCATGGCCATGGCTCAAGCCTTTTGCTAGCTAGCTCTTATATCTTAAATTAGTCCAAAACTATTAATCTATGTATCACCACATGTTCTGTGACCTTACCTGTGTCCTATTACATGTTACTCCTCGGGCAGCTCACTGACATCTCTCCCCACCTTCTGTCTCTCTTTAAATTTCCCATCTGCCTGTAAGCTGCTTTGCCATAGGCCAAAAGCTTTATTTATCAGCCAATCAAAGAAACATATATTCGCAGCACACAGAAAGACATTCCCCCATCAATCATGTTCTTTTGTTCCATTACCAATTCTGTAAAACTTACTGTATTTTATCTTTTCAAAATTCTTTCATTATTTAAACCATGGGTTGCTTCAGTGATTACTATCACTTTAATACTTTAAAACAGATAGAGTTTGAATTTCATCAGTGTTTAAATTCTAGTTTTCCTCGTATGGGGTAGTAAAAAAGAAGAGTTTTAATACCTGTGTAATTATGTTAAAATTAAGTAAAATAATAAATCACAAGGAATTAAGGTATCATAGGCAATGATTAAAATTTACTGCCGGTCCTTTATTATGCTTAGGCATACATTAGTTTCTATTTGCTCAGTGTTCCCTTAGTCATTTGCATCTGCCATCTTACCTTTCTTCATGTGCTTATATTTCTGTAGTGACATATTTCAGTGTACAACATCTTATCCACGGTTGTAGTTACAGTGAAGTTACCTAAGTTCTAAGATACAGAATACATTCAACATATTGAATGATTTGATAAGCAATGCTTCAGAGCTGCTTCCAATATTCTAATTTATGAGATTGATCTTTCTTACTACTCCTAGCATCTTTCTTTAATATGGCCATCCAAAACATCCTTATTTCAGTCACATTGTAAGTAGCAATATATATATAAATGACTGATTGCAAATATTATTGCAGATGTCCTCCTTTTTCTGCTTCAACAGTCTATATCAAGTAACTTTTCACCTGTTCTAATGAGATGCGGAGTCTATTACCACCCCTTGCTAAGGAACTAGCATTATTATCTACTCTGAGAAAACCGCCAGAGCAGAATATGAGTTCTTATTTTGAGACTAAACATTCTGAGACTTTTTGATTTTTACTTTCTTTCTCACTCTTCTATCAAGTAACTAAGGAAAAATCCAAGGATACACTGCTAAATAATAAAACAAACAAGGCACATCCCCCAAATCTCCATCCAATAATCATTTAATGTAGATATAAGGACAGCCTACACCATCAGTTCCTTAACCTACTAACTCATAATTTATTTTATCTTTTTATACATTGTTTCATAGTAGATAATCTCAAATCCATTCTGATTAAGTTAGGGAAAGTAGAAAATACAATATTCTAATACTTCTTATACATTTCTACAATCTGTGTTCTAAGCTATATTTTATTTTTTAATTAATCAATTTTTATTATTCTAAGGAATGTACATTCCTATATTCTTCACATACTTTCTCTTTTGATCATTGTAACCATATTCATATTTACACATAATTTAAAAATATTTTTATTCTCTGTGATTCTAACATAATTGCATCATTTCCACCTTCTTTTTCCTCCCTCCAAATTGTTCTCTTTCAAATGTGTGGCCTCTTTTTCTTTGATATGTGTATACTCTTTCATATATAAGTCCAACCTGTTCTGCCTGAATAATCTTACATGTATATATGTTTTTTTTGGCTGATCATTTGGTGTTAGACAACAAATTGTGTTACACTTCCCTGGGGAAGACTGTTTCCTACACTCAGTATTTCTTAGTTGCCTGTAATACATTGTTTAGGGTTAAGGACTCAAGAACTTTTCCCTATCTATAATAATATATTTATTGTTGTCATCCTTGTTCAGATTATGTTTAAGCAGCCATGTCAGTGAGACTTCTTGTGTGTAACTTCTCGCAATTCTAGGAGACACAAAGCAAATTTCCTGTTCCTCTGGGTCTTACAGTCTTTTTTCTCTCGCTTCTGCAATGATCTCCAAGCCTTAAAAATAAGAGTTCTGTTATAGGTCTATTAGTTGGGACTGAGCTCCAATCTGCTTTCTTATTCATTGTGGCTTTCTGTAATGGATTCCATTTGTTATAAAGAGAGTTTCCTTAGAAAGTGATCAGATGGGGATAATGGGACATGTGGGTAAGGGGAATCTAGATAGGGAGGGGGAAGAAGATAAAAGGAGAATGAAGGAGGAGTATAAAATAACAGTATAGCTATCTGAAAAAAATCAAAAAGTATCATACATTAACTATATACCTAAAATATGTGTAATACACCTAGGCTAGTGTATAAATATACATATGTAATTTAAATTAAAAGTTTCCATCTAGACTGACAATGTTCCCTCCAAAAGTCAAAGACTATGTAACAAAATTCCATTGCCAGGCATAAGAAACCCTCTTTGGGATTGTAAATTTTTGATCAGAGTTGTCCAATAAACTCCCACAACTTTATAGGTTACAGCTATTGTCCTTGATTTTCTTGTAGAGATGGAAGGTTAGTCTCTATTGTTGAAGACACTATGTACATTGAACACAAGATCCAGAGGCCTCAAGCTGGATCTGTTATTCTGAAAGTTGTTCTTTCTGGGGACTACCTTTCATCGTACCAGAAGGCACCATGAAAGCTTCCATATGAAAGACACAATCAAGTGTCTTAAGCCTATGAGCCACAACAAATAATGAGCACTGCACAATAACCCTAAGGGTACAGTATTGGCACACATACATGGATGGTAACCAATAATTGATTTAAATCCTTCTCAACAAGATGAAAATTATGTCTGGTCCTGGAAACTTAGCCATACTGAAGTCATGGATCTTAGAAGAGAACCTACAACCACCACTTTATTCAACTGGCATAAATTCTGACTACATTCTAAATATTTATCACTATATGCACAGATAAATTTAGCTCTCATCCCTCACCAAGGAAAGTTAATCATAATTTTTAGTAGCCGAGGAAACTATTTTAAAAGTATTAAAAATATTTTTCTCATTTTACATAGTCAAAAGAAAATAGTTCCAACTCCAAAATTATGTTAGAAAACTGAGTTATGACTAAAGATATTTAAAAAGTCATGGATAAAGGGTGTATCTATTATATAACACAGAGTGAATAACATATGACAATATAAATTGCTATTAAACACCAAGGGAAAATAAAATAAAATATTTTTCTAATAGTAGTGACTAAAATTAGCCTCTAAGAAGTTAAGATATGATTTGTCCTTTCATAATTGATATAGATATAGTTGTCTACCTTCAGTTTATGATTTTAGTAAATGTTGTGTTTATTTTCACAGTATGCATTAACATGATACAGTCATGCATTTACTTATTTCCCCCCACAGGTTTACTTCTCTTTATGTATCAAAATGCATGAATAATTTTTTCAGTTGCATAGCATGTTGACTATATTCTTGTTTGTAATTCCTTAGCTGGCTACTAGTGATACAGACATTAAGGGCCTGTAGTTGGAAGTTTTTCTGTGTCCCCTGGTCAGCAGCCGCTCGGACCCAAGTAAACCCACAGAGGCTTATGTTAATTATAACTGCTTGGCCATTAGTTCAGGCTCAGTATTGACTAGCTCTTACACTTAAACTCATCCCATTTTTTGTTAATCTATGTGTTGCCACATATCTGTGGCTTTACCAGTATGTCATTACATGCTGCTCCCTGGATAGTAGGCTGGTATCACTTGACTCAGCCTTTCTCTTCCCAGAATTCTCCTTGTCTGCTTATCCCACCTATACTTCCTGCCTGGCTACAGACCAATCAGCATTTTACTAAACCAGTGTACAAAAGCATTATCCCACAGCAATACTCCTTTGGAGAAGCCGTTGGCTGTAACTTTAATGATACAGTGTATGGGAAGAGTTTGTAGTACCTACAATTTTTCCCTTAGCATAGAATACTAGAAATAATAATTTGGTTGGGGGAATTGTGTATATGTATGTATGTACAGGTATATAAGGGTGACATATATGTGTACTCATGGGTGTGGAAGACAGAGGTAACAAAAAGGTAAGTAATTTAAGAGAAATATTTGGCTGAGATTAATATCTTAGGTTTCTAGACTAATTTTCTTTCCAATAAATCATATTAGAAAACATGACGTTAGAACCTGATTTAGAGTAAGGACACAGTGTGCTTACAGCGCATTACGGTAAAAACCAAGAAATATGGACTGATTGTAGATTGGCAATTTCTTGATATGAATATTTCAACAAAGTAATAGTTTTCAAATAGCTTTTATTATTATCCCTTCTAATACGCATCTCAAAATACAAACAGTGTTAAATTTCCTCTCATTTTTCAATTAAATTTTAGGTAAATAACCCAAAAGGTGCTTTATTTTTTATTACAGAAATTTCTCTCTTACTATACATGTAGTGTTCTTCATTTCCTTTAATTGTTTGTTGTCTTTCAAGAACAGCTTTGTCAAAAATGCAGTGTTTTGATTTGGCATATGGTTACAAGTGACAGAAGGATAAGAACTGTATTGAATTAAACTTTTTTCTCACATCTTTGTAGATAGTAGGACATCAATAAGCATGACTCAACACCCCTGCACCTTCCCTTAAATATAAAATGGATGTCTAATGACCATAATAACATTAATACAAAGTTTATTCCTCTGTGGTAGATACTTTTCATATCCTACTTAGTACAATATGCCAAACTCCTGTAAAGTAGATGCTATTGTTGTACCTCTTTTATATCTAGAAAAATAAGTTCAAGATGATTGAAGAGACAAAATTTAACTTAACATGTTTAATCCAGAGCATTATAATAATGAAAAACACCAAGTTAAATCAATATATGCTTGAATGGTAAGCTAAATTATTCCCATTAATATCATTTATCTTAATTTTTATACAAATAATAATGGTTGATTTTAATAGTATGGAGATGAGGTACCAAGGCAAGGGTTCCCCAAACTACATTTAATAATTCGTTAGTATAGTCATGAAACATTTATTTCTGTCCTAATCTATGCTTGGATTGGTATTGCTATTATTTGACTGAATTATGACACATTTTCACTATTCAGAATTTATACTATTTATGTTTTAGATGTTTTGACATATTTTATAATTCTAGAAGGTGACACTAGCTTCTTAAATTATGACCTCCAATACACATTACCCACCACGTCTTTCGATAGGTATGAAACATGCCCCTGGAGAAGCAATAAACCTTTAGCCAAGTTAATGTTTTTCAACATGTTTTAATTGATTATTTGGGAATTTCACATCATGGACCCAATCACTTCCAAGGCCTACCAGGTCTGTCCCTCCCACCCTTGTGACACCCCTCCCAACAAAAAAGAAGAAGAAAACAAGTACAATTTATTTTGCCCATATACTTACTGAAGCATAGTCAAACTCCCAGTGGCCAGCCCCTTAAAGGCAACCAAGTCCTTCCCCACCTGCACCCCAGCCAGTAGCCATCATTTGTGAATCACTACATTTCAGCATCCTTATCAAAACGTTTAAGACTTCTCTTCCATGATTTTCTATCTAGGCTCTTACTTTTTATAGGGGATACATTTTGTCACAGAAGCCTGTAGCTGGAGAATTAAGCTGCATGGTGGATTTAGCCTTTGCAGGTACAAAACAAAAAAAGAGGCTTTTGGGCTACACGCTGCTTGGATAAAAGCATAGACCCACGATAGCTCCCAGAGCTGGCGGTAAAGTAGCCATGTTGGGAAGCTGAGGTGGGCGGAGCCAGCAGCCACAGCTGCTGCAGTTTAAGGCAAGAGATTCACAATAAGACAGATTCAGATGTAATAGTTTACAATGTGTGTAAAAGATACGTAGGCTTGAAAGAGACAGAAAAGGTGATATATAGAGTTATAGAAACAAATACATAGTTTTAAAAAATAAAGTCATTAAAGAGACAGTAAAGGTAGTATAAAAAATAAGCCACGTAAAAATGGATATTACACAGAGAATCTGGATTGTGTTGTCTTTGGGATTTTTAACTGCAGAAAAACATTTGATTGTAAAAGCTGTTGAGTTATGCCAATATGTATATTTTAAAGGTACTTTGACTTCAAAATTTGGATGTAAGGATATGTTGCTTTGGAAAGGAGGCTCTGATTTTGTTTCCACAGAAAGCCAGAGGCTATGGATTTGTTCCAGATTAAGATACATCAGGTTTGACCAGCCAAGACCCCCTGAAAGGTCTCCGATGACACCATGGCCCTGATGATCCAACATCCAGAATTGTTTCAAGGCAACTGGCTCAGACGACATACCCTCATGGACTATTCCATCATTCTAAAATTTTCTTTGTATCCCCATAAGATACAGCGCCCCCCTCCAGCAAGAAGTAATAAGAGAAGCTACGCCCAAATTCCCAAATATACCAAGCTGACTTTGGAGATGTGTAAAGTTTAAAACCTTCCTTTTTAAGAAAAGAAAAGAGGAAGTGCTGTGGGATGGTCTGTATGTCAAATGTGTTGCTGATTGGTCAGTAAATAAATCACTGATTGGCCATTGGCTAGGCAGGAAGTATAGGCGGGACAAAGAGAAGAATTCTGAGAAATGGAAGGCTGAGTGAGGGAGACACTGCCAGCCGCCACCATGACAAGCCGCGTGGGAAGGTCCCGGTAAGCCACGAGCCATGTGGCAAGGTATAGATTAATGGAAATGGATTAATTTAAGATATAAGAACAGTTAGCAAGAAGCCTGCCACGGCCATACAGTTTGTGACTAATATAAGTCTCTGTGTTTACTTGGTCGGGTTTGAGCGCCTGTGGGACTGGCGGGTGAGAGAGATTTGCCCTGACCATGGGCCAGGCAGGAAAACTCTAGCTACAGAAGCCATCTACATCATCTTTGTCAACTGTGAGTTTGCACTCATAGATACCACTGCAAACGTAGCTTCTTTGCATTTACAGTCAGTGGGAGCATGGATCATGGACTTCCATATGGTTTCTGGTGACAGCATGAGCCAAGGACATCTACATGATTTTCAGCATCAGCATGTGCCCTAGACCTCAGAATAGTCTCCAGTGGCAGTATAGACTACAGCCATCAACTCAGACCTCTGCTGCAGTATCGTCCATGGACCCAAACATGGCCCTCTGCAGCAGCACAGCCTCAGGTGGCAGTGCAGGCCACTCATGTCAACAAGGCCCCCTGTGGTAGCACAACCCACTGGCATTTCATGGCCTCAGGAAGCAGCATATACCATGGACATCGGCATGGCCTTGGAAACTGCATTGTGTCATACAGTATATTTTTGCCCAAAACTTAACATGCAAATATTCATTGCAATGAATCCTTGGTCTGGTTCCAGGTTTCTGGTTTCTGAAGCACCATAAATACTGGACCACTACTGAGAATTGTCTCAGATCTCCTGCTGTTGCCCAGAGTCGAGATGATATTGTAGCTAGGAAGGTTATCTTGGGGCAAGTTCTGTATGAGCTCCTGGCTGACACAAACCTTCTGGCCCTTGGTGACCACCACTCTGAGGCTCCTTGTCTCAATCTCTATGTCTGTAGCCTGTGGGCTGCACTGTTGCACTGCATTCTCCATCTCCCTGCAGGACAAACAGCATGGGCTATAGCCACAGTAGCTCCTAATACTGACCCTAATCAGTACTAACATGTTTCCATAGGATCTCCAGGCCACTGCACACCACTTTGTCCTTGGTGCTGGCTGCTTGGCATGACTATTGTGCTTATCTAGCCAAGTTAATTCTACATCTGACACAGGACAGATGTTTATTCTTTTCTGCTAGGATACACAGAAAAATAAACAAAGAATTTCAATTAACAAATTATTGTGAAAATCTGGATTATAATAAAGTTTGCAGAGACACTTTGAAGACATTCATTCACCTGTTAGTATCTATAGTCATTGTGCTTTATAACAACACACTGCCACACACATGACATTAAAAGAAAGGTAAGAACATGTTTTGTGATTGGAGAGATGGCTCAGCAGTTAAAAACATGAGTTGCTCTTGCAGAGGACCAAGATTCACTTCCCTAGAACCTACGTAGTACTTCACAGCCATTGAGAACTCCAGTTTCAGGGCACTATGATGCGCTCTTCTGCATTCCCTGGGCACCAGGCTTGTATGTAGCATATATACATACTTACAGGCAAAATACTTATGCATGTATAAGTAACATATCTTTAGAAAAGAAAATATTTGTTTTTTATAGGTGTCTTCTACTACATTGTAGAAGTCTTCTACTACATGTTCTGGCTAAATATATTCCTCTTCATAAGCTAGGAATTTTCTAATTTCTGTCATCCTAATGTCCAGGGCTTTGTTGAAGGTGAAATCCTCATTATCCCACACAATAATCATGTTTTTCATGTTTGTAACAGCTCTATAACAAGAATAACAACAGCCAAATATTCGTCTTTGTTTTTTTAACTATTATACTGTATCCTATTCCCAACTGAAAGTAACAAACGAAATGTTTGCAATTATATTTGGAAAGAAATGGATTATATTTTCTGATACTATATTGGTTCACAAGCACAAAACCATAAATTGAACCAAGAAGAAAAAATATACTACATGCATGAATTTCACTTATCTAAAGGATAAGCATATATCTCATTCAAAATTATATGCATAGTTGTACTCCAAAGATATTATTCATTATTCATGTTATTAGACACAATAATGTCTATTTGAAGTTTGTGATGGTCTTCTTTGTGTTTAAAACATCAACTGCATCACAGAAAACTTCATGTGAAATTCTTCCATATAGTAAGCAAATGAAGGCTTGTAAATACTTTCAATAATTTTAGGTAGGCAAATTATTTATGTGAGGCCAGTAATTACGAACATAGCATATCATTCATTAGGATTATTATTATATGAGTTATAACAATTTTCCAAAAGGTTATATGAACTTTTAATGTAAAAGTAGAATCATCTTTTTGGAAATAAGTATTATGGTCCATTGTATCTTTTTTTTTACCTATAATGTACATGGTTATGGTAATGCTCTGGGAAATCCTGAAGAAATGACATTTCTGTAGGTCTCTAAAGCATATTTATTGATATTATCTTTATTATGGAGCCATTTATGTCAAGTAATTCCCACACAGTTGACATTCTAGCTAAAAGTGCACTGTGAAGAACACAGTGTCAGTAATTAATGTCTTTACAATGGTTGGAAAATTTTGAGTGTGTCATAACGTAATGAAACTTTCATTCCTACATCATTCTTTTAAGAAATCCTGCTCTTGATCAGAAATAATATGTATTTTAGTTGACAAATCTCTCATATTGTAAAGATTCTTATGTTGATGAGTAAGGACATATCAAATATTGAGAGAGCTGTTATCTACAAATGTGATCCAATTTACTTAATGGAGTGACTAATTTCAGAATATTCAGAGTTCCCTAATTACACCCTCCAACAAAATGGACAAGAAAGAAACATTGTCAGTTTATCATATCTATCTAAAAAATACAATCAATCACAGTTGTTATTTTCAATTTGGCTATATGCTCTAGGAATTTGAAATAAGCATAGAGAAAGATTGGCAGGTTACTTCACACTGGAAATTGGACACAGAACAGTAATAAAATAAGCTAAAACATTTGTAAAATCATTACCAGTGTAAGAACAAATCTTACATGTTCTAATTTGTTTTAAAATCAGCTTTGCACAAATCTCTGCAAACTTTTACTTATTCATTTCTTACTCATTTTTGAGTCATGTCACAATTGAATCAAAATGCTCGCTCTCTCTCTCTCTCTCTCTCTCTCTCTCTCTCTCTCTCTCTCTCTCCTATTTTTTTCCTTTCTAACCCACACACACTCATATATGTTAACTTTATGATCATTCCAAAATTATATCTAGAGAATATAAACATTTTTATAGAAAATCTAACTCCTTGGGTTATTCTAAATGCAAAGCAAAATTGAAACTCTATTTAGGAGGTGTTTTTCCTAAGCTTTATCTTTTTCTGTCAACAAATATAGTGCTATAGTAAATTTTTGAGCAAGGACTTATGCTTTGCCTGTTCTACCCACATGTACAGTGTCTACATACATCAAAGGGACTATGTTTAGCCTCAATCAGTGCTTTAATGTCATGAAAATTTTTATTTTTAAAATATTTTACTATAATAAAAACACATAAGTGTATTTAGAGATAAAGAAATGTGTCAATTCTTTGAATGTTAAAGTGACTTAAAATGACCCTTTAAAAGAAATATATAAAAATATTTCGGACAAGAAAAGACATTGGAGAAAGATTTCACACACAAGTAAGATAGAAACATAAGCTGAAAAACAGGAAGAAAGGTTAATATTTAGACAGATTAATATAAATAGCTACACTATAAGGTAATTTAAAATATCAATATGGCATGATTACATGGATATTTTTAACTATATATCTAAACATGTAATACATCTTCAAGACAATCATAGGAAAGAACAAGAAAATATCATAATATTTAATGTTATTTAAATTTTTATGTTATGAATAAGAACTTATATGCCCATAGTAATATAACAGGAATTCAAAGAAAGGGCAAATTAGTCATGATAGAAATTTAGATTTTACAATTCTGAAATCTTCAGCATCCTCCAAAATATTTTCATTGAAAATAAGAAAGCATTTAAATATGCTTAAAAATCCATAGATACATATATATAATTAATTTTCATGACCTCTCAATGAGAAAGATATTATTTCCTTTTGTCCCTGAGATCTAATGTTAAGTGTGGCTAAGTGAAACAAAGTACATAAGTGGTTGATTTGGGGTACTAAAAAAAGTCTTATTTAAATACTGTTCTACTTACAAATAAATATTTTCATTTTAAAAGGAATGACTACATCAATTTAAAAAACAAAAAAGACAATGTTTTACATAGATGCAATATAAATAGGTTCACATATAGGTTATAATATTTTAGGTACAATGGCTCACCAAAGAGATACACTATCATTCTAGTAACTAAGACTGTTCTAACCTGATGAACTTCTCCTATGAATTTATTTGCAGAAACACCGTCATGCAGATAATAAACCAAGAGCAAAACTGATTAATGGCTTAAAATTCTGGGGTAGGGACAGAATCACAAATAACTTGAATATGGAGAATTTCAATTATTCTCTTTTCTTAGGGACCATCTTTTGATTATCATAGCAAGGGCTTAGATGAGATAAGAGATAATCATTATCTCTTATGTGATGAGTGCAATGGTATCTTGGCTTGGGATAGGAAAAAAACATCCCCACGTGATGCAAGGACAAGGAATGTAAGGGGTTAATGGCTTCAGCCGACTAAGCGGTATAGACTAATAGTAAAGTGGGATAAGAAATGTGCATATTTAAAGAAAAGTATAACTTTTATCTTCTATTCTGTACCCTATGTATCAAGAGTATATTCTTAAATTTATTTCAAAATAGCATTGCACAATTTTACAATGTTTTACACATATATAATGTTAGCTACTAACATGATATTTAATTTCAGAGACTTTTTCAGTTGTCAATAGTGTTCACTTGTTTCCATATAAATATGTTTTAGTGATTATTTGTAAATGATCAAGTAGATGACAAATATTAAGGAAATAATATACTATTTCTATATTTAATTTTATTTCTTCTTTTAATTAAATAAAAATGAAGAAGTCAACAAAAGTACATTTCATTTATGTTTTCATTCTCTGTAGAACTATCCAAAAATAGTTATTACTCCAAAATATTTATTTTTTATTCATATTGAAAATATATTATTTTTTCATATAATAAATCCTGACTATAGTTTCACCTACCTCTACTTCTCCCAATTACTCCCCACCTACCCTCTTCTTGAGATCTTCTCCCTTTCTGTCTCTAACTACAGAACAGGTTTCTAAAAGATGACAACCACACATGGCTAAATGAAATATAAATACGATCAAACAAAATCATCAAATTGAAGTTGGACTCAGCAATCCAACAGGAAGAAGAGTCCCAAGAGCAGGCAGAAAGAAGAGTCAGAGACCCACTTGTTCTCACACTCAGGAACCCCATAAAAACATTAAGTTAATAGCTATGCAGAGGACCTGGTGCAGACCCATGTAGGCCCTGTACTTGCTGCTGCTTCAGTCTCTGTGAGCTCAAATGTGCCTTTCTTAGTTGATTCAGAGGACCAAGATATTCGTGGTATCTTCTGTTACCTCTGACTCTTGATCTTTCTACCTCTTCTTCCCAAAAAATCCCTAAGCTCAGAGAGGAGGATTTGATAGAGACCTCTAATTTACACTCTTTCCTCATAATATCTGGATGTGGGTCTCTGCATCTGTGCCCATTTGCTTCAGGAAGAAGGCACTGATCTTTGAATATAGCACAATATTATTAGGAATCATGTTATTATACTTTTTTAGACCAGTAGTATTTGGTTTTATCCTAAGTCTCTGGACCATCTACTAGTTCTTGGTCACCAAAGTAGTATCAGGTATAGGTTCCTTTTCATGGAGTGGTCCTTAAGGCAAATCAGATATTTGTTGGCTACTACCACAAATTCTGTGCCACCATTGCCCTATATTTTGCAGGCAGGACAGGATGTAGGTTAAAGGTTCTATGGCTGGTTTGTTGACCATGTTTCTCTTTTGGTAACTTGCAGATTACCCTCCTGTACCAGAGACTAGAACATAGAGGTGAAGGCTCCACATAGGCACTAGCTAAACTTCTCCATGTTAAATGAGTTGTGTGGATGTTGTCCACAGCAATAGGACCCTGTTGTCAGTTTGTGGAGAGCAATCCTTTCTCTTAGCATCAGCCTGGTTTGTTTGGGGATTTCCATGGGATTCCCCCATTGACCAACAACTCAACTAAATGCAGCTCAGTTCCTCCACTATGCATCTTACCTAGCTACAAGCAATGACAAGTTGAGACTCCATGTCCCTATTGCTAGGAGTCCTTATTAGGATCATCTTTGTAGATTCCAGGAAGTTTCCACTGCATTGAGTTTTCACCTCATCCCTCAAATGCCTCCCAATTCCATCTTTCTCTGCATCCCCTTCCTCTCAACCTTATCTTTCCTTCTCTAATGCCCTCCTGCTCCAGTACACCTGTAAAAATTATTCTATTTCCCTTTCACAAGGAGATTCAGCCTGTGACCCCTCCTCTTTATGTAACTTCTCTGGGTCTACTAATCGTAGCTTGGTTATCCTCTATTTAATGGCTAATATTCACTTATAAGTGAATCCATACCATATTTATCCTTCTGGATCTGGGTTAACCTCACTCAGGATGAATTTTTATACTTGCATCCATTTGCCTGCAAATTTCATGATGCCAGTTTTTAACAGCTGGATAATAATCCATTTTGCAAATGTAGCACATTTTCTTTATCCATTCTTTGGTTGATGGAAATATCCATTCTTTGGTTGATAGTTGTTTCCAGTTTCTGGCTGCTTTGAATAAAGCACAGTGAATAAGATTGAGTAACTGTCTTTGTGGGAGAATGAAGCACCCTTTGATTATATGCCTAAAATTGGTGTAGCTGGGTTTTTAGGTAGATCGATTCCCAGTTTTCTGAGGAAATGCCATACTGATTTCCTTAGTGGCTGTACAAGTTTCCACTCTTACTGGAAATGGAGGAGTGTTCTCCTTGCACCCTATCCTCACCACCATGAGCTATCACTTGTGTCATTGATCTTAGCAATTCTGACAGGTGTAAGAAAGAATCTCAAACATTTTCTTGAAAATAATGTGAACATATAATTAACTGAGGTATAGTATAGCATATATTAAGACTACAGAGAAAGCTGAAATTCTAAATAAATTATGCCAAGGGAAATATAAGCAAGTCAAGTTATTGTTTAAAACTTTTTCTTTTGATTCATATATTTGGTACTGCTAAGGCAATTTCTAGAATAGTGTATTCCTATGCTGAATTCAACTCTTCTTAGCATAGTTTTTTTTTTCCTTTTAAGATCATAATCTTGTCTACTTTAACTGAGTGGGTCACCTCCATGGACCATACATATCTCATTGCACTCTGGCTAATCATATTCAAGGACTATCACAACCACTAGAGTTCACAGGAGTGCTTCAGTGGGTCCATTTTATCTATACCCAGAAAATGCAATTTCCTTATTGCAATCTGAACGTTCTCTCCAAGGACTCTTTGCACAGTACAAATAAATGGAAGGACACTGAAATAGAATACAGGAGACTCTGGTTTCTTTCTTTGCAATCAATAGCCAGGAAATATCACAAGGACACAGATGAATCCAATATACAGCCCTTGAAAGAGATAAATCCTCATTTCAGAAATACCATTGGTTCCTCTGATTCAGTCCATGCAAAGTTAAGGAGAATGCCTGTAGGAAGCTTTTCTTTTCTGGCCTTATTTACTTACAAACCATTGTTTGGGTTATGTGCCAATTGGATCAATATTTTTAATAAATGAAATTTAAGGGCTTGAATCTCCTGGGGACATGGAAATGAATCATCTTAGCAGGAGAGAGAAAGAAAAAAATGGCATAATTTTTATATAAACTTTGGCATCCAGTTAGAAACAGTTGTGATTTGTTGATACTGATTAAGTAGTTACCTCAACAACTACTCTAATAATAAGATTTCTGTTAGGTACTTTACTCACTGCTGTGACAGAAAACTTGATAGAAACAAATATATGGAATAAATTTTTATTTCCTTGTTTCAGAAGGTAGGGTAGGTTTTTCATGCAAGGAAAGCAAGGCAGAGTTGTTCCCAGGCAGTAAGAAGACATTCCAGACTACAAGGCAGATACCAAGACTCGAAGCAGAGCTGGTCTTTGACTCAAAGCCCCACCCTCTGCTTACCGATATGCATATCTTAAAAGATTCAAAGTCTACAAAACAGTGCCATCATCTGGAAAAATATGACTAAGTGTGTGTGTGTGTGTGTGTGTGTGTGTGTGTGTGTGTGTGTGTGTGTGTTTGTGTGTGTGTGAGAGAGAGAGAGAGACAGAGAGACAGAGACAGAGACACACACACAGAGAGACAGAGAGAGAGACAGAAAGACAGTCAGACAGACAGACAGAAAGAGACAGACAGACATAGAGACAGAGACAAACATACACACACACACACACAGATGGGGGGGGCTTTCAATTCAAACCAAAACAGTAATAAATAATCAAATCTAAATTGAATAATGATACAGGCAAGATAGATTTTATTTTGGGTCACCGTGATGCCTAAATCATTTTACTGTGACTGAGTGAACAGTATTACAAAATTAAATTATGTTCACTGAATTGCTAAGGAAACTCTTCCTTTCTTTCAGGAGGAAAAAAATCTGTAAAAGTGTTTAAGATTTAATTTCCCTTTGTTTGTTTCATCCTTTTCCCAGTGTCGGGTTATACAACTTAATGAGTTTTGACAAGTTTAAAAACCCAGTAACAATGACACTGACATTTACAAAGAATCAAGTATTCTTTAAGAGAGCAAGTTCTCAGTTATGCAAATGTAAAAACTGAAATACCCTCCAGCCTTAGGAAGGTATTACAAAATTTGTACAATTGTAGGCTGGGGAGATGGATCAGTTACTTCAATTAGTGAAATAGATGCCATGCAAGCATGCAGGTCTGAGTTTGTTTTGCTTTTGCTTTGTTTTGGTTTGGTTTGGTTTTTCGAGACAAGGTTTCCTCTGTGTAGTTTTGGTGCCTGTCCTGGATGTCTCTCTGTAGACCAGGCTGGCCTCAAACTCACAGAGATCTATCTGGCTCTGCATCCCGAGTGCTGCGATTAAAGGCGTTTACCACTGCTGCCCCGCAGGAACTCATGTTTTGTTTTTGTTTTTTGTTTTTTTTGTTTTAAGTCAGGCGTAGGCAACATGTAACTGGAATCCCAGCACTGGGAAGGCAGAGATCCATTCTCACCCCTTCTGGTCTTCTCATTACTCCAATAGCCTCAGTTCTATTTCTTTTTCTATCACCTGTACTTTTCTATTGTATTGCCTACTTGTTATAATATTAAGATTCTTTTTCAAACAAAAGTTTCTGAGAATGTACTGGGGTTTAACATGTTTCATCTATAAAACTTAAATATTAATATTTAACTAAATCTTAAATTGTATGCAATAGTAAATAACAGAAATATACTTCAAATTTTACTCTTGTTATTTTCTGCTATATTACAATGTAATTTTTATATAAATCAACACCAATTTTGTATACGAGGGATAATTATTTAACATGATATGTGAGTAAATATTCATAAGTTCATCTAACTGTGGTCTCTTTTTACTGATTCTTTAAGAATTTGATGAATTGTATTTTTATCATATTCATCTATGTCCTCAGACTTCTCTCTGATCCACCCATCTTCCACCCCACCCAACTATGTGTCCTCATTTTGTTTAAGCTCACTGAGTCCAATTTTTGCTTCCCATGTTCTCTTGAGTGGTTGACCTAGCAGGGAACACACACTTAAAGAAAATTAACTCTCACTTCCCCCAGCAGTTATCAATTACCAATAGCTTTAACTCTGATGGAGACAAAACTTCATGCCCATCTTCCATCTTCATGCTGATATTTGTTATGGCTTGGGATTTAACACTGGATTGTACATACTATCACAACCATTAAGTTTATACATGCAGAATCACCATTGTGTCCAGAAATCACTGTTTCCTTGTAGTCATGCAATGCCTCTATTTTGCATTCTTTCTGCAATAATCCCTAAGAATTGGCAGGAAGGGTTGATATGGATGTCCAATTTGGGGATGAGAACTCTACATACTCTTATTCTCAGCACCTTGACCAGTTGAAGGTCTCTGTGTTAATCTCCAACCACTGCAAATAGTATCATCTCTTTCTTGTTTGAGAACTGCACTAATCTATGAGAATAATCTATGATAGGACATTATGAGTCAATTTAATACTATGATCTTTTATCAGAGTAACAAAGGGAGATCATTTTCTGATGATTATTCCTTATCTAAGCACAGATTTTTGGCCCCAGTTGTGGTGCCATGCATGGATTTTGCCTTGCGAAGCAGGACTTAAATCCATTCAGAAAATGGTGTGTTATTACCATGACAATAGTGTGACACTTGTAACATTGGGCATGTCTTGCCAGGATGGTCATTATTGTAGCTCACAGGGTTCACAGTTGTGTAAGATTAATGATTGCCCTTACTCTTCCAGTAGTAGACATGGCAGTTTCAAGCCAGCAGAGATGAACATTCCAGGTTAATATCAGATTGATTTCTCTATGTTCTGTGAAAAAAATTATATGGTATCTTTAGCAATTGAGTTTTATCAAGTTCTAGAGGGCAACCAAAAGCAATGGCAATAGCTTGAAATTTTTGGAGTCTCTAGTACCTCATTTGACAACAAGTCCAATTGAGAAAAGGCAATTCAGTCACCGGAATTTGTATTTGTCTGCTGTGGATATCTGTATGCTGTGAATGTTTTGCTCTTATTGGTTAATAAATAAAGTACTGATTGACCAGTAGCCAGGCAGGAAGTATAGGTGGGACAAAGAGAGAGAATAATTCTGGGAAGTGGAAGGCTGAGTCAGGAGACGCTGCCAGCCACCGCCATGAGAAGCATGATAAAGTACCAGTAAGCCACAAGCCACGTGACAACTTACAGATTAATAGAAACGGGTTAATTTAAGATATAAGAACTAGATAGCAAGAAGCCTGAGCCATGAGGCCAAACAGTTTAAATAATATAAGCGTCTGTGTGTTTATTTGGGTCTGAGTGGCTGCAGGCCCAGACAGGACTGGAGATAACTCCAGCTACAAAAGCAATGGCAATAGCTTGTAATTTTGGGAGTCTCTAGTACCTCATTTGACAACAACTCCAATTGAGAAAAGGTAATTCAGTCACTGGAATTTGTATTTGTCAGCCTATGGTATCTATTAGGGGTATTATTGCCCCAATAGAGGGTAACTTCACTTAAAATCTTTTTTACATGTTTACATTCTATAAAGCAACTGAAGTAGTAGGTTTACAAATGACTTTTACAGAAGATTTTTAGTGCTAATTATCCTTCCCTACATTCCCTCCTGTACTGTGCTTTCCCATCTCCCACTCCATTTAACACTTCCTTTTCCATTATTTCCTGTTCTCTTTGTATATCACTATCTGTATGTCACTCCTTGGATACTTTATCTTTCCATCATAGCTTATTATTAATTTTTTGACTTCTATGTGTATTAAAAATAGAACAAAAAGTTCTGAAGATTTTGAGCTAACATCACAAATGAGAGAAAACATATGTTATTTGTCTATCATGGCCTGGATAGCCTCAGTGAGGAAGATATTTTCCAGTTCCGTCATTTGATCAAAAATTTTTCAATTTTATGTTTCTTAATAGATTAATACTGTTACCCATCTGTAAATATACCATATTTTCATTATCCATTCATTGACTGATGGACAACTAAGCTGTTTCAATTTCCTGAATGTTGTGAATAGAATAGCAATGACCATGGAATAGCAGATGTCTCTGGAATAAATATAGTCTTTTGTGTTTGTGTCTAAGAATGGTATAGCTGCACTTGTAGCTTTTTGTACAACTCTACACTTGTATAGTGGCTATACTAGTTTACACTGTCAATAACAGTAAATCAGTATTCCCCTTTCCCAAGAGCCATGTTAAAATTTGTAGTCATTTAAAAGAAATATTAGCCATTCTGAATGAGATAAAATGAAATGACAAAGTTTTTAATTTGCATTTGTCTGACAGCTAAAGATGTAGAATATATAGAAAATTTTTTCTCAGACTTGCATTTTATATTTTGAGAACTCTGTTTAATTTCATGATGCATTTTTCATTTGAATGTTTTTTTTTCCTTGATGTTTGTGTTTCTGAGTTGTTTTATACTTTCTACAGAGTAATTCTGTGTCACAGAGGTAGCTAACAAATATTTTTTTCCCATTCTGTAGGCTGCTTCTTCATACTAAGAATGGTATTCTTTGCTATTCCAAAGCTTTTTTGTTTCATGTGATACCACCAGTCAATTGTTAGATTTAATATCTGCACTACCGGGGTTTTGTCCAAAATGTCCTCTCAACCTATAAGTGCAATTTTTACATTTTCCTCTGTCAGGGGCCATGTCTCACATAGGATGTCCTGGAACCCTGACTAACAGTGGCAAAGCATTGAAGAAAGGGTAGACATAGTTAAAGAAAATCTGGGGTCAGGTGGGTTGAGTCAATTACCACATTTCCATGACTGTTTGTGTGTAGTTTCAGGCTGTTAACATCTTAGCAGGGGAAACTGAAGTTGCTAGATTTGCATGCACTGATCAATCTGTCATATTCAGATCCTGAGGAAGGCTTTGACATCATTCTGAGACTCGCTCAGGGAAAGCTTTGTCATTCAGATGCAGCTGATTCATTGGGGTCCTTAATGTGGCATGTCAAAAATACACATTCATTGTGGGCTTCACTAACTCCGAATTTCTTCTACTTCCTACAACCAGATTCAAGATATCAGGTTAGTTATTTTGAAGCCCTTGATCCACATGAAAATGAGTCTATGCTGGGTGAGCACTAAGGATCTAGTTTCATACTCTACATCATAGCTATTCAGTATGAGGCATTCTTTTTTTTCAATTTAGATTCCAGGTAACAGTAGCTTATGTCAAGTTGACCAAAACAACTAAACACAATACTCACGATGTGGTCCAGGTTGCCTCCAATTCACAGAAGTCTTCTTAATTAAGTTCCTTTGTGATAGGGTAACTGATATAGAATGTATCTGGCGTCTCAGGCAATTTCAATGAAAAATTTCTTCATTTAGTTTGAGAACCTTAAAAGTACATTTGATTGAAAAAAAAGCTATAAATATTATGGGGAAGAAAAATGAGAATAATATTTACCATCAATTAACAACTTTTATTATTAAACCCCAAAGAAGAGCTCTCTGGAAGTAAATAAAATATATCATAATCAAATGGCAATTTTGTTACAGGAATTACCAATTGACAAAGTGATTAATAAGGAGATTGTTCTTATAATTATTTTTAAGAAACATGGAAGATTTATTTGCTGAACATTTGAACATAAGACTATGAATGAAATGACACTGTATCTGGCTGTAAACAAAAATCTCCTGGAAGAAGTCTATATCTATAGAGAACATTGGACTGATTGTAATCTCAGTACTATGGAGAGACTGGAATTTTTCAGGTTCAGAGGCCAAGTTTTGGCTAGTTTTATCCTTCTGTACCAGCCATTCCTTGGCCCATTCTGTATCAGAACTAACAGTTTGTGATAAGAAATGAAAACCTTTTAGAATCTATTGAATTAGCAAATCACTAGCTTCCACTAGTGCAAAAGCTAAGAATTTCATCAGCTAGCATCTCGTTCTTCTTACTCTGGTGTGCCCACAAATTCATTTTAAATTTTCCTTGTATTATGTCTTTCTTTCTTCTGCAAAACTATAAAATCTTTGTGAAACTGCCCACATTGGAACCTGGAATTAGGGGTAACCTATATCTGTTTTTCTGGGCCATGGTAACAGTAACTCAAAATGGCTTGAGAGTAATCTCTTAATGCCTTTAAAATAAGAACTGAAGTTGACAAGACAAACAAAATCAGACATTAAATACCAAGAAGAGCCATATGTTCTACCTGAGAAAGCATAATAAAATCATTCCTATTCCTAATGTTTAGAGGCAAAATTAATATATTATTAATTGCTACAGGACATTTTATCTACAGTTTTTATGACTACCTTGTATATGTCTAGGATTGATTTTACCAGATAAATGACATGGGAAAGTAGAATTGATTTTAAGATGTTGAATTAGTTAAGTTTCCATGGCTGTAATGATAAAATACCATGACCCAAACCAGCTTGCATGGAAAGGGTTTATTTCATCTTACAGCTTCGTGAAGGGTAGTTAAGGCAGGGATTCAGGGTAAAAGCCTGGATAGCTGCTTCCTGGCTTGCTACCCATGAGTTGTTAAGCCTGATTGCGTATAAAATCCAGGACCACTTGTCTAAGAGCATCACCACCCACAGTGAATTGGGCCTTCACACATCAATCATCAATCCAAAATATGCCCTACAGTCTTGCCTACAAGCAGTGAGATGGAGGCATTTTCTCAACTGAAGTTCCTCTTCCCATATAACTCTACCCTATATCCAGTTCAGTTCACACACACACACACACACACACACACACACACACACACACACACACAGATACACAGACACGCACATGCACATACACAGACAATCCAAACAGATGTGCAAGAGGAGAAATTGTTCCATCTTATTTATTTGTTTGTTGGTTTGTTCATTTGTTTTTGGGATACTGGTTCTTATATACTCCAGGGTGTCCTTAAATTTACCATGCAGGTGATAAAACTATGCAGTTTTGATCCTTCTGCTTCTGCCCCCTAAGAACTGGGATTACAGGCCTGTGCCAATCCCTCTCAGTTTGATGTGTTGCTTCTGATCAAATGTAGGATTTCATGCATGCTAGGCTAGCGCTCTGGCAACTGAGGGACATATCCAGCCCAAAGTATTCCTTTCAGTTATATTATTATAATCTGTACCTGTAGTATTGTATTAAAATACTTATAACTTCTACAACAAACTGTGTATAATAGCTTAATTAAAAATTCATATAATAAAAACAGACTGCAATTTGAATGAGATAGAGTTTTGGATGTGGTATGAAATACAATAATAAGGGAAAGATCTCATTAGACCTCAAGATGATAATAGCAGCAAAAATATCTTCCTAAAGAATCATTTTGGGCACTTTCCTCCTGAATTAAATTCCTACTCAACACGTTGTGTTATGTATCTTTTGTTCTTCTTTTGCACAGCAGATGTTTTTTAACACATTATTGTCTGTTTACATAATATATTATGATAGTCATATTTGCTTTATTTCTACAGCACATCTGTCCAACATTTTATGCGTATGATTTAGGATATATTTAATCAACAATTATAGATTTCATGAAGATTTGTTGCAAAGCATGACCATCCAAGATCAGCTAATAACAAATGTGTATTCTAGGCAAAGGATTTCCTTAGACATAAATCTAAAGGGATGTTTGCTCTGATAGGCACTTATTTTAAAGGAGCTTTACTTTCTATTTTCTTTGATTGGCATGATGGAATTTAAAATACTCAGAAAACATTAAGAAAAATATAAAACATTATTGGAAACTGAGTAAAACTGAGTAAAATTGTAAGAAAAAAAGAATAGTATCACATTAATTTTGGATATCTTGAGATATGAGTGATTGAGAGTTACTATAGAGCATTCGTTATAAGCCTTCACTAATGAAAATATGAAATCCATTTTGGAATATTTTTCTTGCTTCAAAAAATTGATGTATTTGAATTTTTTAATACTATTTTTATGCATGTGTGTGTATGTGTGCACTGGTGTTTCCGGGGTGTCAGGCTGTGCACATATGTATACATTTATGAAGGAAAACTTCAAATACCATCCTAAGGAATATGACTCACCTTCATTGAGATGGATTTTTTTTTTGGTCAGAATCTATCAGTCAGTCTAGACTGGCTTGCCAGTGAGCCTCAGTGATCCATGTGCCTCCACCTCCCCAGTGCTGAAATTACAAAGACACGAAATGATACACAACAACTGCTGCTGAAGTATTTTTGTGTCCACCAGGCTCCTGCAGCCGTTCAGACCCAATTAAACACACAGATGCTTATATTATTTAAACTGTTTGGCCTAATGGCTCAGGCATCTTGCTGGCTGTTCTTATATCTTAAATTAACCCATTTCTATAAATGTATACCTTGTCATGTGGCTCATGGCTTACTGGTACTTTACATCCTGCTCCCCATGGCGGCGGCTGGCAGCATCTCTCTCAGCCCTCTTCTACCCAGCATTCTCCTCTCTCTTGTCCTGCCTATATATACTTCCTGCCTGGCTACTGGCCAATCAGCATTTTATTTATCAATCAGTCATACCAACATATATTCACAGCATACAGGACATCCCACAGCGAACAACTTTTATATAGGTCCTGGGGATCAAACCTAGAATATACAATTTAAAGTCAAAGCACTTTCCTGGCTGAGCTACCTTCTCAGACCAATTTAAAGAACTTCTGTGAAAATAAATGAGTGTTTTGAAGTTGTCTTCATATATAAAATTATTTATATAATAGAAAACAAAGTAAAATTAATAATAAGGATTCAAAATTAACTGTGCCCAAAAGGACAAAAAATATTTTCCCTAGTAATATAGTCAAGGAGAAAAATTTGCCAAATACGCTACAAATCTATGGCCAAGGATATATGACATTCTCATCACCAAATAGGAATGGATAATAAAATTGCGTCTTATTATCTGAGCCAAGTATCATCAAATCCATCAATAATTCATCATAAATGTTCTCCCAAATTTTCTCTATTTAATGGTAGAAATGATCTGAAGGGCCATGATAAAGAAAACCATGAGACACCAGGATATTCTTTAAAAATGGCTGCTATCTATATTTCCCATACAATCTCTCCATCTTCATATACCCTTGGCATTTTTGTATTTTATATCCACAAATAATAGAGTAGAAAATTGTCTCAGTTTTTTTAGATGGATCAGTTTATACAACTGACTCACATGAAATTGTATACTGATATTTCACCTCAGTCTAATTTAAGTGTGACAATAAATAAAATTAATAAAGACAATCATCTTGGTAGTTTAATGTAAAATTATAGAGTCCTACAGGAGAACACAGACCACAGAATCAATTACACAATGCTCATAGGTGCTCAGTGGGTCTGTGCTAGGTCTGCTGTGCACATGCTGTGATTGTTTAGCTTGGTGTTGTTATGGGACTCATAATAGTAGGTGTAGGGTGTCTCTGATTATTTTGCCTAGACATAGGGCCTTTTTCCTCCTGCTGGTTGCCTTATCTAGCCTTGATATGAAGGTTTGTTCCTAGTTTTATTGTATATTGTTATACCTGTTCAGTTGATATCACTAAGAGTTCTGTTCTTTTCTAAAGGTAAACAAAGGAGGAGTAGATCTGCAGGGGAGATGGGAGGGAGGGACTGGAAGGAGTGGATGGAGAAGAGGCTGCAGTCAGGACGTATTATATGAGAGAAGAATAAATAGAAAAAAAATAAAAAGTATAGGGTTATTTAAAAATGCCTTTCCTAATGGTCCATATTCTTAGAAGTAATAAGTTTAGTAAATAAAAATCTGAAAAAGAAAAGAGAATACATATATGAATCTATAGGATAGTTCACAGAATGGGAAGAAATATTATTACTTGGAAGAAGGTATGCACCATAAAGGACAGACTTCACAACCAAGTGTATAGAATGACTTGTTGAGTGGACATCAGCCAACTATTGAATTTCTTAATCTAATGTCCACACACTAAAATCCATTATTTTGTTGTTGTGGTCATGGTGGTAGTGGTGGTGGTGGAGCTGGTTATAGAATGTATGCATGAGGCAAGTTTAAAAACCTCTCCTTATCCACATTTTGACACTGCTGAATGTCCAACTGACTAGCTATTGACCGAGCTTTATGATACAGTACTTTCTTCTTGTCCACATGACACAAGTTATATGAGAAGAGAACAACCACAATTGAGAAAATGAGTCCAAAAGATTGGCCTGTCAGTAATCCTTTTAGGTATTTTCTTAAGAACCAATTGCTTTGGGAGAGTGCAGGCCTTGGTGCATGGTGTCATTGGGGTCTTTTATTTTGTATTCTGTTAGCTATCTCTTCATTTTGGTTATTTTTTCCTTTGATATTTAGAAACATTTAAATTCATGTAATCTGATATGTCAATTTTGGTATTATTTTCCATCTTATCAGAGTCCTTTTCAGAAATCCTTTACCTATGTCTGTATTTGAAAATCTATATTTGAACCCTGTTTTCTACCAGCTATTTCAAATATTAAAATACTAATTTAAAATATTTGTTTAATTTTGAATTGATTCTGTGTATGCTCAGAAATGTGGATCTAGTTTCTTTGCTTTTAAAGTAGATATCCAGTTCTACCAAAAGTCAATTTTTCCTCAAAGCCCTTGCATAGACAAAGAGCTACAGACAATTATTGGCTGCTAATAGAGAAAGAATAAATTTTCTCCAGGGATGTGCCCTCTCATAGTTTATCGAACACCAAGTGTTTATCCATAAGCACACATACACATGGTGGTTGTATATGTGTGAAGTTATAAGAAAGTTAGGAGGACATTGTGGAAGAGAGAGTTGTGTGGAAATTATGTAAGTACAGTTCACACATGTGAAATTCTCAAGAAATAATATATGTAAAATATGAACAGAAGAACTTACTATTCTTATCTTTCTCAAGAGGGCAAGAGTGAATGGGATGTTATTCCTAAGGGATGCATATTCTTGATTCCTGTGTCCTTATTAAGCTGTGATTGACGCATTGGCTACTAATGGCCTTCATAAGATATGAGAACAACAGACATACTGATGCTCAATATTTAGTTCAAATGTATTCCTTATTTAATAGCACTAAATCAGGTTAATGCTGAAAATCAGAGTTGATTGCTCTGGTAATGTAATAATCCATCCTTCCCTTGGGCCAATTCTATGAACCTCTTATATGACCAAGTAACAGCTATAATCTTAGTGTTATTAGAATATTTAGAGTGCCCTTGGTTGGTAAATGAGCTTACCATTTCAACTTACTATAGATCAACAAACTCATAGTACAGAAGATAAGGAAAATAAATTCTCCATGTGATAACTGGAGAGAGCCATAACTAACTTCTGCACATCAACTTAAAGAAGCAAATTATCTACTTGTAAGACCAGATAATAAAATTGTCATCCTATCTAGGAAGCTCTACCGCTTCCAATATTATCTTGTTTGGGGGTAACATAAAAGAGTTACACATAGTCCCTCTATTTAGGAAGTTTTTTAAGGTTTTTAAGTTTATTTAAGGTCATTTGTCGCTTATGACTTGGACATAAATGATGGAATCTGAAAATTACAAAATATGTTCATTAGGTTATCAGCTTAGGGATTAAAAAAAGGACATGTACTTGTACCTTAAAGCCACTGAATTTAATCTTCTATGAAATTGACATGACACTTTATTTAATTCCACTTATTAATATTATTCTCACTTAAACACAAAGCAAGCATTGAAGAAATTATTCCATTGCCCTTTTATTTATTTATTTATTTTGGTTTTTCGAGACAGAGTTTCTTTGTGTAGCTTTGCGCTTTTCCTGGAACTCACTTGGTAGCCCAGACTGGCCTCAAACTCACAGAGATCTGCCTGACTCTGCCTCCTGAGTGCTGGGATTAAAGGCATGTGCCACCACCGCCCGGCTTCCATTGCCTTTTAACAACAACAGTTCATAACTGGAATTCAAATGCTGTAGAAATACTTAGGTATTTCTAATTTTCTATTTTGTAACTACTTAAGTGGGATTTCTGAAACACTTAGGAGATGGTCTGATATTGAGGATTAGATACACCCCATTTGACCATCAAAATACAGAGATTCAGAGTCAAATCTATTCACCAGAATGAATTAGTGTTTGTGCTGGAGTTTGTATCACACCCTCACACATAACTTCTAAGCAGAGGTGCTCATTTAACAGAAGTGGTAAAAGGCAACTAGGAACCAGAACTCTTTTCTAGTATTCCTATTTTCCATCAAGGATATTCTCAGAAGGCAAGCTTTCCCTTAGCTGCCTAGCCAGTTTCTATATTATGTCCTTTTCAGTAAGAAGAGAAATTAATAAGATGAAACAATTTAAACTAATGTTGAACCTTTAGAAATAAATTTATCCAATGCAAAATTATTAGACTTCCTAGCAAGAATAAAAATAAAAAAGATTTTATAAAAATAAAGATGTTTTTAAAGAGAAGTTAAAACAACACAACAGAAGATATCTGAGAGGAGATAAGAGATAGTTCATTGTGCAGGCAACAATAATAACCATGGCCTGGAACTTAGGCTTCCCTTAATGTTAGGCTACAAAGTGGTAATAGTTTTTGATGACATTTTTATTGTAATAGAATAAATAAGGTCACAGATCTAGGCAGTTTTCACATACATTCGTGAGCACATTAGGCAGTGAGTTACAGCAAAGCTTGGAAGTATTAGCTGTAAGCCTGAGGTGCTACTTGATAACACTCTAGCTTTTCAGTTACTGCAAACTAGACTCTGCTAAGTTAATACACTTCAAAAAAGTTTCTGCTGATAGTCATATGGATATTAAATCAGATACAGAGATGGCAAAGGAATGGATAATAAGAGAGCTAAAGATAGTCTGAGACAAATTTTAATTAGGCACTGGACCTGAAAAATTATAAACTTTCTACAGTCTTTGAAGTTCAAATCAGTTAATCAGCCCTGTAGAAGATTCAGTAAAAAAAGCAAAGCTTCTTTCCAAGAGTTTTCATTCACAATTCTCAACAAAGTTAGAAAGTATAAGGGCATATGTTTGGGCATTATGGAAGTCACTATGAATCAAGCTTAAACTTTCTTGTAAGGACACTGCAGTTATTCATAGATGCTCTTTGCATATTTCCTTGAAATTTAGAAGCAAGTAATGGCCTATAATAACCAAGACACAGTTTAGAGGAAAAAAGCTTTCAGGAGGTGGTGGACAGGTTAGCATATATTTATTATGTAAGAACACAGAAACTAATAATCACTCATTTCCTCCTCGATAAAGTAATATGACAAGTAATATAAAGGAAGTTTTAGAAGTTAAATGTGTTCTGAAACTCCAGCTAGACTATTTGGTAGACTACAATTAGAGGCAGCTGAAGTGAAAATCAGCTGTCAGGTGTCAAAATGAGAAGACCATAGAGCACTGAAACAATGCCTGAGTTCTTACCTGCATAAGCAAGGTTAATCTAATCATTACAAGCCTCAAGTGTGAATGGCAACCAGAGAAGTCCACAAATAGTGATAAAAATAAACTTAAGTGGCTCACTTCCAGGAATCCCACAGCCACTACAGTTATTAGGGACCCAGGTAGGTTATGTTTGTCCTCCTTTACTGCCTCCATTCTGGTTACCCTATGGTTCTCATAGTCCTGCCAATACTACCCTCTCCTTCCAACTCCATCCCTTTGGAATTTGCAGAAGATCCCAGTCCTACATTCTACCATAGTTCCTAGAGTCACTACAAGTTGTAAATACTCTGGTAGGTTATCTATGCTCCTGCCTCCCATTCCCCATTCTGGTCTCCCTAGGTTCCCCTAGTCCTGACGTTGCAACTTGCCTCAGCCCTCCTCTTAGGACATCTCCTTTCCTTTGGAACTCACCAGTGACTTTAACATTGCTTCCTATAAAGGACCCCAGAAACACTACATGTGGTACAGACTTAGATAAAACAACTTTACTCTTCATCCCCCTAGCTATCTACTGCAGTCATCCTTGTTATACCTAGGACCCAGGCTTTGCATAGATCCCCATCAACAATCAGTCTAGTATATTTCTAATAAATTCTCTGAACCTGTCTACCTTTAGACTCATCCAGTCCCCAGACCTAGCTCAAGTTCCGCACTGTCTGCAGACCCAATCTGATCAGTTTCAACTACATTATTTCCACCTCCATGCTTGACTGATCCCACATCCAATGTACCAGCCAAACCTGATCAATACTCCTTACATTAGCTTCCACCACCAAACTCGAAACTCCGGGCCTGGAGCTGGTGACACAGCCTCTGCCTGAGCTTAGTTTGGTGAGTTCCACAAATCTAAATGGGCCTACACCCTCTTCAGCCTCCTGATTTTCTATCCTATTTTCCTGTGTACAAGTTCATTCTAGATATCCTCCCACACCATATACCATCTTTGCCATACCCAACTCTAGATAATACATTTGCATGAGAATCCAGGCTGGTGTGTCTTTGAAACATTTCCTACAGTATCATGCCCAACCGCCAGGCCTTTGTGTTCGCCTCACCTGAGGCAGCGTAAATTCTTATAATTAGGCACACAACAAAAAAAGTCCATAAACCCAGGTCTCACAATAAAAACACAAACAATATGAAAGGATAGTATACCCACCCCCAAATCCAATAGTCCTACAGAAATGTTTCCCCATGAAAACTACCTAGATGAATAAAGACACAGAACTCAAAACAACAATGATAAACTTCATCAAAAAATCCAAAGCCTTTAAAGAATGTAAAAAGAAACAGTTCAATAAACTTAAAGAGGATATCAATAAACAACTGATGCTCAAAAAAAAAAAACCACAAATGTACAATTGAATGAAAATGATGAATAAAATGTACAATGTAAAAATTGAATTCAAGCCGGGCGGTGGTGGCACACGCCTTTAATCCCAGCACTTGGGAGGCAGAGCCAGGCGGATCTCTGTGAGTTTGAGGCCAGCCTGGGCTACCAAGTGAGTCCCAGGAAAGGCGCAAAGCTATACAGAGAAACCCTGTCTCGAAAAACCAAAAAAAAAAAAAATTGAATTCAATAGAGGGATATAAATACTAAAGAGAACTCAAATTGAAATGAATATGGAACTGAAAAACTCATCAACACAATTAAATCTCAGAAGAAACCCTTACAAGTAGAATGGATCAAGTAGAAGGTAAAGTATCAGGACTTGAAGATAAAGTAGAAAAATTATACCACACATGAAAAGAATATTTTTAAAAAAATCATAATAGAACACACAGAAAATATGGGACACCATGAAATATCCAACAAATGAATTATAAGAATACATAACTGAAAGATTCACAAATCAATGGTATAGACCAGATCTTCAACAAACTCATAGAAGAAAATGTCAAACTGAGGAAAGATACACCTATTCAGATACAAAAAACACAGAAAACACCAAATAGATAAGATCAGAAAAGTAACTTCTCATGGTATATCATAGAAAAACAATAAAAACACAGAAGAGAGAGGGCTGAATGCATCAAGAGAAAACAAATACAAGCCACATATACAGGAAACTGGTCAGAATATTAGCTGATTTCTCAATGGAAAATTTGAAAAGAAGAGTTGAGAGCAATGAACCCCAAGCTCTAGAATTCCTTGACTTCCCACCTAGACTATTGTAAGAAGCAAAATTATCTGCCAGAGTTGAAGGAGAAATGAAAACTTTACATGTCACAAACAGTGCTAAAAAATTCCTGTCCACCAAACCAATCCTAATGAGAGTATTGGAAGAAATATTTTGAACTGAAGGAAGGACTGAGCATGCCATAAGACTCTAAAAAGGAAAAAAAAAATATGAAGCTATAATTACTGAAACAAAAAATTATGATTAAGTACCCAAACTTCAGAAAAAATGTTATCAGCATACACTTTTCAGAAATAACTTCACATATTAGTGGTTTCAACTCTCTAATCAAAAGACAGGGTAGCTAAATGGATTCAAACAAAATCAGACTTCCCACTGTGCACAAGAAAGTCAGTTTTATTGATAGGATTAAATGAAAAGCAAAAGGAAGGAGGGAAAAACTCTAAGTAAATAGGAATAGGAAATAAGCAGGTATTGCTATCCTATTATATGATAAAATAGACTTCAAACTGAAACTAATTGGAATAAATAAAGAAGGGTTCTTCATTCTGAACAAGGGGGTGATTAACCAAGAACCGTACAATACTAAGCATGTGCACACCAACTCTGACACATTCAATTTCATAAAACACATACTACCAGAATTGAAAACACAGATTAAATACTAACCAAATAATATTGAGTGACTTCAATACATTACTTTCTCCAACATAATTCCTCTGGACATAAAATAAACAGAGAAACATCAGAATGAAATGACATCAGACATAAAATGGATGTAATAGACACCAACATAATATTCTACACAAACACATAGAATACATACTCAACTCAGCAGCTCATTGAAGTTTCTATAGAATATAAAACACCATGGAACACAAGACACACTTTAGAAATCTAGAAAAATTGAAATAAACCCATGTCTTCTATTTGACTATAATTCAATAAAATATAAAACAGACAGCAAACAAACAAATCTTTGGTAGGTATAGGAACTCATGTAGATTAAACAACTCATTATTGAACAATGAAAACATCAATAAACATAAAAATGTGTCCTGGAACTAAATGCAAAAAAAAGCACAATATGATCAAAATTTCTGGGACACGTTAAAAACAGTCCTAGAAGTCCTAACAGTCCTAACAGTCCTTTAGAGCACTAAGCTTTTATGTTAGAAAATCAGAAACACATTTTCTTTATCCATTCCTCAGTTGAGGGACATATAGGTTCTTTACAGTTTCTGACTATTATGAATAAAGCTGCTATGAACATAGTTGAGCAAGTGTCCTTGTGGATGGATGGAGCATCATTTGGGTATATGCCCAGGAGTGGTATAGCTGGGTCTTGAGGGAGATCAGTTTCCAATTTTCTGAGAAACTTCCATAAATTTTCAAAGTGGCTGTACACTTTTGCCCCTCCCCCATCAGCAATGGAGGCATGTTTTTGCTCCACATCTTCTCCAGCATAAGCTGTCACTTGTGTTTTTTCTCTTAGCCATTCTGCCAGGTGTAAGGTGGAATCTCAGAGTCATTTTGATTTGCATTTTCCCAATGGCTAAGAATGTTCAAGCACTTCTTGGCCATTTGAGATTCCACTGTTGAGAATTCTCTGTTTAGTTCTGTACTCCATTTTTAATTGGATTATTTATTGATATCTAGTTTCTTGAATTTATATATATATATATATAAATATATATGAACATATATATGAACTCAATATATATGTATATATTGGAAATTATTCCTTTTTCAGATATGGAGTGGGTAAAAATATATTCCCAATCTGTAGGCTGCCATTTTGTCCTATTAACAATATCCTTTGCCTTACAGAAGCTTTTCAATTTCACGAGGTCCTATTTATTAATTGTCAATCTTAGTGCTTGAACTATGTAGTACATTTACACAATGAAGTATTACTCAGGTGTTAAGAATAATAACATCATGAAATTTGCAGGAAAATCAATGGAACTAAAAAAAAAAAAAAACCATCCTGACTGAGGTAACCCAGACCCAGAAAGACAAACATAGTATGTTCTCACTTACAAGTGGCTATTATCTTTAAAGTAAAGGATAATCATGCTACCAGAGACCAAACAGGCTAAGTAACAAGGAGAGTTCCAGGGGGAATGTATGAATCTCCCTGGGAAGAGGAATTAGAATAGATATCAAGGGTGGTCTGGGGTAGATGGGAACAGGAATTGGAGGGATCACATTGGGAGAGGATGGAGAGATAGAGTATTGGGAGAGACGACTGGAATTGGGGGGGGCATTTCTAGTGTGAGGCAGAAACCTAGTGCAATTGAACCTCCCAGGAATCTGTGAGAGTGACATTAGCTAACACTCTTAGTAATGGATAATACAGAGTCTGAAATGGTCATCTCCTGTTGCCAGGCAAGGCTTCAATGGAAGGATTAGGACCCCCAATCCACCCACTAAACCTTCAATCTAAAATTTGTCCTGCCCGCAAGGTGTGCTGGGGTAAATGTGTCACTGAAATTGTGGGAGTATCCAATGCCCAGCAAAAAAAAAAAGTAAATGAAATAATTCCTAATGATATTCTCCTATATTCATAAAGAGAAACCTAGCATAAATGTCATCATAGAGGCTCCATCCAACAACTAATAGAAACAGATGCAAAGACACACAGTCAAACATTAGGGGCAGAATACTAGGGAAGACAGGAGGAAGAGTTGTAGGAGCCAGAGTGGTCAAGGATACAACAACAACAACAAAAACAAAACAAAACAAAAAACCCACAGAATCAACTAACCGAGCCTCATAGTGGCTCACAGCGATTGAACCATCAATCAGGGAGCCTGCATAAGTCTGAACTAGGCCCTCTGCATATATGTTATGGTTGTATAGCTTGGTATTCTTGTGGAGCTATCTAACAGTGGGAGTAGGGCCTATCTTGGATGCTTTTGCCTGCTTTGGGGACGTTTTCCCTCCTACTGGGTTGCCTCATTCAGCCTTAATATGAGGGGAGTGTGAGAGGCCTACCCATTTCTCTGTGGGAGGTCCAATCCCACTTTATCCCCAGGGTACTCTTGAGGAGAGAGGAGTGAGAAATATTTAGATAGAAGGATAGAGGGGAGAGAAACAGATAGAAACACAGGATAGCCTCAGGAGGGCCTGGATCAATATCCACCAGCCCCTCCTATATCTTCTAAAGGACCTTTTAGAGGAATGTCAAGGGGTGGAGCAACAGACCTCTCCCTAGCACAGCCTAGTGCAGACCCTTCCAATCACATGGTGACCACATAGGTTATCAAACAATCCTCTAGTGCAGCCCTGCTGGGTAAAGCAAGCTCAGATCTTACTAGGAAACCTTTGTGGGCCTCCAAATGGGAGACACCTAATCTTATTACAACTTGATTTGCCATGTTCGGTTGATATCCTGGAAAGCCTGCACTGGATGGGGAACGAGGGGACTGGGAGGAGAGGAGTGAGGGGAAACTCAGGTAGGGATGTAATACATGTGAGAATAATTAAAAAAAGAAAATAAAAAAACAGAACAAATGTGTTAATGATGCAACTGGAAAATTTGGAACAAACAAAAAATAATCCAAAACCAAATCCAGTAGATTGCAATAAATAATAAAAATCAAAGTAGGAATTAATGAAATAGAAATAAGAAAACCAAGATCAACAAACCCTTGATCCAACTAACAAAAAGAAAGAAGAAAAGATTCAAATGACATAATGAAGAATGAACAAGGTAAAATACAACAGACAGCAAATAAATTCAGAGTGCTATCAGGTAATACTGTAAATCTATACTGTAAGGATTTGTAAGATCATAAAGAAATGGAAGAACTTTTAGATTCAGCCAAATCACTAAAGTTAAACTGAGAAGAGATCAACAATCTAAACACAATCATAAGAAATGAGGCATTTGAAATAGTAACAAAATTTCTCTCAACTAAAAACAGCCTGGGCCCAGATGAAATCATAGCAGAATTCTACTAGACTTGTCACCAATTAGTAATCAAGAAAATAAATGAAATGCAGAATTGCCTACAAGCAACCTGACGGAGGCATTTCTCAATTGAGGGACATCTTACCAGATACCTCTAACATGTGTCAAATTGACAAAAAGCAATCAGAACATTATACTTCTTAAATTTTTCAAAATATACAAATAGAATGAACATTTTTTTTTTTTTGGTTTTTTGAGACAGGGTTTCTCTGTGTAGCTTTGCGCCTTTCCTGGAACTCACTTGGTAGGCTGGCCTCGAACTCACAGAGATCCGCCTGGCTCTGCCTCCCGAGTGCTGGGATTAAAGGCGTGCGCCACCACCGCCCGGCAGAATGAACATTCTTAAACATATTCTATGGAGCAAGTATTACTCTAACACCAAAACCTAGGGAAATTACATCAACAGAACAGAGAGAAAACTATAGGTCAATATCCCTGACCAACACTGATAGAAAAACTCTCAGTAAAATATTTGCACATATCAAAAAGGTCTTCCACATGATAAAGTTGACTTTATCATCACATAATGCAGAGATGGTTCAAAATATATAAGTCAATAAGTATATTAAATCATATGAATGCATGTAAAAACAAAAATCACAATAGATACAGAAAAGGCTGTGACAAAATCTAAAATACTTTCAAAATAGAAGTATTAGAGACAATAGGACTGGAGGGAACATATCTAATCATAATAAAAGCTGTATATTATGACAATCCCACAGTAAACATCCCAAGTTGAAAAAAAACTTGAATCAATTTCATTAAAATCATCAATGAGACAAAGAACCTCACTTGTAGCTAGAGAGTTTTCTCTCTGGGTCCCGCGAAGCCCTGGCAGTCCGACATCCCACTGATAAAATAAACTGTTTGGCCTAATGGTTCAGGCTTCTTGTTAACTGTTCTTATATCTTAAATTAACCCATTTCTATTAATCTATAAGTTGCCACATGGCTCGTGGCTTACCAGTACCTTACATCTTCCTTGTCATGGCGGTGGCTGGCAGTGTCTCCTCTCTCTGCCTTCCTGTTCTCTCAATTCTCTTTTCTGTTAGTCCCACCTATACTTTCTGTCTGGCTACTGGCCAATCAGTGTTTTATTTATTAACCAATCAGAGCAACACATTTGACATACAGAACATCCCACAGCACTCACTATCTTCACTCCTTTTTGAGATTGTGTTAAACATAAGTTAATTTTTAGTTTAGTTCTCTTCAAACTGATATCACCTGTCAACACTGAAATTCCAATCTCAGCAGTTCACACCAAACAGGATATGTGGAGAAGGTTCAAGCATGGTCATGCAGTGCACAGTGGCTTAATTATTTTCACGACAAGTAATAGCAAAAATAAAGAGAGAAAGAGAGAGGGGCAGAAAGAGAGAGAAAAAAGAAAGAAGGCTAGAAAAAAATCTTATCAATACTTCTCATATCTAGAAAGAGAGAAAACACCAAAAAGAAGGGTCTGCCAACAGTGCAAAGTGTAACTGAATGGAAGAAATCTGGACACTCACATGGAGAATAGGGCTTCAAGAAAAGGACATCAAGGATCTTACCTTCTTGAAAATTCCACAAAGCACAATACCAACTTCCCTGTATAGATGTACACATTGGTACAATATAGAAAAGTATAATTAAGTCATCTAAATGCTCTCTGGTTGGTGCTGAGGCACACTACCCAGTAGTAATTCAAGCCTGGTTCTCTAAACACAACGAAAATTCCACGGATAAGAAAATCTTAGGTTCCAAGAAGAAATGTTGTATTATTTATGTAGATTGACAGACCACCAAAATGCATTCTAAATGCTTAAGTTCAAAATAGTTGAAAAATGCTACTGTCAGTCTCATACTCACCATAATGAAAATGAGTGACAGTTGAGTGCTGTATCCAATACAAGGCATTTGTAGCTCACCTTTTAATGTGTAGGAAATGTGGCTATTGTAATGTGTGTTCCTAAAGGCTCAGATGTTTGATCACTTGGTTCCCAGTAGGTGGCGCTGTTTGGGAATTGGTGAAGCTCAATGTCAGGACTTCCTGGGAAATGCCAATTAAAAATACAAAAATATATATTACATATAAGTCTTACCAGAGATAGGAAGTGTATTTTTCTGGGGAAAAAAAGCAATGAGTGTGGGCTTTGAGAGTTCACACTTTCCCCATCACCAAAAACAAAGTTCCAGTTGAATTTGCTCTTAAATGAGGAGACCATGATATACAATTTTCAATCTTCAGAGAAAACCCACAGGATTTCTGTACATGTCACCAGAAACATTTTTTTCTGTCTTTCTAGCTTATCTCTGGGGTGTCTAAGTTCACCACAATGGTAGAGGACACAGATACTGGCAGAAATCTCATTATTCACCTGTTCCACACAAAACTGTGTAACATAAAACACAGTAATTGCCAAAGATGGGCTGACATTTGTAAGCTCAAGTTCACAGAAAAATGCAGCACCTACACTAAATATTGTATAAAAAGTGACTGATTCTCAGTAGGTTTGAATGTTTGTTGCAGGTCCAAAATAGGCAAATAATGTTGGGCTATCTTTGTCACACTTAATAGCATTTATATAAAATCAGGCATATATATGTGTATGTATGTAATCATATGAATTCCTTTGGAATGCATGAATAGGAATCTACTTTCACCTTTCAGAAAACAGTTTATGTATGTGCATGTCTCATATGGACATCTAGCACAAATAACAACTGAAAATTAAATTAAAACAAAACTTCTCTGAAAGTTCATATCTATTTTTAGTCAATGAAATTTCCCAGTAAAAAAAATGGCACCCACTGAAGCAATTAAGACAATAAATAAAAGATAAATAAAAAGTAAATTAAAAAGGATATTAAAAGGATGACATGACTGCTCCTAGGTATGGTGGAGAAGGTTTATTATAGATATGAGGGCGAGCATAGAAAGGGGCAGAGACAGAGACATCTGGGAGAGTCCACAGTGGGCATATCATGTGAGGAGAGGAGGGAGAAAAGGGCAACAGCCAGGAAGCCAAGAGGCCAAAAAGCCAAAGAGGGAGAAAAATAAAAAGAAAGGAGATTAGGGTAGGTAGCAGGGTATGTCAGCTAGGAGGACCTTGTAACAGGAATGAGGGATGCTGGGAGAACCTAGCAGTCAAGTGCCCCTTTTGATATGTTAATAGGCATCTCAGCCATTTGTCCTGGGTTTGAGACCTAACAAAAAACAAAAATTAGTGGAAATGATTGAACTCTCTAAACCAAAAGAGATTAATAACAGAAGTGTCTCACATACAAATTAACTGGTAATTTTTTGTCATCATCGGATTCTATATTTAATTTTATAAGGAAATAGTAGAATACAGAATTCAAATCGGCCAGTATTTTTATTATTGAAATGTTATTTTATACTAACAACACTTCTTTTCATATATATCCAATAATTTTTAATTATCTGTGTCTGGGGAGTGATAATTTTGAGTATGTGATAATTTTATATTACATGTTCATGTACATTGAATTGTTCCATAATAATATAAGCTAGGTTAAAATATTAGGGGTTTACACATCTTTAATAGTGAGTAAATATCTTCCACGAGCTGTTTGAGAGGAAAGGAAAGTCTATTTCCCACATTATGATTGGGATGTATACCATGCAGTTTGATATCAATGGTTCCCATATTTGACTCCCAGGATTCAATTATGATGGGAGGTACATAAGTGGACAAGACATCATTATTGAGGCAAAGTTTGATAATAACTTATGAGAAATAAATTATTTCATATACTATGCGAAAATATTAATTCCTGATTGTAAATATTTCTTTTCAACAGTGGAGAGATCTTCCAATGTGTTGAATTTCCATGATCATTTTATTTACAATATGATTTATAAGAACACCAAAGGCTTTTTAATTTGACTATTTGTGAATAATGTCACTTTTTATGCTCATAGTATTACTTCCACATTAAGGCTGTTCATTTTTTCACATTAAGAGGAGTTTATGATTGTTTTATTTTACCTGAAAGAATCAATAGAGAAATATTTTCAAACATATTTCAAGCTTAATGGCCTCCCACATCAGCCATCAGTCAAGAAAATGCCTCACAGACTTTTTCCTAGGTCAATCTGATGGAGCTTTTTTCTAAGTTGAGGTTTCCTCTTCAGAGATGACTCTGCTTTGTATCAATTTAACAAAATCTAACCAGGACATGCACCAATGGGAATGTTTTGCCAATACTGTCAATTTTGTAGCTCACAAGGTTCACAGGTTAAAAATCTCACAGGAAAACCTAGGACAACTGAGCTCCCTAAAATACAGTCATATCCACATTTTAAAAGAGTCTAAATGAAATTATTGTATATAGGAAAACAATATTTCTACTGGATACCACAGGTTAACAAATTTAAAGCTGAGTGATATGAGTTGAACATTTTGCCCATAGTAAACTGTTTCTTCCCATAATGATTAAGACATGCCTAAAGGCCAACCCAATGTACACAACTCTTCACTGACACTCGTCTATTTCCAGATATTTCTGGATTTTATAAAGTTGACAGTTAAAGCTATCTATCTGTCTATCTATCTATCTATCTATCTATCTATCTATCTATCTATCTATCTATCTATCTATTGCCCTACCCACCTATCATTCATCTATTATTTATCTATACACACACACACACACACACACACACACACACACACACACACGATTAAATGCATAAGCATAACCTGCTGTGTCAATTTCGTGTTGCTCATGTTCTATTTTAAGGTTTACCCCCCTTTTCTTGGATAAACAGTTATGGAGCCCATTTATGATGGTGAGTAATTCTCCCTCTCTCATCAGACAGTAATTGGATGACAACTAAGGTGGAGTCTTATGTTCTTTATGTAAATTGACAGACCACCAAAATGCATTCTAAATGTTTATGTTCAAAGTAGTTGAAAATGCTGTCAGTCTCATGTTCAATATAATGAAAATGAGTGACAGGTGAGTGCTGAAGCCAATACAGGGATTTTCCCTATCTGCACTGACATGTTACATAGGGCTGACTTTATGAAGGTCTTGTTTAGGCAGCCATGTTGTTGAGATTTCATGTGTACAGCTTCTCTGTGATATGTAGAAGTTGTAAGTTCAAAGCAGATGCCCTGATCCTCTGTCTCCTATGATCTTCCTGTTCTCTTTTCTGAAGAATTTCCTGAGTCACTGATGTAGAGCTTATCTGATAGAGGTATTAGTTGGGATGGACATCCTATGGTCAGTTGCATTTTGCATTTAGTCACATGCACATACACACATATATGTATATATGTGAGAGAAACAATGATTAAAATAGGAGAGATAATGAATTTGAGAGGGAGAGGGGAGACAGAGGCATAGTTGGAGTTGCAGTAGGGAATTATGTAAATACACTAATTAATTACAAAATCATTATTGAATGGATCATAAGTTCAACTAGAGAGCTGTTGGTTGCCCCCAAAATATAAGTAACACTGTTGTACCTTTGGAAACATCTTGCCATTCTGGTCATTGTGGTGACTCATTGTCTTTACGGCTGGGTAATACTATTGAATGTTTTGCTTCCTTGGGTAGTTGCATAGCACCTTAAGATAGGATGGGAGCTGGTCTTCAAGGAAGAAGCTTCCAGGTCAGTTCTAGCTCAGTGCCTCTAAGTGTTATATGCAAAGTTTTTCAACAAGAGTCTCACCTTCAGGTACAGGGTGACAACCAATGGCAATATCGATTTATCAATAGCCAATATTGCTTAAGAGTGTGTAGGATTCCCCTAACCAATGACTTGAAGGGCAATGTCTCATGTTTGTCACCAGAGTTTGTCTTAGATAGTCTATGACTGTTTAGGAGGAATACTATCACTGTAACTTAATACTCATCTTACTAGTAAATAATCAAATGTCAAGTTCAGCACTTTCTATCCAATAAGGATATAGGGAGAAGACATAGCTCACATGACACATTACTGGTCTGTCACTTTCCTCGAAAATATTATATTATAACAAGGACCATCAACATTTCACATTCTTTCCAATAACAGGCCTGCTGTGAGCTTCAGCAGAGGAAAGAGAATGAGAAGAATGAGCACCACTAGGATGAACCAACTACTGTGAGTTTCTATATTCAGTGTGGTTTGTGTTGAGTAGAGACTATCGGTATCTACTGCCAAAGGTACCCAACAGTTGTTTTTTATTATCAGTGCACATGTAAGTCATCTGAGATCTTTGTCAAATGTGTTTTCTACACCTACAAAAATGACTGTTATTTCTGTTAATAATATTTACACTGTGTGTGTGTGTGCTAAATTGATCAGCTTGTCAGTGTTGAAACAGCTTTGCTCCCATCTCCCATGGGATTAAGCTATCTTAATTATGAAGCATGATTTTAATGTGTTTTTTTTGAATTTGGTTTGCAAGTATTTCATTGAGAATTTTTCCTACTATGTTTATCAATGAGAGTGGCCTGTATCTGGTTTGACTTTGTCTGTGTCTGGTTTTGCCTTCAGGATAATACCAGCATCATAGGCTGAGTTTGGAAGTGAACCTTCCTTCCCACTTTGTGGAATGTTTTGAGAAGTGTTGTGAGTAGATCTTCCTTCACAGTTGAATGGAATTCAGCAGTGACCACACAGGTCCTGGGATTTTCTTTGTATTAAGACAGTAAATTGTGAGTTTAATTGAAATGCTTGTAACAAATCTGTTCAGATGACTTTATTTTTCTCTTTAAATTCCATAAATCACATGCATTGAGAAATCTGCATTTCTCCAAGGTTCCATTTTTTTTTTTGAATATGAAACTTTCAGATAGTGTTTGGTGTATCCTCTTGTTTTCTGCTACAATACATATGTGTTGAGTCTTTTGTACTTTTACTAGCAAGGTCTCAATCACTGTTTAATCTGATAAGTCTACAGATTATGAGACTTTCTCATACATTGCAATTAGTTCAGCCCTCAAAGGATGACACTGATTAGCGTGAAATAATTACTCACAATTTCCATGTCATCTTTTCTCTTCATATTTCAGGGGATTTGCTCTTTGTCAATACAGCTGATGTTAAAAAACAAAAGAGAATTGAATATGGAACCCCTAGTGTTGTTTCTGTTCTTTGAATGTCATGAACTGTGTTAAAAGATTTTATATAAGCTTTTTGAGAAGTATGAAAAAATATATCAAAAAGACAGAAGAAAATCTATTTCAAAAATAAAACACATTCTAATGAACATTGGGTAAGTAAGTACATGGCTGACTGGAAAAAAATGTAAGCAATCACACACATTGGAATCTGGTACATATGTTTACTAAAAAGAAAAACACACATCAAAAAAAGTATTGAATAAACAAGAGAAAGTAGCACACACATTTGTAGAGCTGAGTGCCCACATAAGTAGAGATCTCAAACAAAAACTCAAATTATACATGAAAAAGAAGACAATTCAACAAATACCAATGTGATGGTTTGAGTAAGAATGGTCCCCATAGGCTGATGTATTTGACTGCTTAATTAACAGAGACTGAAACTTTTTGTTAGAATTATAGTAAATAGTTATGATTTTGTTGGAAGAAGTTGGCATGGGCTTTGAGGTTTTCAAAAGCCCAAACCTGGCCCAGTCTTTCTTTCTTTCTTTCTTTCTTTCTTTCTTTCTTTCTTTCTTTCTTTCTTTCTTTCTTTCTTTCTTTCTTTCTCTCTTTCTCTCTTTCTTTCTTTCCTTTCTCTCTCTCTCTCTCTCTCTCTCTCTCTCTCTCTCTCTCTCTCTCTCTCTCTCTCTCTCTTTCTCTCTCCTCCCTCCCTCCTTCCTTCACCCCTCTCTCTTTCTCTGCCTGTGAATTAGGATGTAGTTCCCAGCTTCTGCTCCAGCATCATACCTGTGCCATGCTCCTCAACCTCTGAAACTGTAAGCAAAACCCCAATTAAATGCTTTTTCTTATAATAGTCGCCTTGTTCATGCTGTTTCTTCATAGCAATGAAACAGTGACTAAGACAACCATTGAACATCAAAAAGATAATTAAGAACCAGTTTGATAATCTCATCATCATAAATGGAGGAATCTATGAGGAATTTGCAAATTTCTACTCAGTTAGCAATGTCTTATTTTATGGAAGGGATGATTAAAAATATTTTTAAGTTTCTATATAGGTATTTAGTGTTTCATGGTCATATCCACCTACCCTTCTCCCTTTAGCTCCCCCCAAAAAAAAATCTTCCATCTTCCTCTCAACTCAGGATTTTTTTTTATTTTTCTCACCCATTAAATCCAATTAGTGTTTCCCTTGTGTGTACAGGGTGGATGGTGCTGGAGGGACCCTCACCCACCTGCCAGAGGCAGCCTATTGGAATGGCTGTTGCTCTCCAGGAAAAGTTACCTTTGTCCCTCCCTCAGAAAACTTGAACTGCAGATGTAGCTAGAGTTTTCCTGCCTGGCCCACAGTCAGGACAAATCTTTGTCACCCGCTAGTCCCACAGCTGCTCAAACCCAGCCAAGTAAACACAGAGACTTATATTGCTTACAAACTGTATGGCCATGGCAGGCTTCTTGCTAACTGTTCTTACAGCTTAAATTAATCCATTTCTATAAATCTATACCTTGCCAATGACTCGTGGCTCACCGGCATCTTCATATGCTGTTTGTCATCATGGCGGCTGGCAGTGTCTCTCTCACCCAGCTTCCTGTGCTCTCAATTTTCCTCCATGTTAGTCCCGCCTATACTTCCTGCCTGGCCACTGGCCAATCAGTGATTTATTTATTGACCAATCAGCAACACATTTGACATACAGACCATCCCACACCACTTCCCCTTTTCTTTTCTTAAAAAGGAAGGTTTTAACCTTTGCATATCTCCAAAGTCAGCTTGGTATATTTGGGAATTTGGGCATAGCTTCTCTTACTACTTCCTGCTGGAGGGGGGTGCTGTATCTTATGGGGACTCAAAGAAAATTTTAGGATTATGGAATAGTCCATGAGGCTGTATTGTCTGAGCCAGTTGCCTTCAGACCATTCTGGATGTTGGATCATCTGGGCCATGGTGTCATCAGAGACCTTTCAGGGGGTCTTGGCTGGTCAAACCTGATGTATCTTAATCTGGAACAAATCCATAGCCTCTTGCTTTCTGTGGAAACAAAAGCAGAGCCTCCTTTCCAAAGCAACATATCCTTATATCCAAATTTTGAAGTCAAGGTACCTTTAAAATATACATTTTGGCATAACTCAACAGCTTTTACAATCAAATGTTTTTCTTCAGTTACAAATGTCAAAGAGAACATAATCCAGATTCTCTGTGTGGTAGCCATCTTTACGTGGCTTATTTTTTTATATTACCCTGAGCCTATTGATTTAAACTGCACCATTCTAAGACTGAAATGGTGCTGTGGCTGCTGGCTCCACACATTTCAGCTTCCCAACATGGCAGTGGTTCATTTTCCACCAGCTCTGGGAGCCATCAACTCTCAGAAATAGTGGGTCTATGCTTTTATCCAAGCAGCATGTAGTCCAGAAACCTCTTTTTTTGTTTTGTACTAGCAAAGGCTAAATCCACCACACAGCTTAATGTGCCACTTGCAGAGGCCTCATTCCCGCCATACAGCAGGTTGAGCACGCAGGCCAGGAACCCACCAGTAGCTCAAACCGGCAGCTGCCACTCATTTGAGAGAGACAATTAGGAACTGCTTTTAGCTCTGTTTTAGAATCTTTTTCTCAGTTTTTAGGTGGAAACTCTTGCCACCACGTTGGACACCATTTGTAGCTAGAGTTTTCCTGCCTGGCCCACAGTCAGGACAAATCTTTGTCACCCACTAGTCCCACAGCTGGTCAAACCCAGCCAAATAAACACAGAGATTTATATTGCTTACAAACTGTATGGCCATGTCAGGCTTCTTGCTAACTGTTCTTACAGCTTAAATTAATCCATTTCTATAAATCTATACCTTGCCACATGACTCGTGGCTTACTGGCATCTTCACATGCTGTTTGTCATCATGGTGGCTGGCAGTGTCTCTCTCACCCAGCTTCCTGTGCTCTCAATTTTCCTCCCTGTTAGTCCTGCCTATACTTCCTGCCTTGCACTGTTATGGATTCTTATATGTTGATACAAATGTAAGGTATTTATATATTCCTGTTTAAGATAATTTGTATATTGATACAAATACAGAACTATATTTGTTATAATGTACATATATTTCTACTCTTATATGAAATATTTGTATATTGATACAAATGTAAATTTATATCTGTCATACTTTATGTATGTTCTACTTCTGTTTAGGATATTCGGTATATTGATATATATTTAAGATTATTGTCATATTGCATATCGCACTATATACTCCTACCTCTGTTATAAATATCTTGTGTTTGTCACAATTTTAAAGTCATGGTTTTTTACCATACATTTGCTTATAGACTGTTTACCTTGTTTATGTGAAGCCTTAGTCCTTAGGTTATTTCAGTAGATAAGACTTATAGATTTATAGTCACCTATGCTTGTCATCTCTATAGTTATGTTAGTTAGGTTATCCAGATTTACAGATACATAGGTCAGATGGACAGGTAATCTTCAAACACTTCATAGACCTAGAGAATATGGCATTTAAACCACTTAGAAATCTGTTGATGTGGGACACAATTGCTCCTGGCTGCACCAATTTGATCCCGAGAGAATGTTGGGCTTCTAAGTCATTTCCATTTGGAAGTTTGTCTTCTTGGCACAAAATGGCCTACTGGGCAAAGAACTGCCTTTGCCTCGATGGCTGACAGTACGAATGCAATGCTGTCCTTTCTGGACAAGCGGGACACAAAGAAAGCGACCACTGTACTCTGCCAAGACAGAGTAAGATGGTCTTTCAGTATTTCTGCTTCTGAAAATGGTCTGTCAGATACTTTAGGCCTGTAGCCAATTTGAATGCACCAACAATGCTGAGAAACATTAGGTGACTGTCCAGGCTGCCAGCTGTCTTGGTCTACTCTCGCGAGATTCCCAAAAGTTGCTTGCATCCATCTACCATTTCTCAGGTACCATTATATTCCTTCTCAGGTCTTTGATGGGATTGAAGACTAACAGTTATAGTTACAATTTAGTAGATAGAACATATTAAGTATTAGATTCAGGTTCTTTAGGATAGGACACCTTTCGGAATGATCTTTGTAACATGCCATTTACCTATGCTCTATACTTCTCTGGATTTTAGTATGTGTTTCTTGCTTGATATTGTTTGCATTGGTTGTAGTTCCATCTTATCTAGGTCATTATCCCTCATTATTCCTGGACAATATTTGATAACCATTCCTTGGTATATAGTCTTGTATTAGGTTAGAACTTTCTTATTTAGACAAAAAGGGGGAGATGTAGTGGGTAGCCATTCCAGCTTTGATCTGGAAGTTCCAACCCCCATTGAGAGTTTGGCAACTGTCACGCCTACAAGGCGGGGCCAAGGGAGGCACCTGGGGACCTGAGATCTGGATCGGCGGGCGCTCTCTCCGTTCCGGGACCCTGGATGGTGGAGGTGGACCAAGCAGAGCTCCAGAGAATACCGCTGGACTGTGATACATCTTCCCCAGACCCCACGACCTACCTATCCCTTAATTTGTAAGTTACGCCATTAAATAAATCTCCTTTTAACTACATGGAGTGGCCTTAATATTTACACCAATATCCAGCCATGTCATAATACAATCTCCTTAGTAAAAATCACCATGGAAACATGAATCCAAGATGCCAACCAAAGCTCAGGAGTGTAAACAATGCAGCCTCTGAACAGTTGTCCTAGTCAGGGCTTCTGAGCAGGAGGGAGGGCAAGAAGATTCTGTTTTCAGCTGTTGCTCTCAGTCTGGTTTATGCAGATGTGGGGTTGTCATTCACATTAGACCTGAAGAGGGACTGTCCTAATGTGATGGGACATACTGCACATGATGTGGTGGGCAATCCTGTACTTCTGTTTATGTTGATTTCTCTGAATTAAGTGCAGAAACACATTTTATAAACAATAATATACACATATGACCATGTTTTCTCAATAATAACCCCATTTTACCTATTTTTTTCCTTCAAATTTGATTCAAGCTATGAAAAGAATTAACAAATAAGAATGAGAGACTGGGATTTTCAAAGTCCTAAAGGGCATTGACTTGCCTGTTTTGAAAATGTCAGTCTGAGACCTTATTTCCTATTGTCTGTTTTAGGGAACAGAGCCATGTGTTGCTCATGAATGACAGATTTGCATTCTCTGTTGGCCAAACTAGACACAGTGATTAGAGCTGGTGGTGTCGACAAAAAGGAAAGGGACACTGCCTTCACTTTTCCTGAAGGATTTGCTCCTTTCAGACAAGAGTTTTCAATGTAAGTGAAGAGAGGGAAAACAGGGAGGTAAGAGGACTCCAAACACAGGCACAGATCTGCAGGGTAAATGTTCAATCTGGAGTTTTATGTATGATACACAGGATTTACCTGGAGCTGGACTCACAAATTTAGTCATGTCCACCCTCCACTGCTCTCTGGATATTTGAAATACTTCATGGTCGCTAGATTACTACCAGCAATTTGTTTTCACTGTGATCCTTGTTTTTGATTTCTAGGACTTGCTAGACTCTTCATTACAACTTAATTCACCTTGACAACTTGCTCAAAAAAATAAAAATAAAAACCTTTCTGTTTTTTTTTTTTAATTACAAGTAGAAAACACTTATGGTACAATTATATATTTATAAATATATAAATAAATATATAAATATCAAACAATACAGCAATTAAATATATAAGTTATAAAATATTATTATACAAAATGCATAATATATGGCATAAATGTATATAATGTATTTATTATTATTTCAGTGACCCTCACCCTCTCCTCTTTCCAACCCCTTACATACCACCCTTACACCCTTCAAATTTACAGTCTCCTTTAATTATTATTGTTACATATATAAATATGTATTTCTGTGTAAATGCACAAAAGTAACCTACTGAGTCCATTTAGCATTGCCAGTGTGTATATGATTTCAGGGCTGACCACGTGGTATGGGATAACAAATGAGAGTTCTTATCCCTGAGGAAGACAATTCTTCTGTTCTCAGTATTCTTTACTTGCCCTATTTCTTTGTGGATTAAAATATTATTTTAAATCACCACCACTCAGAAAAACAGAAAACAAAAAATAAAAAAACTTGAAACATCAGTGTGTGTCATTAACCCCAGCAGTGAATGACAGAGAAGTGGAAATGAAGCTTGTATTTATAAAAGTAGTTAGAAATGCCCTCCAACCCCCACCCCCACTCCTCATTGGCCCACCCCCACCCCCCACCTTCCCATCCTGCTTCAAGTTACCATGTCTAAAGCTTTTGTCCTATTCCCTCTCTTATTTGGACCTCAACCATAATTCTGTGTGTGTCGTATAACAACTCACACTTACAGGATACTCTGGTATATGAGGGTTATATAAAAACTAAAAAATTATTTAGTATTCTAATGAGAGAGAAACAAAGGGTCTGGACTTGGGTGGGAGGGGAAGTGGGGAAAACTTAGAAAGAGTTGGGGGAAATAATCTTAATCATAATACATTAAAAAAACCTATTTGTAATAAAAAACATATTGATAAAATTCTCAGAATATTCTCACAGCATTGAGCATGCCTCCACAAACAGCATCATTTATGTGATGATGTCATCCTGACTCGTGTGTGTGTGTGTGTGTGTGTGTGTGTGTGTGTGTGTGTCTGTATTAAACTTGGCATATCCTTTGCATGGAATATATATGTATTTTTAAGTGTGTAACGGAGTGTTTCCTCCATCACCCTGCACCTTATCTTTGAGACATGGTCTCTGTGCACTTGACAAATAGGTGGTCTCTGAGCTATCATAATGATTATAAACATGGTCTTCAACCTTCTCCATTTAGTTCTGGGTTTGACAGTAAACAATTGACACGTCAAGCCTGTTTTGTCAGTGGTGATAACTGTTTTTTACTTCTTTTATTTTTGATATTATAATTGTATTATTTTTCTTTCCCCCCTCCAAACCCTCCCATATATCCCCTTTTTCCATTAGTGTTGCATGCATATATGTATATGCATATAAATACATATATATTCATGAGTGCATTTTTTGAAACAATTCTACTATGGAGTATAATAAAAGCAATATTTCAATAAATGATGTTGAATGCATATATGTGTGTGTGTGTGTGTGTGTGTATGTATTTGATTGCATTTTGCGAAATAATTCTACGATGATTTGTAAGAAAACCAATTCAGACTTATACATATGAAAATCCTCAATCTCAGGACACTGTATGCTCTGTACAATGTGAGTCCCTTTAAAATATTTTTGGAAATTTTCTGAAATAAATCATACAGAAAAAATTGAAATACCATAAATTTCACATTTCTTCCTCTGATTTCCTTAGGAGCTGTATACATGCCAAGTTTTGAAATTCACAAATTATTCCCATTCATAACAGGGTGATTAAAATTGCCACAATTTTGTTTCCTGGTAGAATACACACCATGATGCACTTCAGGTACTTCATTGAAACATTTGTGAAATCAGTGCATTCAACCATATATGAAGTCAGTAATGATTTCCAGTAACAGAAAGCTGTGCAGAAATTCCTGAGCAACAACATGAACACTTTGTGTTTACACAATGGGATTGACTTCAATATTTAATTCCAGTGAGTCAAGAATAATGATTTATATCATGTTTCTATTCATTGGGATCAAGACCTCCATTTAGGGCACATATCTGAGAGGTGTAAAAAAATAGAAGAAAAACTAAAAATATTATTGGATTGCCTTCATATTTTTTTATAGATTTGACATTGCTGAGATGAGAATCAAGAATCATCATGATTTGATCTAATTTCAGGTCAATTTTATCTGCTTTGTAGATACTTTTAAGATTTTCATTAGGGATTTTTGTAATGACATGTCTGCTTCCTGTATTTTTCACACAATTCTTCAGTGATATTTGTTCCTGTTACTGCATTTCATAGAGGAAAATCAGAAGAGATGTTCTTTATAATCACACCTGAAGTCTGAGTTAATCAAACTTTGTTGTCATTTGGTATATCCTGCTACCTTGTCCTACTCTCCCTACCAGAATGTTGATGCCAGTCAGAAAAAAAAAAACCTGAAATGAGCTCAATTGTTCTTTCTGGGGATAAATAAATTTCCATCCTAATATATCTAAGATGCAGATTTAAAATCAGAAATATTTAAATTGTTATTAAATTTTAAAAATTATTATCCTGTACAACTCAATTCGTTTTTCAAATAGTTGTGATTATATTTGAAATAAAGTGAGTGAAGACCTTTCTCCAACAGTGCATTCATGAAAGGAAATGCATAAGACACAGTTCAGTTTCAATTAACAAATAGAATAAAGAAGAGGTTTATGTTCCCAGAGCTGCAATCAGGCTCTGTATATTCTTCATAAGATTCAGAAAGTGAGCACTGAATGGGATGGTGGTATTTAAAATAAAATATATCAAAACATAAAATACAGTTTGCTCTGGAAAGAAATAAATCTTACTTCAGTAGAACATGATATATATCATGCTATTTATTGATTGATTGATTATTTTTGAGATTTTAATATAGTTACATCATTTCCATACTTCTCTTTCCTCCATAAAAATAATTCTGCATACTCCTCCACACCCTACTTCAAATTCATGGCCTCTTTTTTTTCACTAATTATCATTGGACCCTTATATTAATTACATAATTGTTTAAATTGTATATGGTATAAATATATATGTAAATTATTTGTATAATAAAATTATATATTGTATATAAGTATATATTTTATAGTGTATATCTCATATATAAACTGTCTAATATAAATTTATATAGTATATGAATTATATGTTATACTATTATAAACAAAATAATTTATAAAAGAAAGTATTATATTTATTTGTAAATAAAACTCATTGAGTCCATATAATGCTATTTGTACCTATCTGATATTTATTCTTATTGTATCGTTTCAAAAATAACGTCAAACAACTCTTCCATAATAATCCCTATATTTCAACAATTCAAAATATATTAATTTCTATATTAAATTATCAAGTCAGAGAAACACTTTTAAATTCTTACATAAAATACAAAAGTCATGTAGACCCTTATATTTGCTTGACAGCCTTTCTCAAAACTTGTATGTATGTTTGTATTTTCGTACTATGTAGAAAGACTCATATATGCATTTTTTCTTCATAGTTGTGGGAAGAGATAATGGAGATTTTCCTCACTCCTAGTTCTGCTGAACTCTGCCACCCCAAAATAGTAGATTTTCAGGAAATAAAAGTAAATTTGGGGGAATTCAGGATGGGTATCTTGCAACTTCCTGGTCCCTGCTCTTTTTAATACATTTAAGGACAATGACAATCCTTGCAACATGAGACACAAGGAATGTGCTAAATATGATCCTGATAATGATATGATGAGTTACAGAAAGTGTAAACAATGCAGGCAATCCTAAATGGCAATACTCACATGTCCTTAAGTGAAACTTGTGTTGGCAATTATTCACCCTGTGTGTAGTTGGCACATTTTCCCTAAACACAAAATAATAAATTATAGTCACCTGTTATTCAATATATATCATCCCCCGTGTGTTTCGAATTTAAGAATAATCTTGCTGAAAATGAGATATGTTCATTACTGTAGTCTTTCTCTCTCCTGTGATGCTATTTCACTGTTTGTAAATATTTGTATTAACTGTCTTTTCAGTGTGTGACTAATTTCCAGGTGTGGAACAACTTTCTGTGTGCATCAGAATGTATGGATGGGAACTAGCCTAGGACTCAGAATTGACAAGCTTTTCCACATCACAAAAAAAAACAACACCAATGCCATCAAGATGCATTGTTAGATATCCACTTATTAGGATAGTTTGGAAGAGAAGGAGCATTCTTAATGGTGAGGTTATAAACACTGTTTTTTTTTACATTTATTTACAATCTCAGATTTTACTTACATTCACATTTATTAATATTTTACTTTTAGTAAACATTGGGTTCTTTACACCGTGTATTTTATTTTACTTCCCAGGTTCATGTTATCAGTATTTTAACAAAAAGAAAAATTAAACTCACTGTAAAGGGAAATGTAATGGATGCTGCATTTTTAAATTCTCCCAGTGGACAGGGCGGGAGGGGTCTAGTAGGAAGGTGGGAATGAGAACAGGAGGGATCAGGTCAGGAAAGGATAGAGGGAGAGAGTACTTGGAGAGAAAACTGGAATCTGGGGACCTCTCTGAGATGAGAGAGAAACCTAGAGCAATGGTAACTCCCAGGAATCTGTAAGGGTGACCCTAGCTAACAATTCTAGCAAGAAAAGTTATGGAACCTGAAGCACACACCTCCTGTAACCAGGCCAGACTTCCAGTGGAGGGACCAGGGGGACCAATCCAGCCACAAACACTTTGACCTACAAATGGTCCTCTCTACAAGATGTGTTAAGATAAAGATGGTGCAGAAATTGTCGGAGTGACCAACTAATGACTGGCCCAGCAGGAGACCCATACCCTGAGAGGGAGCTCACCCCTGGGGGCCAGGACCCAGAGGCAGGATGCCCCAGAGAGACTTAAGATAGAAACAAATATGATTGACAAAAATATTTACAAAGTGTGAATGAAATGATTCTTAATGATATTCTGCTATATTCATAGATTGGCGCCTAGCCCAACTGACATCAGAGATTCTTCATCCAGAAAATGATGGAACCAGATGCACAGACCCACAGTCAAACATTAGATGGAGCTCAGGGTATCCTGCAGAAAAGGAGGAGAAAGGATTTTGTGGAACCAAGGGCACCACAAAAAAAAAATACAGAACCAAGTAACCTGGACTCAGAGGGGCTCAGAGAGATTGAATTGACAACCAGGGAGTCTGCATGGGACTGACATACGCACTCTGCATATATGTTACAATTGTGTAACTTGGTGTTCTTTTGAGACTCCTAATATTGAGACCAGGGGATACCTCTTAATCTGTTTGTTTGGGGGACCTATTCCTCCTATTGGATTGTATCATCCAGTCTTAATAGAAGAGGAGGTGCATAGTCTCACTGCAGCTTGATAAACCACAGCTGGCTGATATCCATGGGAAGCTCATCTGTATCTGAAGGGAAACAGAGGAGGAGGAGAAGTAGATGGTATGGGGGAAAAGCAGGTGATGTGTGGGAACTGGGAGGAAAGCATGGAGGGGAACTTTGGTTTTGAAGTAAAAGACAAAAGATAAACAAAAACCAACAAACAAAAATAAAATTTAAACATCAAAATATGAATGCTAAAGTTTCATTTTTGTAGGCTGGTTGACGCTCAACTCCATTTTTCTTTGAACTATTATAGATTCAAATTATCTTGCCATTTTCAGAAACATACTGGGAATTCTTTAAATCCCATTTCAACAAATCATTTCTTCTACCTGGATAAAATGATTTTATCTGACATGTTCATGATTCTGTAGTTTACGAATTACTTAACTTCATGCATCAGTATCATTACTTAATTATTTTATTTTGTTGTTCTCTCATGTATGCCTGCTATGTAGATGAGAACACAAAGGTTTTGTACTCACAGATATGCACAAGGGAAACAAGGAATGCTAAAAATGCAGAGTTGTTTTTTCAAAAGAAGAGATGTATAAGCTGTTTTCTGCCCTGAAGGATGAGAATAGAATTGGCCAATATTTTAGGTGATCTTTCTACTATCTCTATGGCCAGTGGCTCATCCAGGCTCTCACAACCAGAACCAGGGTTGGCTAATAGTCCAAATGGCCTCTGTGCTGACTGTATGACCAAGCCCACACCAGGTCCTCCACTAGGCCCTTAAGTTACCACATCCAACCTATCTCTAAAATCCATCTTCATGTAGGAAGTGACATGTATCTTGATAAGAGTTTTGATATACTTGTGCCATTTTGTGTACTTTGGATTGCATTGTAACAGGAAACTTTTTGCAAAATTGTACTGTACTCAAATAAATCATAAATAAACTTCCTGGTGTCAGACTTTACATTCTAGAGTTAGGAAGTTTGAAACAACATGGCCTACTGAGTCATGTTGAACTGGATTTCCTTCTTGCCTCACATGGATTATTACTCTGCTGACCCTTGAGGTATCTGTGCTAAGAGACAATGAGTGGGCAGAAAATCAAGGCATATAAGCCTGGGTAGACATGAAGTCACTCTCTTTGGGAGCTACAGAATTGGTGAGGTGAGCCTAGCTGGTGGCTTTCTATATTTCCTTGATTTTTCTAAGGCTTTAACCCAAATTTCTGGCTATGTGTGTGTGTGTGTGTGTTTATTAATAAGACTTTTTAAGATTTGTGTTACATTTGGCATCTAACTGTGGGGCAGGAATTCACAAAAAAAGCCACTTGCCTATGGCCTTGCAGGCCCCGGTTCCTCCAGAGCTGCATGCTGCACGTGGCCGGAGCTACAAGCAACTGGAGCTGCAAGCAACCAGAGCTGCACAGTGATGGACTTAGACGCAGCTGGACTGGACTGCTTGTGGGCTGACAGAGCCCCTGGCTCAGGCCCGGTTGCACAACTCAGGTCAGAGCACATGGCCAGAATCTCTTTGGCTTTCTCTCTCCTGCTGGTGGGTGGTCCTCTCTCTCTCTCTCTCTCTCTCTCTCTCTCTCTCTCTCTCTCTCTCTCTCTTCTCTCTCCCTCTCTCTCTCTCTATATCTCTGTATTCCCATTTCAGACTGCTACCACACTAGGTAGCTGCTTTGAAATTCCCTTGGATTTCTGTTCTACACAGTCCAGAGACTTGGTAAGTCAATTAAGATATTTTAAAGGGTGAAATTAGTTAAAAGAGAACTTTTTCCACATTAAAAAAATGAGAAACATTTTTACCATGGAAGGAACTTCTTCTCTGTTTGATACCACATTAGGCCATCTGAAAATTCAACAATTAAATGAGAGAATAATTAATGTTGATGGGATGTATGTAACATCAATTATGAAGATTATTTGTTTGATCATTTTTATTTTATCATTGAAAAGGTTGGTCAATTTAAGTGCCAAGATAAAAGCTTTAGAAAAAAACTGTTAAAATGAATCATAGTGAAATTCAGACCCAGACAGGAGAATTTAGAGGTGAACCTAACTCAGGATTGACTTTAGAAAAACCTGTTAAAATGAATTATAGAGAAATTCAGACCTAGACAGAAGAATTTAAAGGTGTAATTATTCAGGATTGAATTATGTGGTTACAGAGAGACAGCCAGTTTTCAACAACCAAACCTATTCTATCAGGTAATCTTACAGGAACTACCTGCTCAAGGGCATGTAATAATTAAATTCCAATGGAAATGTTAATTTTAAGGAGATTTAAAGAAGCTATAGTCTCATGGCACACGTTCTCCATTTGTGAAGCAGATATTAAACTTGTGGTCAACTTGTAATAAAATTATCCCTTAGGACTGGACAGAATTAATTACAGCTGTCCTAGAGGCCAGGGCACAATAACAATGGAACACATGGATTAAAGAAGATGCTAAAACAATAGAACAACAATGTAGGTCTAGAGGTGTGGAAATGGATCAGCTTCTTGGAGAAGGCAAATATGCTGATATACAAAGATAATGTTTATATGATAACCAAACCTTAGTTCTGTGCCATGTGGCAACCATGAATGCATGGGACAAAGGTGAGGAAGCAGGGAAGAAAATTGAATCATTTACAAAAGTTGTACAAGGCCCAAAAGAATCCTTCAGGGATTTCTTACAAAGTCTGTCTTCAGCAGTACATAGAATGATATCAAATTCAGAAGCTAGACAGATGATAATTGAATCATTGGCTTTTGAGAATGCGAATGTAGCATGCAAAAGAATAATCAAGCTATTAAAGGCCATTTCAGTTGGAGCCCCTCAGCCATTGGTTCATAGTTCATGTGTTTCCATTCGTTTGGCTATTTGTCCCTGTGCTTTTTCCAACCTTGGTCTCAACAATTCTCGCTCATACAAACCCCCCTCTTTCTCACCAATTGGACTCCTGGAGCTCCACCTGGAGCCTGGCCATGGATCTCTGCATCTGCTTCCCTCAGTCATTGGATGAGGTTTCTAGCACAACAATTAGGGTGTTTGGCCATCCTATCACCAGAGTAGGTCAGTTTGGGCTTTCTCTTGACCATTGCTAGTAGTCTATTGTGGAGGTATCTTTGTGGATTTCTGTGGACCTCTCTAGCACTTTGCTTCTTCCTATTCTCATGAGCCCCCAACTGGATCAGGCTCTGTGGATAAGTGAGACAGTTGGTTAGCTTAATCTGTTTGGGAAGCATCCAGGCACTGGGACCAAGACCTGTCCTCAGTGCAGGAGGTGGCTGTTTGGAACCTGGGGCTTATACAAGGACACTTGGCTCAGCCTGGGAGGAGGGGACTGGACCTGCTTGGACTGAATCTACCAGGTTCAACTCAATCCCCAGAGGAGTCTTTGCCCTGGAGGAGATGGGAATGTGGGGTGGGCAGGGTGGGGGGGAAGGTGGAGGGAGGGGGGAGGGGGGAGGACAAGGGAATCCATGGCTGATATGTAAAATTAAATTAAATTATAAAATTTTTAAAAAAGGTCATTTCAGCACCCTTGGAGGATTGGATCAGGGACATAATTAATATTGAGTCTCCTGATCATAAGATGTGGCTAAGAGAGATAATTTCAAAAGCTTTGAGAAAAAATAGTGTCAGATGTTTTAGTTGCAGTAAACAAGGTCATTTGAAAAGGAATTGTAAATAGGGCATTCCTAGAAAGAATGTTTATTCTAGGAAAAGTGACAACAGAATGCCCCTTCCTTCTGGATTATGCAGAAGATGTGGTAAGGGTAAACATTGGAGCAATGAATATAGATCAACAAGGGACAGACAAGGTAATCCTTTGCCTCTGCCACCAGGGAATTCCCAGAGGGGCCTCATGCAGGCCCCCACAACAAATTCAGTTCAGACTTTTTCTGCCATCCTAGAAGAAACCCCTTCTCAGAGAAATTAAATAACCAAATTCCTATTGGAATAAACCAGGCTGCTCGGGGTGATAGAACAGCTGTAACAGAGAGAGCAGGAACTGAGAAGAAATCATAAAGAGAATTTGCTGGCAAACTTCAATAAATGAACAAAGACCAAAATTAAAAATATGAATAAATGATTTATCCTGGAAGATTTGGTAGACATATGTGTAGATGTTACAATAATTGCACCAGAATTTTGGTATCCAAATTGGCCTCTTCAGCTGAAAATGTTCAGCTGTTAGGGACTGGTAGATTATCTCAAGTGAAGCAGACTTCAAAATGGCTAGAATGTATGGGGCCAGAAGGATAAAGAGGAAAATTTAAACCATATGTGGCTAACATAGCTATGAATTTATGGGGCCGTGATCTATTACAACAATGGAATTCTCAGATTAACATTCCTCCAACCTCAGAAACACCATAAACTAACACATGTTTCTGAGATAAATATTAGGAGGTATTATTATAAAAAGTGGTCACTGGCCATCCAGATTGTATAAAAACAGAGCATAACAACTGCTGATCTTTCAAAGACACCAACAGATCTACCTTTAATATGGTTAACAGACAAGCCTGTATGGGTTCAGCAATGGCCTTTAACAACAGAGAAACTGCAGGCTTTAAAAAAGCTGGCATATGATCAATTAAATGCTCAGCATATTGAAGCATCAACCAGCCCTTAGAATTCTCTTGTATTTGTTATTGAAAAGAAATCTGGTAAATGGAGAATGATAAGAGACCTGAGAGCAATCAAAAAAATAATTCATCCAATGAGCTTTCTGCAGTGCGAAATTCCTTTGCCTACTCTGTCACCTAAAGGATGGCCTCTTATAGTTATCAATTTAAAAGACTGCTTCTTTTCAATACCCTTACAAGAAAAGGGAGAGAAAGATTGGCCTTCACAGTGCTTACTTATAACAATTCTCAGCCTGTTAAGAGATATCAATGGAGGGTTCCTTCACAGGGAAGATTGAATATCCCAACCCTATGCCATTTTTTTTGTACAATAGCCATTGGGAAGTAATGCATAAACAATTTCCTAAATCTATAATTTATCATTACATGTATGATATTTTACTAGTTGATTCAAATGCAGATACTTTAGAAAGAATGAAGAAGTAGAGAAAATTTTGCCTTGTTGGGGATTACAAATTTCTCCTGAAAAGATACAAAGATGAGATTCTATTAATTATTTAAAATACAAAATAGGTGTACAAAAAATTAGATCCCAAAGGTGCAAATTAGGAGAGATCAATTATGGACTCTTCATGCCTTTCAAAGATTATTGGAGATATAGTTGTTGGTGTAAAAAATGATGAACTGAATAATTTGTTTAAAACCTTAGAAGGTGACAAGGACTTAAATAGTCCATGAGAATTATCAGCTGAAGCTGAGAGGGAATTGGCCTTGGTGTAAAAGAAAGTACAGGAAGGACATGTGGATCATGTGGGTCCAAAGCTTGATTGCATTTTGGTTATTTTACCCTCTAAGCATTCTCCTACAGCAATTTTAATGCAAGGGGAAGATATTATATTGGAATGAATATTTCTACCAAATAAACAGAGTGAAAAATTAAAAAACTTTTGTGGAAAAGTTCTCTGACTTGATTTTAAAAGGAAAATAGATACTTTGCCAATTAGCAGGAACAGATGTAGTAGAAATTGTAGTACCTTTAACTTAGAATGAAATTGACAAATTATGGGCAGAAAGGGAAACTTAGCAAAAAGCTTGCAGTAATTTTTTTGGGAGAGATTAACAGCAAATATCTCAAAAGTGATAGAATTTAACTTATAAAGAGAGATGATTGGATTCTACCTCTCATTGTTCAGGAAACACTCATATTTGGAGCCCATTCATTTTATACCAATGCAAACAAACAAGGTAAGGCAGGTTACAAGTCAGATATTTTAAATAAAGTGGTTCAAAACCCTTATAATTCAGTTCAAAAATCAGAATTGTATGCTATTCTGTTAGTATTAATGGATTTTTCTGAACATCTCAACATAGTTACTGACTCTCAGTATGCTGAAAGGGTGGTCTTTCATATTGAGACTGCATAATTTATCCCTGATGAGTCAGAATTAACTTTGTTATTCAGTTACAAGATATAATTAGAAATATGAATCATCCTTTATATATAACCCACATCCGATCCCATACTGGTCTGCCAGGCCCTCTAGCACAAGGTAATGATGAGATCAATAAACTATTGACAGGAAACATGATGGAGGCTTCAGAATTTCATCACATCAATAAAAAAATCACATCAATAGTAAAGGTTAAAAAAGAGTTTTTCCATAATCTGACAACAAGCCAAGGAAATTTTAAGGAAATGTCCTACTTGATCTTTTTACAATCAGACATCACTAGCAGCAGGATGTAACCCAAAGGGTACTCAGAGGAACAAAATCTGGCAGATAGACACATTTCACTTTGCAGAATTTGGAAAATTGAAATATATACCCCATACCATTGATACTTACTCAGGATTTCAATGGGCAACTGCTTTGAGTCTGAAAAAGCTGATTCTGTAATCATGCATTTGCTAGAAGTTATGGTCATCATTGGTATAGCTACAAAAATTAAAGCTGACAGTACCCCAGCATATGTCTCTGACAAAATGAAACAGTTTTTTGGTTGTTACAATATAAAGCATACTACAGGTATACCACATAATCCTACAAGCCAAGCAGTCATAGAAAGATCAAATCACACTCTAAAGGATATGGTAAATAAACAGAAAAGTGTAACAAAACCCCCCAGAAATAGATTGCATAATGCTCTATTAACTTTGAATTTTCTCAATGCTAATGAGAAAGGAACAACAGCTGCAGAGAGATATTGGATAATAGAAAAAACTACTGAATTAAGTCAGCCTATATACTTTAAGGATATGCTGACCTCAGAATGGAAACCAGGGTATGTGTCACGTTGTGAAGAGGTTTTACTTTTGTTTCTACAGGAGAAGATAAGCTGTGGATACCATCAAAATTTATAAAGGTTCAATTTGAACAAGAGAGTCCTCTTAATTAGAAGAGGTGATAGTTCATCAACCAGCATGACCATCCAATTTGTTCTAATTTATACCACTAACAAATGCTTTTCATTAAATCAGATATAACTTGCCAAAAGGGAATCTCCCCAAAGGTAAGCTTGAGGAAGGGTATTTGTTTTTGTCTTTTAGGAGAATGAAGGCTAAGGAATCTGAAGAACACTGGACAAATGAGACACCTGAAGAAAACGAACAAATCATCTAGAAAAAATATTCCAAGAAAAAGAGTAAATTGGCCTATTGGTATATCACATATAAAATTTTATAAGTCTTCCTAATGTTTGTATCTGTTCTCCTCTACAGTCACTTAACACAAATGGTCTTTATGTAGTCCCAGTTCAATTAAAAATTAAAACTGGCTTTGAAGTTGGAGAATGTCTCTCCTTCTCTAAACCCAAGCATGTTTGTTAAAAGGAAAATACAAGATCTCCATATCATGTCATAAGAAAGAGCCATCTGATATGGGACAGAAGAAAACCAAAATTGGGGACTATTCTATTGTCACTAATCTCAATTCTTTGGTTTTATTTTGATTTTTTAAACTTTTCTTAAGGTATGAATTTTATATCAAAATTTATAAGATGTATATACCTTTTGTTATAATATGAATGGTCATATAGAGTACTAATTAATTCTAGAAAAAAGGCTTCCTTTAGCTGCCTATACATGTTTTTGTGTTGGAGTCTCTATCAGTTTTCTGCAGGGAATCATGACCAGGCCTAACAGAGAATTCAAAGTCTCAGAAAGATGATGGGGCTACACAACAATGATTCCACATGGATAATAATAATACCACTAAGCTGACAAACATCACACAAAGATCAGCTTTGAACTACAAAACTGTTCAGAACAATTTTGAGATATTTAACTAAGATGATCCAGCTTCACATACTATTTGAACAAGGACTTGAGAGAAGCCCTGTACTTTTGCATTATGCAGAGACTGGACAACAAATGATATAGCTACCTCTCCAGGAATTTGAAAATTAACCCATTTTTTTTTCTTTTCAGGATCCCCTAAAGATGCCTTCTCCCACAAACAGCAGGAAGTAATTTTAAGAACACAATGCCCATATCCCAAGAGGTGAGGCAGGTGGTTTTTGGTGTTTCAATGGGTTTTGGGTTTGGGATAACTGTCATTGTTTAGGATGGTTGGTTACAAGCTGTTATTGTTAATGGTCAGGAGAGTAGCTAAACAAAGGAGAGTAGATTTAAGATTCTTGTTTGAAAATAAAAAGAAAAGGATATAGATAAAAGGTAGATTATTGAATCTACTCAAAAAAAGATATAGAAATGATAGAATAAAGGACAGATTATTGAATCTACTCTGAAAAGTAAAAAGAGAACATATAGACATATAGATAAAAAGGTAGATTATTGAATCTATTTTTAAAAGATAACTACTGGTTTTAAATACTTTACATTGGATTGGATTGCTGTGGGATGGTCTGTATGTCAAGTGTGTTGCTGATTGGTCAGTAAATAAATCACTGATTGGCCATTGGCTAGGCAGGAAGTATAGGTGGGACAAGGAGAAGAATTCTGGGAAGTGGAAGGCTGAGAGAGAGACACTGCCAGCCGCCACCATGACAAGCCGCATGTGAAGATGCCGGTAAGCCACGAGCGATGTGGCAAGGTATAGATTTATGAAAATGGATTAATTTAAGCTGTAAGAACAGTTAGCAAGAAGCCTGCCACGGCCATACAGTTTGTAAGCAATATAAGTCTCTGTGTTTACTTGGTTGGGTCTGATTGGCTGTGGGACTGGCAGGTGAGAGAGATTTGCCCTGACCATGGGCCAGGCAGGAAAACTCTAGCTACAAATGGCGCCCAACGTGTTGTCAAGAGTTTCCACCTAAAACCTGAGTAAAAAGATTCTAAAGCGGAGCTAAAAACAGCTCCTAGTTGTCTCTTTCAAGCTAGCGGCAGCCTGTGTGTTTGAGCTACTATGGCGGGTTCCTGGCGTGCATGCTCGACCTGCAGTATGGCGGGAATGAGGCCTCTGCAAGTGGCACATTAAGCTGTGTGGTGGATTTAGCCTTTGCTAGTACAAAACAAAACAAAACAAAACAAAAACAGGTTTCTGGGCTACACGTTGCTTTGATAGAAGCATAGACCCACTATTTCTGAGAGTTGATGGCTCCCAGAGCTGGTGGAAAACGTACTACCGCCATGTTGGGAAGCTGAAGTGGGCGGAACCAGTAGCCACAGCGCCAGCGCCCTTTCAGGCTTAGAAGGCTGCAGTTTAAAGCAATAGGCTCAAGCTAATATAAAAAAATAAGCCACGTAAAGATGGCTACCACACAGAGAATCTGGATTATGTTCTCTTTGATATTCGTAACTGAAGAAAAACATTTGATTACAAAAGCTGTTGAGTTATGCCAAAATGTATATTTTAAAGGTACCTTGACTTCAAAATTTGGATGTAAAGATATGTTGCTTTGGAAAGGAGGCTCTGCTTTTGTTTCCACAGAAAGCAAGAGGCTATGGATTTGTTCCAGATTAAGATACATCAGGTTTGACCAGCCAAGACCCCCTGAAAGGTCTCTGATGACACCATGGCCCAGATGATCCAACATCCAGAACCGTTTCAAGGCAACTGGCTCAGACGATACACCCTCATGGACTACTCCATAATCCTAAAATATTCTTTGTGTCCCCATAAGATACAGTGCCCCCCTCCAGCAGGAAGTAGTAAGAGAAATTACGCCCAAATTCCCAAATATACCAAGCTGACTTTGGAGATATGCAAAGGTTAAAACCTTCCTTTTTAAGAAAAGAAAAAGGGAAGTGGTGTGGGATGGTCTGTATGTCAAGTGTGTTGCTGATTGGTCAGTAAATAAATCACTGATTGGCCATTGGCTAGGCAGGAAGTATAGGCGGGACAAGGAGAAGAATTCTGGGAAGTGGAAGGCTGAGAGAGAGACACTGCCAGCCGCCACCATGACAAGCCACATGTGAAGATGCCGGTAAGCCACGAGCCATGTGGCAAGGTATAGATTTATGGAAATGGATTAATTTAAGCTGTAAGAACAGTTAGCAAGAAGCCTGCCACGGCCATACAGTTTGTAAGCAATATAAGTCTCTGTGTTTACTTGGTTGGGTCTGAATGGCTGTGGGACTGGCAGGTGAGAGAGATTTGCCCTGACCATGGGCCAGGCAGGAAAACTCTAGCTACATTGGATTTTTTATATATTATATATAAATTATATATATTGAGATTGATATTGTTAGAAAATGCTGTATGTATATTTCTAATCTTATTTAAGATAACGTACCTATACAGTTCATTTAACCATGTAATGCAATTGGCCAATCCTTGAAAGTTATTATTTTCAACTATTAGGATGTAAAGCAATGCAAGTTAGTAGTCAGCTATTACATGCAAACTTCTAGTCATATTAGGCATGTTTTCAAGGTTGAGCAGAGGTATATTTTAGATAGACAGGTCATCTTCAAACCATTTAGAGATCTATAGAATATGGCACTTAAAATGTTTTAATAACATATTTTTTCTTTGTTTTATGACTAAGAGACATGTCTGCTCCTGGCAGCACCAATCTACTACAGAAAAGATATGAACATTGAAGAAACTGCATATGGAGTTAACTTTCACTGTGGCAAAAGTTAGCCACTGGGAAAGAAAGTGCCCTTGCATCATCTGCTGACAGTATGCTATCCAAAATGGACAAACAAGACACAAAACAAAGGACTACCAATCCTTGCCAAGATAAGTGTGGTTGCAGCTTTGGCAACAGGTGTCCTCTGAGGCCAGGACAATAAGGCACCATTGCTGAAGTGGCTTTGAAATCTAAAAAAAGGTATAGTGTCTCTTTCTTAGAAGGCAGCTGAACAGGCAGTGGACCAATGGCTTCTGGTGTGCAGTAGAACAGTAACTGAAAGTGTTATTCTTGAAGGAGTAACTAGGCTGACAGAGTCTAATCTCTCAATGATAAAACAGCATTTAATAAAGGAGACAAAGCTACCCACAAGCCGAGAAGAATGCCATGCCGAGATAAAGCCAACCACAAGCCGAAAACAATGAGCAGCTGAACTCCAAAAACACCAGCAATTTCTAGAATTTAAAATCCTGAATCATGACAGGACACTGGTGATATTCAAGTTTATTTGGTATATGGAATATTCACACTTGTAAGAGTGAACTAATTGATTAAATTCTTCTGTTCCATAATTAAGTTGAGAGCTTCTGTATGTGGACTGTTATCTTAAATAGGCAAAAAAAAAAAAAAAATACACATATCTGATCCACACAAGGCAATGATGAATTGCATCAAAATTATGAGATCATTGCATTCCCATGTCCTGGACTGAATGAAAAATGAGAAGACAGCTGAACATCTGCAGCCATTTCCCTATTTTCCTATTGTACGTGACTATAAATGTAATGTGGCCCACTAACTGAGTAGCCAATCTCTACATGTCCTAGTTTCCCTTCTATTGTTGTGATGAAGACCACGACCAAAATCAAGTTGGGGAGGAAAGTGTTCATTGCATCTTATACTTTACATTTTGTCACTGAGGGAAGACAAGACTGGAACCTGGAGTCAGGAGCCAATGCAAAAGCCATGGAAGAATGCTGCTTATTGGCTTCTACCACATAAGTCGGTCAGCCTGCTTTTTTATAGTACCAAGAAAACCTGTCCAGGGGTAGCAACACCCACAATGGGCTGAACCCTTTGCCATCAAAAATCAATTAAAAAAATGTGCTAAAGGCTTGCCCACAGACCAATCTAACAAAATCATTTTCTCAATTGAGGCTCCCTCTTCCCAGATGATACTATCCTGTGTCAAGTTGACTGAAAACAATCCAGAGCATCATGGTTTCCCCATGTGATGGAATGTGTGACAAATAGTGAGCAAAAATAAATTTACTTATGTTCCATTTGTCCGGATATTATATCAGAAAAACGTACAAAAAGGAAATATTACCTGTGCTAAGCAAAAATTGTGAGATATAAATTGGAAAGATATATGTGGCATGTTTCTAATGACCCAAAGGATATCCTCGAGGAAAGAAGGTATGTGTGAATAACAGTTAAGGTAGAGAAAATTCAAAGAATAAACAATATCAATGAGATCATTAGGGTTGCATTGTATCTCTAATGGATTTCAATAAGAGATTAAATACAAAATGCAATCTAATAAGTTGAAACTCCTAATTTTCCAGAGCCATTTTGTTTCAGATGTTTGTGTGGTGTATAGTGCAGAGGTATTACCTGTGTGGAATGTGAATTCAATATTCTCCTTTGGAATGCCACTTTCCTTGGCCATTTTCCAAAATTCTTGAATTTCTTCATTACTCAGCATAGATTGTTTATCTGTATCATGTGAAAAATATATGAATAGAAATGTTTATTATATAATATTATAAATAAATATATGTTTATATTATTATAGATATATTTATACCACATATATTCATAAATGCATAAGTACAATTATATTTATGTTCCTATAGGAACATAAATAAGTATGTAATATAAGTAAGTATATAAATATAAAAGTACGTATTTATATTCCTATAGGTATATTCTTACAATATATATTTTAAACATATAATACAATTTAATTTCTAAAAATATTTACACATTATTATGTATAAATACACATCATATATGATTATATATAAATTTATTATACATTATTGCAAAAATTTATTATATAATTATAAAATTATATAAGATTATCTACAGATATGTATAAATATAGAAATAATTACATATTATATATTATTCCTCTAAAGTAATTTTATTTTGAATATCTTCATATATATGTGTGTGTGTGTGTGTCTATGTGTGTGTGTGTGTGTGTGTGTGTGTGTCTGTGTGTGTGTGTGTGTGTGTGTGTGTGTGTGTGATAGAATGCCTTAGTCACAAGGCAGGATTATTAAAATGATGTTGTTCAGTAAGCAAGTCATGGTAGGAAGGAAGGAAAGACAGAATAGGAGCCAGAGCCACCCTAACATCTGTGAAATAGCTACAAACTACTCAACAATGTAGGAATGGATAATCAAAAACATTTTGTGAATTTGTATATTTCAAAATATCACTCTAAAATCATGAATAAAGGTTTTATATATATATATGTACTCATAGTATATATTTTATATATCATTTTTAATATGATTCAGGCTATGATGGATTTGTCCATCTCTAAAAACAAAATAGCACAATCCCTATTGCTCACATGTAGCTGGAGATTTTCTCTCCAGCTCCCGCCACCAAGTCCCGCCAGTCCCAGAGCCCACTTATAAAATAAACACACAGACTCTTACACTATTTAAACTGCTTGGCCATTAGCTCAGGCCTGTTATTGTCTAGCTCTTACTCTTATATTTAGCCCATTTCTATTAATCTTTACTTTGCCACATGGCTCATGGCTTACTGGTACCTTACATCTTCCTTGTCCTGATGGCGGCTGGCAGTGTCTCTCTCTCAGCCTTCCACTTCCCAGAATTCTTTTCCTTGTCCCGCCTATACTTCCTGCCTAGCCAATGGCCAATCAGTGATTTATTTACTGACCAATCAGCAACACACTTGACATACAGACCATCCCACAGCACTCACGGTCCTTTTATAACAAATTGTAGGAATCACATAGGCATTTGAAGCAATAATGTCAACAGATGACATCATACTCCCTAGAATTGACTGTCTCTGTATCATCAGTTCTCCATTATTGTCTTTATGGCCTTTACTACCTTGATGTTTCTCATTTTGGTAGAGATAACTATTCCTAAGGGGTGGAGGGCCTTGCAAGTTATATATCATTATCTGGATATATATTCTCATCTGCAACTAGAACAGGCTGAAACCAGAATAAGTTACAAATGCTTAGAGTAGGACATTTCTATGCATTGTGAAATTTTCATAACTGTATGGTTTGTATAATTTTCATAATTTGTAATTGTGCGTAATTTGTGTAAATTGTATATGTGTATAATTTGAATAATTTTGAGCAAAAGTGTCATTGTGATGGAATTCCATCCACTGGGCCTTCTCATGTGTTTCTACATGTGTCTCACACACGTGTCTTTTGTTGTAGACCCAAGAACTTGTGATTCTGTGACTGGAAAAGTGTTCTAGGTTCATGTAATGCTTGGAAGGATACGTTACACAAAATTCATCAAAAAATGAAACAAAGCTTGAGGATACCAGTACTCTCCTCCTCCTAACCCATTCCTCCCACTTATTGCTCCATCTTTGAACCCGAATCCAGCAGGCAATCACTGCTAAGCCAAAGGCCACTCATGCCATGGAAGCAGGTGGTATGACTTCAAATCTTCACTTCTCCTGTTCCTCCAGATCCAGTCCTCCAATTTCAACCCCAGTTTAGTAGAAAATGTCTATTGTAGTCTGTCTTTGTTCTCTGAATTCATCTCCAATGGGTCATGAAGATTTTCTCCTCCAACCTTCCTTCCCCCAACCCATCCCATTATTCCAGCCTCCAGCACCAGCAGGAATTCCCTGAGAACACAGCAGGTGAGCAGACTAGGGAAAAAAGTAAGCTAATTGAAGACATTGACCATTCCTCTACTCCAAATCCAATCTCTCAGTCTCATCCCTAGCTCTGAAATAGAACATCTGATGCAGCCTTTCTTCCCCAGCCCTGCCCTCTTCTGTGGATCTCACAGACTTTCCTCTCCTAACCTCTCTTCCACCACTCACAGCTTTATCCCAGCCCCCAACTCCAGCAGGCAACCTCTGTTAACTCAATGGCCATTCTTGCTAGGGAAGCAACTCAGCTGACTATAGATCATTTCCTCTTATTCTGTTCCTGCATATCCAATCCCCCAGCCTCATACTCAGCTCTATAGCAACCTTCTTGGGTGATCTCTCTTCACTGTCTACCACCATTCCAAGGAAACTAAATAAGCAGATTCTGGTGGAGCACTCTGCTTTCCTCCCTCTGGTGAACCACCTAAGACTACTTGCCTATCCACATTCCTAAGTTTCAACTCCTAATGACCAGAAACATATTTTACTTGGAACCTGGAAGCAACCTAGATACCCCTCAACTGAAGAATGGATAAAGAAAATGTGGTACATATACACAATGCAATATTATTCAACTGTAAAAAAAAAAGACATGAAATTTGCAGGCAAATGGATGAAACTAGAAAATCTCATCCTGAGTGAGACAACCCTGACTCAGAAAGACAAACATGGTATGTACTCTCTTATAAGTGGATACTAGATATAAATGAAGCAACTGATAATCAGACTACAGCCCACAGCTTCAGAGAAGCTAGGAAACAAGGAGGACTCTAAGAGGCACTTACGGATCACCTTGGGAAGGGGAAACAGAGGAGATCTCCATGAGTAAAATGGGGATAAGTGGGGGGTGGAGGGTAGAGGATGGCGGATGAAAACATAAGGGAAGAGGATGGTCAAGCTGAGGGACAGACGGAGTGGGAGAGCAACAAAAGGGAAATCTTGATAGAGGGAGACATTTTGGAGTAAAGAAGAAACCAGTGATAGGGAAATTCCCAGGATTTCACAAGGATGACCCCAGATTAGACTACTAGCAGTAATGGTGCTGGTGCCTGAAATAGCCTACCCTGATAATCAGATTGGTGAATATCCTAACTGTCATCATAGAGCCTTCATCCAGTAACAGATGGAAGCAGATACAGAGATCCACAACCAAGCACCAAACAAAGCTCCAGGAGTCCAGTTGAAGAGAGAGGAAGAGGGATTATATGAGCAAGGGGGGTCAAGATCATGACAGGGAAATCTACAGAGACAACTAAACCAAGCTCATAGGAACTCACAAACTTTAGACTGACAGCTGTGGAGCCTGCATGGGACTGGAATAAACCCTCTGTATAAGGGAGATAGTTGTGAAGCTGGGTCTGTTTGAGGAGCCCCTGGCAGTGGGATCAGGATCTATCCCCTGGTTTATGAGCTGGTTTTTCTGGATCTCATTACCTATAGTCAGATTCCTTGCTCACCTTTGAAGTGAAGCTATCTCCAATTGACAACCATTTGCAAATGAAAAAAAGTAGTTTTTCTTCATTAATGTCTCATTGGGAAAACTAACTACTTTTAAGAGTAGGATGCATGCCCAGCAGTAGATGGTCAACAGAAAATGGACTAAGTCCAATCTTTGGAGGAGGTTCATTGTCCCATAGTATCGTGTCAATACTTTTTCTGTTCTCTTTTCTTTTTTTCATATTTCATCTTTCTTTATTTTTTATTTTTATTTTTTACTCTCTCTCTCTCTCTCTCTCTCTCTCTTATCTCTCTCCTCACCCTACTGGTCTTTTGTGTATAAATTAAGGCTTTCAGTTTTATGTTATTGTGTGATTCCTGAGTGTAGAAACATGTCTCTGTGTCTGTTTCTTGTGCCTTTTCTTGGTCTATTTTCCTTCTCTTTGTTTTGGCCTATTCTGGTATGTTCATTGATTTATCTTATTATATTATATTTTGTTATTATCTATTAGAAGCCTGTTTCTTTTCTAATGAGAGAAAGGAAGGAGGTGGAAGAATATGTTAGGAGAGGTAAGGAGGAACTGGGAGGAGTACAGGAAAGGGAAACTGTAATCCGAATATATTATATGAAAAGAAATATCTGTTTTCAGTAAAATAAAAAATAAGGAAAAATGTTGTATAATTAAAAAAGAAAAAAAATCAAGTTATCCTCAGTTGCATTACAAGCATAGTGCAAGCTTTGGACAAACAAGATGCTTCCTCAAAATAAACAAACAAAACAAAACAAAGAAAAAAGCAAACCACACATAGAAATGCTGAAGGACATGAGCAGACACTCTTACTCTTGATCTGAGGGCTATGGCTAGAGATCTCTCTCTGGAACATACCATGAGAGAGGAGAGTAAGGAAAAGAACTTCACATTGGAGAAACTGATCATCACTACTGAGCAAGATAGTCAAAAGTTATGTTTGTGGCACATGCCCTATGAAGGTATGATGAGTTGGTCCTTTATTTTCTGATCCTCTAAAGAACTCCAACCTGAAATGTAATCACAAGGTAAGTGCCTAACATGACTCAAATGAGGGACATTCTACAACACACCAGATCATGTAAGAATGTCTATTAAGATCATCGAAAACAAGGACAGTCTAAGAAAGTGTCATAGCCACAAGGAGTCCAGAGCACTGAAATTCAGTATGGAATCCTGGATGTAAGCCTGGAATAGAAGAAGGACATAGAAGGACATGAGGAGCCAGATTTGATGGCACATACATGTAATACCAGCATTAAAGGCACAGAGACAGTAGTAATGCTGCCAATTATAGGCCATCCTAGCTTAATCCAAGCTCCAGAAAATCCAGGGGGAAATAGCAGAACACTGCCTTGATAAAAAGATGAAGTGTTAGTAGTGGACATCTAAGGAAAACTGAATAAAGAAGAGATTCTAGTTAGTAACTGTCCTGGTTACATTTTTGTCAAGTTAACGTAAGAGTCATTTAGGTAGAGTGACTCTTAACTGAGAAAAATGCCTTCATGAAACTAGCCTGGAGGCAAGTCTGTGGGGCATTTTCTTGATTAGTGATTGATGAGGGTAGACCCAGATCACTGTGGGTGGTACTATCTGTAGGTAGGTGGTCTTGGGTGTATAAAATATCAGGCTAAGAAGCCAAGAAGAGCAAGCCAGTAAGAAGTGTCCCTCCATGGTTTCTGCATCGGTTTCTGCCTTTAGGTTACTGCCTTGAGTTCCTGCCCTGGCTTGCCACAATGGATTTTTCTTTGGATATGTAAGCAGGATGCACCCCCTGCCCCACAAAAATTATAGTAATAAAGACAGCATGGTGTTAGAAAATACAAAATCAAACCAACAAACAGAAAAAAAACATGTAGATCAATGGAACAAAATAGAAGACCCAAATATGAATACACATAATTACAGCCATTTGATAGATACCAGAAACATACCTTGTGACAAAGACAGCAACCTTAACAAATGGTGCTGGGAAAACTGGATGTTAACATGTAGAAGAATAAAATTAGACCTGTACCTATCAATTTACAGCAAAAAAAAAAAAACTGATTTCATCTAGATCAAATATCTTAATGTGAAACCTGTAACACTGAAAGTGTTATAAGAAAACATAGGCAATAACCTCCAGGATATAAGTGTAAGAAAGGACTTTTAAAATAGAACTCCACTTGCTAAAGAATTAAGGGCAACATGTTCAAGTGGTATTTCCAAGAAATAAAAAGCCTTTGCACAGCTAATAAAACCACCAGTTTAGTTAGTACTAAACACACAGAGTGGGATCTGAAAGAGGATTCATATCCAGGATATATAAAGAACTGAACAAACAATTAAAAAAATGACCATACTGAAAAACTGATCTACAGATCTGATTAGGAAGTTATCAAAAAAGAAATAAAAGTGGCTATGACATAGTTCTAAAGAATATTGATCATATTTGGGAATTAGGGAAATACAAACCAAAACAACTTTGATATTTCATTTATCATAGTCGGAATGGCTACAATAAAAAAAACCCTGACAATAAATGCTGGTTAAGAAATGGGAAAGGAGGAAACTTCACTGTTGGGGGGATTGAAAACTGTTGCAGAAACTCTGGTAATCAATGTGGAGAACTCTCAAAAAAAACCTAAAAATAAATTTACCATGTGGTGGCAGCTATACTACAACTTGGTATAGACTCAAAGGACTGGAGATTCTATTCTATAGGTACTTGATTGGCTGCATTCACTGCTGCTCTATTCACAATAGCTACAAAATGGAACAACCTAAACATTCTTCTACTTATAAATGGTTAAATAAAATGTGACACATGTAAATTGGATGCAACTCATCTGTAAATAAAAATAAAATTATGAAATATGTGGGTACATGGATGGAACTAGAAAATATTACATCAAGTGAGGTAACACAAATGCAGAAATATAAAAATCACACTTTTTGTTTCTCATCTGTGATTTCCAGATACAAATATGGGGGTATGTAACATATTACTCCATGCAGAAAGCAGGAAAATCAAAAGTGACTACTATGTGGGAAGAAAGAGAACTAATGGAGTATAATATTGGGATCCATTATTCTTCCTCTCTCAGTAGTCCTTAGTTTCCTGTAGTAAGAGTTATGTAAAGATATATAGAGGCAGGGCCCCGTGAAACTAAGCCCTTCCAAAGTAGCATGTCTGAAGAAGAAAATGGGAAAAATGGAGGTCTTTAGTTTGGAAAAGGAAGAGAGGTCAACTGAAGGAGAAACAATTAAGAAGGGAAAACTAATAGTAAGAATGTTTGAAAAAATCATAAGAAATTATATTATTTTTGTTTATCAAAAATGATGGATGATACATAAGAATGTATGTCCATATATTTTAAATGGATTTATGCCACTTAGATTGACATGGTCCCTCAAAAGTCATAGATTATCTAATAAAGATCATAGTACTAGGCATAAGAATCCCCCTTTGGAGTTTTTGGTCAGTGGAATTCAAGAGACTCCCAAAACAATGTAGGCTATTGCTATTGCCCATTGTTACCTCTCAATGATTGAAGATAAGTTCTTATTGCTGAGGACATCATGCACTTTGGACACAGAACTAAAAAATTGGAATTGAGCTAGATCTGACCTGAATGCTTCCTACCTGAGATCTACCTGTCATAGAAAAAGAAGGTTCTATGTAATCTGCCAAGGAAGATAAGCAATCCACAGTCCTATCCAGCTGTTATGCCTATGGACACAACAATGACCAGCATGACAAGATATCCTTGATAGTTGAATGGTGTCACTAATATCTAGGCACTAACCAATAGCTATACAATTGGTATTATGGCCTACTCAACAGCAAAGAAATCGTAACTAGTAAGGAAAACTTAGCCAATTACTCATAGCTAGTGGGGTCATGAATTTTAGAAGAAAATTAAATACTGCCACTTTCCTAAATCAGCATATTCTTAACTGCGTTCTAAACACTTATTCTTATACCCACAGATAAATGTAAATTTCATCCGTCATCAAATAAGATTCAACTCACAGAAGAAGGAGACTATTACAGAAAACTATATTTGCTTAAAATGCAGAGGAAAAACTGATCTTCAGGATCCCAGCCTCAACAGGTACACCTATAATACAATTCTGGCACCTATGTTACAGAAGGAGTAGAACAATTATAAGATCCAGAGATACAGAGATCCACAGCTAAGCACCAAGCCAAGCTCCAGGAGTTCAGTCAAAGAGAAGGAAGAGGGATTATATGAGCAAGGGGTGTCAAGATTATGATGGGGAAATCTGCCACTGCCAGAGGCCCCTCAAACAGACCAAGCTACACAACTGTATGCTTTATGCATAATCTGCCTAGTCTGGTCCCTCGCGGGCTCCACAGCTGTCGGTCTAAAAACAAGGCTTATAATATTTAATGAAATGATAAGTAACCAAATATGTTGTAAATCACCTGAGTTGTTTTATATTTGTACAGACTCTTACTTCAATGAGCCAACATAAAGCATTTCCTTGGCCTGAATATACTCCATTGAGATATTCAAATGCATTAAATGTATAGTATTAAGTAGTGCATAGTGGTGATGTTATTGGGGAAACTAAAGTTCCCTTCTCAGGTTCTTATTATCATTATTAAAATATTATAGAAATTATCTCAGAAGGAAGCATGAGGACAATTACATTGGCTTTTAAGAAAAACAAACAAGCAAAAAAACATACTATAGATTAGATGAAATTCATAGCAGCTTCTAGGAGGAGAAAAGGACATGACTTTTCATTTGAGTCTGGGATCAAAATAGATATGCCTTATTAAGAAAGAAAAAAGCATTTTCAAAAACAAAAATAACAGTTGACATAGTTGAATTGGTGGAAAGGAGCAGGGGTGGGATTGGGGATTGGGAGATGTGGACAAGAATGGGAGGATCAGTTAGCAAGGGAAGGGGAGATGGGACTAAGGGAAGAAATGAGGGGAAAGACAGAATTGAAGGGCAGGGGAAGTATGCAAACCTAGTGTAGGTAAACTTCCTGAAATATATGAAGGTGATCTCAATGAAATCCCCAAATAATGAGGGAGACAGAACTCCTTCTGGCTATCTCTTGTCACCAAACAAAGTTCCAGTGCTGGAACTGTGTTTTAACAAATTGAGTTATGTAAAATGAGTTGTTAAATGGTCTTATTAATAAAAAAAAAAACAGAGCCAGATATTGGGGTGAAAACTGAGAGATCAGTGGAATAGGACAAGTCACAGTCAACTTCACCTTACTGACTACTCAGCCTCCAAAAGGACCTACTTCTTGTATACCCACACTTATATGCCTTTCTGTTCTGCCATTTCACTTCCTCTCTCCACCCAGCTACATCACTTCCTGTCTGTCTGTACAGACCCCCAGACTTCTATGATTAGTGTGCCACCATGCCTGGCTCTGTTCCCAGTGTGGACTTGAACTCACAGGTCTCTGGATGGATCTCTGCCTCCCGAGTGACAGGATTAAAGGTGTGTGCTACCATTGCCTGACTTTTTTTTCCCAGACAGGTTTCTCTGTGTAGCTTTGCCCCTTTCCTGGAACTCACTTTGGAGACCAGGCTGGCCTCGAACTCATAGAGATCTGCCTGGCTCTGCCTCCTAAGTGCTGGGATTAAAGGCGTACGCCACCACTGCCCGGCCCATTGCCTGACTTCTATGTTTACTATAGTGGCTAGCATTGTCCTCTGATCCTCAGATAAGCTTTATTAGGGTGCATAATATGTTGAGGGGACACAATAGATCACCACAGAGTTATTGGCAAAAAGCATCCCCTGGAAATCCCAAAACAACCCAGTGTGTAGTCAAGGCAACAGATAGCTCTGCACAAACTGAAAGCAAAACTCCATTGCTGAATATAACAGCCACACCACACAACTCATTGACCATGGAAAAGTCAAGCTGGTACTCATGTAGAACCTTCACCTCCATGTTCTAGTGTCTAAGATATGGAAAGGTACTCAGCAGGCTAGCAAAAGATAAAGACCAACCCAAACACAAAACCTTGGATCTACAATCTGCCCTCCCTCGAAAAAAAATGCCAGGGCAATGACAGCACAAACTTTGTGGGAGTATCCAACCAGTGTCTGATACCTGACACTGGGTGACCAAGAACCACGGTCTTGACAACTTAGAGACCAAGGATCTAAAAAACGGTAACAACATTAAAATGATTTCTAATGACATTGTGTTATATTCATAAATTGGCACCTTATTTAGCCAAAATCAGAGAGGCTTCCTCCTGAAGCAGATCAGAACAAATACAGAGACTCACAATCAGACATTACACAGAAAGAGAGACCTTGGAACACACAGCCCTAGACAATATGTCTCCATCAAACCCCATAGAAGAGGAGGCAGGAGAATGGGAGGCAGAGGGGACAGAGGAAAACAGATGAAGGCTCTCTAAAACACCTGAGCAAAGCTCAAATGAATTCACAGAGACTGAAGCAATATGCACAGGGCCTACACAGGTCTGTACTAGGCACTTTTGTATATACATTTATGGGACTACTAAATGTAAATGAGTGGATCTCTGAATCTTGCACCTTCTCTTGGGACTCTTTTTTTTTTCTGTTGACTTAGCATGACCAACTTCAATGTTGTGGTATTCTCTAGAATGCTGTAGCTACAACACTAGCTATCATTAAATACAAATGAGAAGTTGCTCCATTCAATGAGCAGAGCTCTATATAAGGAGCCAATATTCATCCTAAATAGTTTTCTTGTACTTTTACTGACTCATACTTTTAAAAAGGATCTTGCTGTTTTTCCTACCTGCTGAAACTACACATATTTATATGAATGCCATATTTCTGAGGTTTGAACATATGAGAAAAATCTGAACATTTCTCGCAAAAGTATCTGGAGAATTTCAGGTGACTGTTCAGTACAAAATCTTATTTTGAGACTGACATTATTGTGCTGACTGAGCTTGCACAGATGAGAACAACACTTCTGCTTAGATTGATCATTATACTCTGTGCTCCTGATTGTGATTCAAGGGTTATCATTATATGTACAATTGACCACACTACCATTTTGTACTTTGCCCCTAAAATGCACAAGAATTTCAGTTAATATCTATGCTCACTTATACATGCTATTTTTTGGATAAAAGTGATTCTCAAATGTGTGTGGGGGAATGGTTGTATTATCAAACATACTATAATTAATTCTTTGAGAATTCTATCCATACAATACAATATACATTGATCATTTTCACCCTCCATTTGTCTTTCTACTCCACTGATATCCAACCCCCATCTTTGTAGTGTGTGTGTGTGTGTGTGTGTGTGTGTGTGTGTGTGTGTGTGTGTGTATGTGTGTGTGTGTGTTGGGGGAGTATAACCCAACTAGCCCAGTTTGTGCTGCCTATATGTTCATGAGTTTGGTGTTATCTACTAGAGTATAGCTGACCTATCAAGGGCAACAACATTAAAGAAAACTAACTTCATCTCCTCCTAATGCCACCAACTGTAAATTCCTCAGCTAGAGATTGGAACCTGTGAACCAAACCTATTCATTCTAGAATGTTTACTGTGTTAATATTTTGCAAGTCTTATGTAGGCAACAACAGCTGCTATGAGTCATTTTGTGCAATTGAGAAAATATGAAACTACTCCCTCAAAATTTGTATGTCTATACATATCAACAAATTAATGCAGATCTCAGATGTCATGAGAGATGTTTGTTTCTGCTGTTGACAGTGGTTGCAAAGAACAAGTGACTGTGGAATGCTCAGCCACAAATCGTACATCTATATCATAACTTCTCCTCTACAGCTCAGAAAACATCATGGAGGGTTAGGGATGATTATAAAAGTCAGAAGTCATGGAGGAAAGGAGACAAATAATTTCTCCTGAACATAACAAGATGTGCTATGTTATTAATTACTGCCTTAACTTTCGTTTCTTAAATGGATAGCCATTATGAGGGTTTTTCCATATGTGAGTATTCTGAATATCTTTGGAGATATATATTCAAATATTTAGCAATTTTTTTCAGATTAATTATTGTTTTAAAATTATGTGTATGGATATGTGACTGTGTGGGGGTATGTTCAAATAAAAGTAGTATGCTTAGAGACCAGAAAAGGGCATAAGATTCCATGGACTTGCAGTTACAGATGGTTGTTAACTGTCTGATTGGGATGCTGGGAACTGAACTTGTTTCCTCTATAAGGGCAACAAGTGCTCTTAACCACTAAGCTGATTCCTCTCACTAGGCCTTCCTTCTGTTTCCCACAGACAACAAGAATGGCTCTATCATTTGGAAAGCAAGCCTTTTATACATGAAATTATGAGGACATTTCATACTCTACAATTAACACACAAGGTGTCTTGCCATTTGCCTTTGTCTTGTTTGATTTATTTTAGCAATGTTTTAGGAGTTCCAGTGCATAAGTCCTTCATTTCCTTGAATGAGTTTAATTATTTTGTGTTCAACTTATAGGTAATTATTTTATTTTATTTTGCTAATTGATCATTCTTAGGGTATAAACATATATCTACCATTTTATTTTATATCTCCCAACACTGTTGAATCAATGTATTAGCTATAACAAATTGCATATATGGACAAGTTACATACGTGGATATGTGACTTTTTAGGTTTTCTTACTTTTGAGATCATCTCAATTACAAATATGGACAATAATTTTTTGTCATTTTAAAATGTCAATACCCTTTTCTTCTTTTGCTGGCCTAACTGTGTTTGCTTGAAAATCCAGTAAGATATCTAATATAAATGTCAAAATTTAGCTGTGGTGATTTTGAAACCATGTTTAACCAAAGCAATGTGTTTGAAAAGTAGATGAACCTGAAATATGTAAAGAAATTCTAGAGTCAGAATATATGATAGCTTAAATTATATCTTAAGCCAAATAAATTTAAGGTTTTGTCATAATTATGCTTATTTTTCTTTTTGTCTCTTTATATACAAAGCAATTAAAACATGTTCAACCTTAGATAAAATTAGTATGATTAATTCATAAAACTTTTCTGAAAATGTTCTAGAAAATATGTATAATTATGTACTAGAAATAAGTAGAAGAAACCATTGACAGTTTCATGAAGAATTATACAAAGGGTTAATTTGGACAACTGTTGTAATTCTTTACCATAACAAAATATTAACAACAAGCTCTCAACAGAGCTTCAGTATAAAGCTTACGCTATTCAACTGTATTTGTCTTAATTTGCTCCAGCGAACATGTATAACATTATATATTCTGTCATAATTTTATATTTTAGAGGCTTATTTGTGACATGACTGGCTGTTTATTTCTCTGTGGTGATATTAAACAATGTTCACTAGGAAGAACATTTATATATAATTCTTATTTCTTCATATTGAATGCTAATATTATTTACACAAAGGAAATTTGAAGTTTTCATTTTTTTCAATCAACTGATAATACTTTGAAATGTGTCTCAATTAGTATTGTTACAGACACTCACAGAGAGAGAGAGAGAGAGAGAGAGAGAGAGAGAGAGAGAGAGAGAGACAGAGACAGAGAGACAGAGAGACAGAGAGATAAAGATGTTCCAAGTTATGGCCTATGATATACATATATATATATTTATTTATTTAAAATAATAGTGTAGATTTTCAATTTCTGTTTGATTAATATTTTAAAGATATATTTTTAACTTTCATTTTTGTATGTGTGTGTGTTTGTATGTGCAACATGTGTGTGGTTGTGCCCAAAGGCTAGAAGAGGGCATCTGATTGATACCCTAGAGCTGGAGTTACAGGAGGTTATGAGCCCTCCAATGTGTGTGTTGGAAATAAAAATGAGGTCTTCTAGAAAACCAGCAGGCACTCTTAACTACCAAGCTCTCTACTAATTCACATGATTTCTATTTTAATCTAAATACTTTCATACATATCTTATAATTATTATTTGACATAATAAAATATTTTAATAATATTTCAAAAATATACAGATGTAAAACAAACAAACAGACTAAGAATCTTACAATTAAAGAGAAAAACCAAACCTCCTTAAAATACTTTGCCTTTCATTTGGATTGGAGCTATGGTTTCAAGTATTTCTTTGTCAAACAGTAGGTAACATAAGTTATACTCCAAATTCCACTTTAAATGCTAAAAAAAAAAATACCTAAGGATAATTAAAGAATATTTTCCTGCACAATTCACTAAGAAAGCTGTTTTTTCTTCATGTGTATCATGGGAGTTTTAAAATTCAATGCAGTAGTGTCTGTGTGGCTACTTACAGCTCACCATGTTTAGGAGCAAAAGTATGGATATGGTTTTATGTTTTCTAGAATAACAAAAATATCTCAGATATTATTTCATTTTCTTCTCATGACACAGTATCATCTTCTTGATGCCTGAAAGCAGTCAGCAAACTTTGAAAGAGAAGGTAGAATTTCACAAAAATAAAAAGAGAATGAAAATAAAGAAGAAAAGAGTAATTGCTCATAAAGAAAAGATAGATGTGGTTTTGAAGACCTTTGCATATGTAGTGGAATATTAACTCCCACTTAAAAATAAAATATAAGCAACTAGTATTAACTCCCAGTTAATATAAAATATCTTCAATGCTACTTCATAGTATTCATTGGATTTCACCACAGCTACTACAAAAAAAAAATATTAATTTATAAACATTTCTCTAAAAACATGCCTAGGGAGCACTGTTCATTAATGGATGATTTCAATTTACTATTATGAAACAAATTTCAGGAAAAATTTCCTCTGCAAGACACAAAACGTATTTGGCTTGTTTTAACTCTTAGCTCTTTTGGGGGGGTCCCACCACTCAGCTCCCAAATACATACATGGAAAGTTAGTCTTGTTTAAGAATGCCCAGCCTTAGCTGGCCTTATTTCTAGCCAGCTTCTCTTAAATTATCCTGTCTATTTTTTGCCTCTGGGCTTCACCTTTCTATATACCTTCGTTTACTTCTTACTTCTTGGCTTTCAATGTAGTTTAGTGGCTCTAATAGGGATAAAACTTGGGGTTCTGGAGTCAAATGAAGAACAGGCTACTACTTCTGCCCATGTATATGAAGCTTATACCTTAGTTTTCGAATATCCCATTTAAATTAATTTTAGTTTTCAATACAGTTGCTATTCATATGAGCTAGGCATATTGTCATCCAATTACATAGTAAATTGAAGGAACCTTCCCACTGGTTTCTTGAAAATTACTGGTTCCTTCAATCTTTAAGTTTTGTCATGTTTTCAACTCTCTCTTAAGAAGAGTTCACCTTGTAAAGATCTAGTAACACTATACAAAGAGATACTAGAAGGCTTCCCTACCAGTGTTTTTATACCAGTGAAACATACAAACATAGTAGAAATATCAAAATATTAATAAATACACATAATAATAGAATAGTCTGTTCTCTCTCACAAACACAGAGACAAATGTTCATGCCTGCACAAACTGCAAATATAACTCTCCATATATGTATCCTCTCATTTGCTGATTTTTGTTATTATATTCTCTATAGAAATAATAATGAAATTTATATATACTAGCTTTACTATATTTCACTCAGCCTCACTATTACATTTTGAAAAGTTGTCCAAGTGTTCTAATATTATAGAAATATTAATAAAGTATTTCTTGAATCAGAATGACTTAAAGTTCTGCTTATTGTACAAGTAACTATCAATATTGAATTTTTTGAGGATTAAAAGGACTGACATTTAATTCTTTGCCATTGGCTATTTTTTAATATGAAGATTTTTCCTGCCAACCTGATAAATCCCAGATAATACTCTTTCTTCTTTAATAAGAGGGTTTAAAAGACATCTCTAATCTCTTAGTGAGTTGCAGTAGCTCTCATCAAGTGAAGCAACTGCTTTTGAACAGAGAATAATGGTAGAAAAATGATATATAATTATTCTATGTTCATATAACATTACTCCATACATTATTTATCACCTGGTTTGGGTAGAAAATGTTTATTTATTATAAGTTTCAGAATGACTAATAATCAATTATTTATCCTTAATGAATTCAATGTCTTTGCTTTTAATTCTTTACTTAATATGTTATATGATAATTTCCTTGAATTATATTACATAAATAGAAATCTATTGACTAATTGATGATAAATACATTATCAAAAATTACAATGGTTATACATTTTCAATAGGCTATAGTAAAATGCAATTTTTCTTATATAATTAAGAACTTTTTGCTAATATATGAATCTATATGGATAAAGTTATCCAAAATACAGTATGTTTTACAACAACAGACCAGTAATTCTTATAAGGATTCAAATCTCAAATGTGAATATAGCTAGGTATGGTGGCATGTTCCTGTAATCCCTGTACCCTGAGGGATAATATAACACGAGGATTATAATGTCTAGGCTAGACTGGACAGCCTAAGGAATTGAAATCCAACTTAGGGTACACAGTCAAAACTTGTCTTGATAAAAGAACCGCTGGGTGTCATTGTTAGCTTTCATTGGCAACTTAGCAAACCTGAGAAGAAGAAATTTAGTTTAAGGAACTATCTCATTAGATTGGCTTGTGCATACGTTTGTGGGGTCTTTTCTTGGTTTTGTGGGAGTGCCTAGTCAACTATGGGTGGTGCTGTCATTGGGCAGGTTACCCTTGATATATAAGAATGTACTAAGGTTTTTTTCTTTTGGGCCACCAACTAGCTTGCAGATCCTGACACAGAGACTTATTATTCTTTGTTACAAATGCCTGGCCCCAGTTTAGGCATGCTTTTGGATAGCTAATTTAACTTAAATTAAAGTGTTTCTCTTTATCTATCTTTTCCCTCAGAGCTTTTTACCTTTCTTATTTCTGCATATCTTATTTACACTGCTTCTCTATGTCTGTCTGTCTGGTGTTTCCCTGGTTTCTTGTCACAGATGTGTCCGCCATTCTCTTCTCCGCTCATTCTTTCTTCTCTCTTGAGCCTAGATATCTCTTCTTATTTATTCTCTCTGTCTATCAGCTTCCCCTGCCTTTTCTCCTACCTAGTTATTGGTTGTCCAATATTTTATTAGACCAATCAGGTGCCTTTGGCAGGCAAGTGAAACAGATTCAGCAATCTTTAAATAATTAAACATACATCCTTACATCCTTAAACAAATGCAGCATTAACAAAAGTAACACACCTTTGCACAGTTCTTCAGCATAAACAAATGTAACAAACACATCTTTCCCCACTAAAATAATATTCCACAACATAAGAAAGGTATATAACCAAGCCATAGGATGCAAGGCAGTAAGCAGCTTTCCTCCATGGTTTCAGATACAAGCATTGCTGTGGAATAATCCTTTTGAAAACTGTAAATACATATTGTCTCATTGTTAATAAAAATTTGATTGGTTGATAGCTGGGCAGGAAGAGATTGGGTGAGACAGCCTGAGTCAGATATAATGCTGGGTGAGGAAGGGTGGAGTCAGGAATTGCCAGACAGATTCCCAGGAAGCAGGATATGTAGAAAATGAGGTAGCAGGCCATCAGCCACATGGCAGAGGGTAGAAAAAAATATGGGTTAACTTAAGTGTAAGAGTTAGCTAGTAACAAGCATGAGCTATCAGCAAAAAATTTATAACTAATATTAAGTCTGTGTTGATTATTTGAGAAGCAGCCTGTGGGACAGAAACTTCAGTCTATAAAGCACTTGCCTAAAGTTATTGCCTGGGCTTCTTCCCTAGACTTGTGTTGGTAACCTATAATATGAACTAAACCCTTTCCTCTTTATGTTGCTTTGGTCATGGTTTATCACAGCAACAGAAATCAAACTGTGAATTAGAAATGTATTTGAATATTAGAACATTTATGTGGCATGCATAAGGCCCTGTATTTGATCTCTAATAGAGAGGCCATAGCTAGCATTAATTAATTGTTTCTTCCCCAAGAATGAAGGCAAATTGCTTATTTTTCTACCTAACACAATGGTACAGCATATCATTAAAAATCCTAGTAGAGAAATTATGTTAAATGACATAAAGGGTAGTATATAAAGTATTATGAAACATAATTCTTTTCTAACTATAAGTTAGCACATATCTATCCTCAGATATAAAACTATTTATTCTTCATATTTGAGTTCAAAGCTCAATTCATCAGGGAAAATTCTCCTTATTTATCAGATGATAATAATAATAATCTTTTTAATAAATTTTGTTTTTATTTGTGTGCATGATGTACATGTGTATTTCTATGTCTGTAACATGTGTGTGCTCATGTTTATAGTGATGAGAAGAGAGCATTAGATACCCTTGAACTACAGGCAGTTATAAGATGTGAGTACTGGGAACAGAACTTTAGTCCTCTGGCAGAGTAAGGAGCGTTCTTAAGTGCTGAGTCATCTATCTAAATTTAAATAATTTAATTTTCAAGGAATCTTTGTATTTTTACACCAAAAGTTACAAAGATAGATTTAATTTCAAGATTCTTTCATTTTAGGAAAAGTAAAGAATAGGGTAGATATTAATTAAAATTGATATCAAGCAGCAAATATTCATTAGTGCTTACTGAGCAGGAAGTGTCTTTTATAAATGTTATTTTAGTTAATACTGATACAGGCATGTAGATACTCATACTGTATTTCAAGTATGCACACAATGAAACAAGAAATAATAAGAGTTCATAAAGCCTTTATGTTCTAGTGTCTCCTTTTTACATTGCTTTCTATAATGTACTCTTCTCAATCAGGTCCTGTATAGTACCATCTCCAAAGCAATTAAGTAGATTCTCAGTTATTTAAAAAATAAATAAATAACATGAAAAGTACCTGCTTTTGGAGTTGTGGATGTGGAGTATAGATGTCCATTAGAGTGTTGAGATTAACACTTAAGAGAAAAGGTAGAGTATAATATTAAAGATTGTATGAATGCCTAGAAGGTCACAATCTTGGTCAAGTACTCTGCTTCTTTCGTTTCATAATTGAACACAAAATATGTGAATGGTATACACTAAGACAAATTTTCAAGGGCCATAGAAGTGCTCACAAAGAAAAAAGAAAATATGCATGTGTGAAGATATAATTCATTGTGAAATATAAAAACTGGAGGAATTTAAGGAAGCTGGTTAAAGTATGACTTAGACCAGAATTAATTTGAAGAAAAAAAATGATAGGAGCTTATGGTATTCGTAATGCTAAATAAAGTAAAGGAACATTTGAAGTTTAGGAGTAACACCAGAGGATATATTGAGCACCAGAGGATATATTGAGAATCCCTTAAATATATAAAAATGATGTGATAACTGCTATCCATTTTGCTTTTGTGTTTTAAAAATTATTCTTAAAATGAAGCCAGACATGATGGTACACACCTTTAATCACAGTAATTTAGAGGCAGAGACAGTTCTGTATCTATGAGTTCATGGTCAGCGTGATCTAAATTTAGAGTTTCAGGTCAGTCAGAGCTATATAGACACATCCTGTCTCAAGATTCTTGTAATGAAATAATTGTTCTACATCACTAAGTATTTGTCATAGTTTTAGCTAAATATTTGTCCTATTGCATAATGTCTGTTTTTCCTGTAGACTGAACTTCTTCACTTCCTTGGGAATAAAGGTATACTGACTTTTTTTTCTGCCATTATTTCAATAATCAAGTCCCACATGTCACAATTTTTTCATTTTTGTAATTCAAGAAGAAAATATTTATTTCAGCTGTATAATATAATTAACAGAAATCAGCATGATAAAATATTAAAGGTCTAAAGAGAGCTCTTTGATACTTGAATCAGTTTTTTTAGCTTTGCAGTTTGGAAAACTCTAATTTGCTTCTGTACTCATTATATGTAAGAATTCTACCAAGGTCATTTATTCATATATGAACTTAAGCTATATAACTGTTAAATCTTTGATGCTCTTTCATTTAAGTTAATTTAACTGATGTAAAATAGAATTTATATATTAATGTTTACTGTATTATGTAGACTGAGTTTTTCATCAGAACATTGATCAGCTCTGTTCTACCAGCCACTTCCCAAATAACTACTCAGAGACTTATTACTAATTATAAATGCTCTGTTGATAGCTCAGACTTGTTACTCATTAACTCTTACATTTTAAAATAAGCCATATTTCTTATCAAACTCTACCACGTGGTGGTACCTTCCTTCAATATTGCACATTCATCTTGCTTATCTCTCCATTTGCTCAGGATTCCCTAGACTCCACTCTATTTCTTCCCAGGATTCTCTCTGTCCCAAATATTCTGCCTAGCTATCATCCAATCAGCTTTTTATTAACAATGAGAACAACACATATTAAGACTGCACAAGATTGTTCTACAGCAGTATTAATTGCTGCAACCACAATATCTGACAGAATTAGTTAAAAGAGGAAAAATTTTGGTTCACAGAAGGTTCAGTCTATGGTCACTCAGACCCATGTATTTAAGTAGTATATTGTGACAGTGGCAGCATATGGCAGAGACTGTTCTTCATTTCTCAGAAGACAAGAAATGGAGAAAAATAAAATACAGGAAGATGCCTGGACAAGATATAGCCTTGCAGGACCTAGCCCTTATGACCCACTTCTTTTAACTATGCCTCATCTCCAACCTGTGGTCCAGGGGCAGCAAGCATCCTAAGATATTTGTGAATGTGACCTGAAACAATTATAAATAACAATGTCATGTTGCATTATGAAAAAGTTGCAACAACAATGCTTGGCATTGCTTAATTCAATCAAGTTGATCAAAATTAATATTTGTAGGTTTGTAAATTTTGACTAATTCATAGATTAGTCAAATGATTTAAATACAATGGCAGTTATATGACTTTGAAGCAGATAATAGGAATGATTTCATAAATTATTGTTTTCTTAAAATATTTTTCTCATTAATAAATGTTTCTGAACAAATAATACATTAGCCACATCCTATAAGTAATGTTATATATATGCTGCATATTTTTGTATATTCCTTCTGAATTACATGATACCTGACCTTTCAGAAATCTGAAATAGTGGTACTTGTTGCTTTAGGAAAGCTACCTTGGATGTATCAAATGCTGAAGTTACTGACCTTTTATACTTTTGTCTATAAAGTTCCAAGACTCAATTTATTTTCTAGATATAAACCAAGAGCAATTTCACAAAAATTCCAGTCAAGCAGTACAAGTTGTCTATAGTACCCATTTCAAACACATGAAAACCCTTGAACAAAAAAGGGACAAATTGAAAAACAAACAAGGCACTTAGGTATATTTTTGTTTCAAGGAAGGAACTTTCCTGTTTTGTTCCCATTGTTGAGTTGCTTAGCATTGGGTCCCTTCAAAATTTAGGAATATGATAGTAAAGGTAATTTAGCCTGATTTAATTTGCTCACAATCATAAGTTGTAAACTTTAAAGTGTTTTTCGAATTGTGGTAATACTGGAGAATAAATGCAAGTATATTGTGATGTCTAGGAAATTACATGTAATAAAAATATATGAGGAATAAATGTATATGTAACCTTTAAAAAGAAAAATACATCCATTCTGAGCTGAATGTAAATGAGCATGATAATTATATTCTACCACCAAGGACAGTAGTATCTGAAAAGAACAGTAAGCCAGGACAACAGAAATTTGCATTTGCTTTGCATGGATGGCTCTTTCTTAGCATGTATGCTTGTGAGTGTATATGTGCGTATGCCTATGTAGATATAGGCTAGCCCTCCAAAGTGGTCCATAAAACAGCATGAAAACAAATCTACATATCTTAATGTGAAAGAAGCAGAGTATTTTAATAAAAGTGATATTTTCAAAACTGTCAAGTATTCTGAAGGCACAAAAATGAGAAGAAATTTGGCTTGAAAACTTTATATTAGTAGAGATAAAATAGACATCATATTCTACAGTGAGATAAGTAGAACATGTGCATGATAATATTAACAGGCAAGTCATTTGAATGTTTAGTGGTGAAAAGAAAAATGCAGTATTCTTGTTTAGTTTTGGATTCAGAGCCATACACAACTTCCATCTTTCATGGTCAGAAAAACAGCTGTGAGAAGAATCTAACAGCTTAAATTTATAAAGCTATTTTAGTAGTGAAAGTATGAGGTTTCCTGCAAGCATGTTTCAGAATCATTTTAAGACATAAAAATACTCTGAAACATTTTTTATCACGTTTTGTCAATGCTAATCCAGATGTGAAGATTCATTTAATAAAAATAAGTAATTTAAAGAAAACAAGAGTGGGGGAAAATTATGTCTTCAAGAATTACTGAGATGATAATGTTAATTTAGAGACAAAATGAACTTAATCTTTTCTAGCTGTGTAGGGATATTTCTATGCAATTCATTAGGTAAATTATATTCATTTGAACCATGGTGGTAGACTCTTCTTGGCAAAAACTTTAAGTGATTTGTAATATCATACTCTTTTGTTTATACATGATGCCTGCCCACCCAGGCAGTTGAACATGTTGATCACCAGGTTACAGTTCTCTTCATAAATGTATGCAAAGTGTAAAGATAGAATCTGAAAATATTTAACTCTTTAAAGTACAGAAGAGTTCATGAAATTAATCAAAATTTACTATACTCAAAAGGCAAAGAGCACATTTTCCCATCTCAGATGTACGATAAAAAGGTTTTATTAAGACATGAAAGTAGAAGAGGAACAATTTTGAAAGAGAAAGTAACTGAGCAAGATGAGGGCAAGGGATTATTACTAGAGAGACTATATGAAAAAACATATTATATGCATATATTAATAAAGTTAACAAAAAATTAGGTTGTAAATCTCCAAATATCCACACCACTATTTCCAAAGTACTCTTTATTCACTTTTTTTGAGCAAGCAGTATTTTCTTACTCAGGCAGCCCTCCAGTACATTTCTTTCTGGAGCCAGAATCCACTCATTTTTGTTTCGTTTGTTTGTTTTTTCCCTTACTTTCATTTGATTTTTTAAGATTATAGTGAACAAATGTAAAACAAGGATTCATTTGGTTGATTCTTAAAATCATAATTGTAAACAAATATTCAATATAATTTTAGAGAAAATGTGAGAAATTATTATAAGAACAACATAGAAACTCTATGAACATAATTTAAAAATCATGAGTAACTAAAATATTTTAAATAGAAAGTTTAAATAAATTCTAAGTTAGCTTGAAATTATAGTTCAAAAACAAGATTCCATAAATTAGCTTTTGAAAGTCACAACAATCAACAGTAAACAATATTCAAAGCTGCTTGATTCATTAAATTTCATTTAACTAATAAGCATATTATGTGCCTATTTAATAATATATAAATATTTCTTTGGGGCTGAGGAAATATCTCAATGAATAAAATGCTTGCCTTGAAAGCATGAGGACCAAGCCTAGTTAAAAACAGATATATGTGACGTAGCTTAGAGTTATAAGATGTCATTACAACCTGTCACCATGTCTGTGAGGAATCTTTTTGCGTATTGATGTGACATGGCCCAGAGCATTGGAGGTGGTCCTGTTCTTTAGAAGATACATATGGGTTGTATAAGAAAACTGGATAATGTAAATTTGAAGGCAAGTCAGAAAGCAGTGTCTTCCGTGTATTCAAATTGAGTTCCTTCCCTGACTTCTTTATGATGGACTTTGACCTGAAAGTGTAATTCAAGTAAAATCTTTCTTCCCCAAGTTGCTTTTGGGCAGAGTATTTTATCAAATTAACAGAAATCAAATTGGAACAGAACCTGAATTTGCATTCCCAGTATCCACGTGAAAGGCAGGCATTATAGTGCACCTCGGTGACCCTAGTTTGGGAGATAGAGACAGATAGATCCTAGAGCTTGCCAGCCAGCCAGTCTAAATAAAATGGCAATCTACAGGTTCAGTGAAAAACTTGTCTCAAAACATAAAGGAGAAAGACAGAGAAAGAGTAGAGAGAGGTGGTGAAGACAGCTAACATTCACCTCTGTCCTCAACAGGCTAACACATGGAATCCATATACAAAATGCATCACACACACACACACACACACACACACACACACACACACACACACATACACACACACAAACACATTTTAATTTCCAGTTATTGCAAAATTGAAAAGTACTTAATAATTGTAACTCAAGTACCTATTTACCATAAACATTAGTTATTTTGTGCTGAAAATTAATCTAAAACTCTGTACTAAATATAGAATAATTATGACACGAATTGGCACATTGGGTTTATTGACTGAGTTAAATATGTAAAATACTTAAACATTGCCATCCTTATTTCATTACATATGCAGAATTTTTTAACCTTATATACTTAATAATCTAAGAGGAAGCTGTTGCTAAGACATGTAATGATATATTTTGTTGTAGTTTTATTGAGAAGTTTTCAAATAATTTCCAACTAATGTAACATTTATATAATAAGTATTCTTTGAAATATCATGGAATAAAATGTAAGGATATGCTACAGGGCTAAAGTCTAAAATCAAGCTAAATTATAAATTGTCAGAGGTGTCTATTCTCGTTATTCATAAAAATGATATAAAAAACTATTGTACAGTATCAATAGTGAAAAAGAATAAATATGTCTTCATATTATAATCTTCAAAGTACGTTTTTATTTACTAATGAAGTCCAAATTACTCTTCTTTATCTTCTTTTTTTTGTTTTTGTTTTTTTTTTTTTGTTTTTCGAGACAGGGTTTCTCTGTGTAGCTTTGCGCCTTTTCCTGGAACTCACTTGGTAGCCCAGGCTGGCCTCGAACTCACAGAGATCCACCTGGCTCTGCCTCCCGAGTGCTGGGATTAAAGGCGTGCGCCACCACCACCCGGCATTCTTTATCTTCTTAATGTGAGAAGATATTTGTTTCATAATGTATTACATACGCATCTGCATGTAGCAAATTTGAGCTCTCTTCTATGAAATTATCTAATTCAAAACAACACCCAGAATAAAACATGAAGAATGTTCTCATGTTCATCTAAGGAAATCAGCAGTCTAAGTTCTAAAGAAGAAAATAATCCCTTACCAGCTGGCCGCACTTGGATTCTTTTAAATTGTACTCAGTTAGGAAGTCTGAGCTCTAATTGCTTCAGTTGCCATTAATGTTTTAATTTTTCCAGTTTCAAGAATAGTAGGTATGATGGTTAGTTATGATTGTTAATTCTGCAGCATTTGTACTCACCTATGAGATTTTATCAAGGATTATTTAAAATAAATTAGCCTCTGCACATACCTGTGAAAAATTATGTTTATTAGGTTCATTGAGGTGAGAAGACTCATTCCATGGGTAGCACCATTCTTGTTGGCCAGTGCCCTGTACTAAATAAGATGCAGAAAGCAAGCTGAACAAACATTTAATGCTGTTGTTTTCCTGACTTCAGATACTATGTGAAGACCTGCTTTAAGCTCTTAGCTATGACGTACTGTAGCTAGAACTGTGAGCCAAAATAAGCTCTTTCCCTTAAGCTGCTTTCTAAGGGCATCTTAAAACAACAGAAAAGCAACTAAGAGAGTAATCAAAATTAAACAAAAAACAGAACTTTGAAACTGGATCTCTTGTAGCAATCCTGATTCATTCCCCCAGATGATTACTGCAGCATGCCATCACACTTGTAAATGTGTAAGTCCTGCACAGCTTATACAATGATGTTGAAAAAATAATGACTTTCAGATGTTTCACTTGTTTAGTTTTGTCCTTCAAACTGAAATGTTACACTGAAAGGAATTAAATCAAGCAAAATCATGTCTTCAGAAATCTTTGCCTCAAGTAAAGATTGTAAATTAGGTGTACTGAAAACTCTGGTTCACCTAGGAAATGATATGAACCAAATACTTTCGTTCAAATTGAAGTTGAAAATAACAGAATAAGTGCAACATGAAAAGAAAGGTCAAATATTACATTGAAAAGATTCTCTAGTTGAACCAGTGATATTTCTAGTCAAGTGTCAATATAAAAATAAATTGTCTTCAGTATGTATCAATCTGAAATCACCCATTAAATTCTGAACTAAAGTTACTTTTCTACTGAAAATAAATGTCATATATATTCACACACAGTTTGCAACTGGCAGATATGACGTTAAATAAAAAAGCATTTCATTTCTCTAATATATGAGAAGAATGAATAAAAATACTCTTTCAAAAAATAATCCTTTTGATGTTATATATAGTATGAAGGTTTTTCATTTCTATATAGCTGATTCTGAATAAAAAATCTAAGAAATGTATAATTATACCTGTGAATATTGACACACAATATATATGTACAAATATATACATATGAATATATATAGACATGCATTTATATCATTGTAAATACAAAAATTATAGAAAAACTCTAATGGCTATATTGTCTGAAAGCTTACCTACTGATTACATGGAATGAATTTAGATGAAACTTCAAGAAATATAATATAAACCTATTTTATGTTCTTTCCTGATTATTTTCAAATCTAGAGTAACTATCTGACCAGAAGGGCTGACTGAGGTAGAGTCAGAAATATTTGTTGCACACCATTTGTTGCACACAAGTAAGCATGCATGAATTTATTTTATTCATATATTTATTTATTTACTATTATAGAGGGTTACATAAGAAAAAATTCCATTTCAGTGTATAAGGAATGTACTTTGAACTCATTGCACCCTATCCAACTCAAAACATTTAAATTGATCACAATTGTTTCACACAAACACACACACAAATAAATAAATATAAAAAATACAAAATAAAATAAAACAAAGAAAAACTAGGAAACAAAAAATGTAGCATAACACTACAAAGTTTCTTAAGTATCCCATAAGAAGTACAAAACAGACACAGGCAAAAAATTGACAAGGATCAGAGTATATGAGCTAGAAAGTAACACAATTTTCTTTCTTTCTATCCACCTACTATATAGAAATTCTTTTTCATATTAATAACAGATTATGTAGTTACAAGTTTCTCCCTAGAAACATCCAGTATTTCAGTTCTGTTCAATATCAATTTTCTTGCATAATACTTATTAACTGTATGTTCATTATTAAACAAAAATATTCTGAACTCATACATTAAATCATACTGTCTCAATAAGCTTATGCATTTCATGGACTTTAGCTATGTCTAACTTATCAAATAGCATGTCTGAGTCCTGCTAATCAGCATCTTTTTGTGGTTTGTTCTTTATGTGTGTGTGTGATCACAGTATCCCTGGCATCTGAACATTCCAACCTGCAATCTATGAAAGGTAACCTTTTTCTAAATTGTTTTCAGTTCTACTTGTCAGATAACTATCGATCAACCAAAGCTCAGAAATAAAATGGACAAATGGGACAGAAAATTCTCATAATCAAATGGCCAATATTATATACAATTTAACTGAGCATGGTGGTATATGCCTGTGATCCCTGCACTTTGGAAGCTTAGGTGGGAGGACTGTGTTCATGGCCAGCCTGGAGTACATTGTGAGATGTCTCAACCAACAATATCATTTATAAACAACTTGGAAAACAAAAGGAGAAACTGAGAGATATTGTCTTAAACTACAACATAAATTATACACAATTTGGAAACCCAAAGTATAAACTGATAATCTGATGCTAAGGCATGACAAAAATCTGTTTCTAGTCTACAGTTTCAGAATGAACACCAACAAAATTTCAGAAGCTGTGCGTTTTACTTGTTGACCTTGACAATAATAGCACATCATTGTTAGTGTTTTTCCTTAGATAATCATAGGTCTCTGGTTATGAAGTATCTTGTCCTTACCACAATTTACTGCCTACAAGTGATAATAGGTATACAGGTTCATGGTTTCTTCCATGAAGAAAATATTTCCAGGGCTAAAAGTATAGCTGATGTTTAAATCTTTGGTTGATGATTAAATCTGACAAATTAAATATTTAGTTATTTTAATAAATCATTTGACTATGTTGCGAATCATACACTGATGACTGCAGATGTTTTATCAATGCATTCAGTTCAGAGGTAAGTTCACATCCTTGAAGCCATCACTAGAGATATGCCAGTACAAATTCATTTCCTTTGAAAGTTTCTTTTGACCCTCATTTCTTTTTTAATGCAAAACCTTAAATTTAAGAGTGTTGGTGCTCTGATTTTGTCATGTTTTGATTTGCTTCAATTATGCATTTCTATAAAAATTAGAGTAATTTCATCATATATACAAAATAGCTTTTTATAAATTCCATTGGTATTCTGCAATCTCCATGGTTCAAGATGAGAACTGGATAGGTAGTTAAGAGTTCTGAATTTTCTAGTGCATCAACACAAACTCTTACTTAAAAGAGCTTACATTGTGTCTCAATGAAATTATAGAAATCAAAATAAATACTATATTCTGTAACATTAACATCCAATAAAATCTATAAGATAACATCTTATTATCAATTCTGTATTATAAATGTATATATGAATACATTTTATTTTGTTGAAAGAGTAAAATCTCCCAAAGTTTATACCTTGTCAATGTTGTGATCATTTATGTATGTGTGGTGGTTTGAATGAAAATAATCCCCATAGGTTCATATATGTGAATGCTTGCTGCTGGGTTGGTGGAATGTTTTGGGAAGGATTCAGAGGTACAGCCTTGTTGGAAGAGGCATATCATTGAGGGTGGGCTTAGAGGTTTCAAGTGTCAACACTACTTCCAGTTAGCTCTCTATCTGCCTCCTGCTTGTGGATAAGGATGCAATCTCTCAGCTACAGCTCCAGTAATTGTCTACCTGCCTGCTGCCTCACCAGCTGCAGTGACAGTCATGTAGCTAGAGAGTTTTCTTTCCGGGTCCCGCCAAGCCCGGGCAATCCAACAGCCCACTTATAAAATAAACACACAGATGCTTATATTATTTAAACTGTTTGGCTTAATGGCTCAGGCTTCTTGTTAACTGTTCTTATATCTTAAATTAACCCATTTCTATTAATCTATAAGTTGCCATGTGGCTCGTGGCTTACTGGTATCTTAACATCTGCTTCTCATTGCGGCAGCTGGCAGCTTCTCTCCACCTCAGCCTTCCACTTCCCAGAATTCTCTCTCCTTGTCCAACCTATACTTCCTGGCTGGCTACTGGCCAATCAGTGTTTTATTTATTAACCAATCAGAGCAACACATTTGACATACAGAACATCCCACAGCAGACTTACACCCTAAAACTTCAAGCCAGCCCCCAGCTAAACACTGTTTTTTATATTTTCGATTGGTCACAGAGCTATTTAATTAGAAGTGTGCATATGTGCATGTGTACAGTGTGGGGCATGTGTGTATATATGTGTGTGTATGTGCATGTGCGTGTGTGTGTGTGTGTGTGTGTGTGAAAATGGTGGTCAAGTCACTTAAAGATCATACTTTGACAACTTGGAAGATAATATTCCAATTATAGATTTTTTAGAATAAAAGTCACAGCACATATTTAAAGAAAATGTAATAAATGATACATCTGTGGATCTGAAAAAGAATGTTTGTTTTAAATATTTTAAATTTCAAAACAACCACAAACATATTGCTTGCTAAAACTTTCAAGTAATATTAAGATCATCGTTAACTTCATTCTTCAGATGTATTAATGAATGTTTCTATTTGCATTTATATTACACTCTGTTTCTCTGCAGAAAATATCAAAAGACTTAAACTTTACAGCGAAATCACATTATAACCACTGAAGTAGAGCCATCTATGGTGTGCAGCAATACAAGCATTTTTATTGAGCAAGGATGAGAAAATAGCTATTCATGTCCAGAATTTCAATGTGGTTGCTAAAGTTAGTAGACAATAATATATAATAAATTATGTAGATGTATTATGAATTGGTTTTATAAAAAAGTAAAGGTGAAATCTGTCAAGGAAAGGGAAGCATAATAAGAATTGCTGATCCTCATACACTGTCATCCTGCAGGCCTAGAAGAATCCATCGTAGAATACAGGGCTGCCAGGATAGGATTTAAACATCCCATTCCCTATACATCAGAATACCCAAAACATTCAGACTAGAGAAACCAAAGGCTCTGGTTTGTTTCTCCCACACACACAATAAAAAGTAGTCTTTTAGAGCTACAAGAATATGTGAACTTCATCCTTGAACTCACAATGTCCAGCAATTTACTCCATAATTATTCTTTCATTTCTTATTTTAGATTGTTTAGTTTCCACACATGCACATAAGTTTTATGTTGGCTTTGATTTTCTTTATACATTGTTCAGGTAGGTTTTAAGACTGCTGTTTCTATTTCTCCATAATGCACTCTTTAATGTACTTGTTAGATGTGTCTTATATACTTCTTATCTCTACATTTATTCATTCATCGTGTCTCCTCTTAGATTTACTTCTTAATTGTAATCTTCCAGAGTTTAAGAATATCTAAAATCTGTGGACCCTAATAATATTTCAATATCCCTGTTAGCTGCTTTACCCATATCAACTATTATTTTTATTCAAAATTGGACTAATACTTAATTCTTATCCTTATGCACCCAATTTCCTTCCCACTCATAATCTCATTAATGAAAATATGACCATATTCCATATTTTCTTTGGCTGTTTATCCTCCAATAGCTATTGAACTCAAATGAGCTACTATTAATATCTGACTAGTACAACAATTGTGTAGTGATATCAATCAGCCATGATTATTCTCTTAGTTAATTTCGTACTCATAATACAAACTTAACATGAGGCATCCTATCTCCTAGGCTGAGTAATTTTTCTGAAGTACACAAGGTGTAACATGTGCAAGTGACACATGAACATCACAAATACTTCAACTGAAAGAACATAATCATTTTAAAAATACAACAAAATAAAATCAAATGCATAAATCCTAATATGATTACATAAGAAACATGAAAAACCAAGACATTGTGTTTCCTCCAAGAATTATTAATCCTAGAATAATAGCATTGAGTAAGAGTGAATTAGAAGAAATTTCAGACAGAGAACTCAAAAAAAAATGATGATAATATGTTCAAAAAACAAAAGAGAAGAAGCTCCCTGGTTGAAAACAAAAATAACTAAACAAAATAAGGAAAGCAATATACAACATTAAAGAAGAATTCAAGATCGAGAGGGAAACATTGAAGAAAAAATAATCTGAAATGCTAGAGATGAAAAACAGTAAATCAAATTAAAAGTTCTCTTTAAAGACTAAGTGATAGACTGGACCAAAGAGAAGTGTCAGGATAGTTAAAAATAAAAAGCCAAAAGACCAAAGAGGTAGTAGAAGGAACTCTACAGAAAGAAATACAAAAATAGTAGGGCATTAACTATGAAGAAAGAAAAGCAGAAATGGAAAGGGGTCTTTAAATGGGGAGGGGTGAGGGAGGTAATATAGAGAGAGATAGAAGGAGGATGGATAAACAACATTAAATAGGCTTTTATAAAGAGGGAGTCATTTATAACTATCTATATGTACAAATTATGAAATTATTCTACTAGAGGTGATAATGTTCTACCCAAAAGACACTGACTATCCAACAAAAGTCCCAGTACCAGATCCATTTACAATGCAACTCTTGTATCTTTGGCTTAAAGATCATTGAGGAAAGGGAGTAGAAAGACTGTAAGAGCCAGATAAACAGAAAATTTTCTGTGATATTATGCTTTCTAGTAATGTCAGAAGCTATACCTATAAATCTAGCCAACATTACTGCCCAAATGTGATCTGAACAAGAACAACACCAATGGACATGCCATAGTAGACAGGAAAAAGCATATGAGGCCTCATAAAGAGACCTATAGAGAACTACAAAAAACTATAGGCAATTGAGGAATCCTGGAATCAGAGAATACTACACTATTTGGTAGCCCACTGCTGAACAGTTAGCTCTGAAAGCTTATATAAATAACCTTATACAGACTGAACAAGCTATGTTTAGGAATATACATATACATTTATATATATATATATATATATATATATATATATATATATATATATATATATATATACATGCATTTAATAACAATTGTCTAAAAAAGTGGCCATGAATTTGAATGAGAGTGGGGAGGGTTATATGAAAAGTTTGAAAGAAGGAAATGAAGAAATGTTTTAATAATAATATCAAAAATAAAATTTAAAAAGTGAAAATATATTGACTGCAATATTTAGCTATATATTTCTTGAGTATACACCTAAGATTCTATATCTTCTGACAATGATCCTTGCTTATCCATGTTGACTGCAGCTCTATTTATAATTGCCAAATTTGAAAACAGCATAGATGTCCATCAGCTGATGAATTAATTATGAAAATATCACACATTTATACAATGGAATAGTACTCCATTGTTAAGAAAACAGAAATTATGATTTCCAAGTATATGTAACTAAAAGCAGGCATCCCTAGTGAAGCAACATAGACCCAGATAAACATTGCATGTTTTGTGGTGGTATTTTACTTGTACTGACATGTGATTTTAATTATATGTTAATAAATAAAGTTGCCTGGGGTCAGAGCTATTAGAGCCATAGCAAGTGGCGCACGCCTTTAAGGACCTGGAGGGCGGTACATGTAGGCAGTGACGAGGCAGTCAAGTGTTTGGGTTTACAACCAATGAGAATGCAGAACAGCTAGACTATATAAAGACATAAGCAGGAAGTAGGCCCTTTTCGGAGAGCTCTCTTGGCTGAAGAGGATCACTGAAGCAGGAAGGGTGAGGCTCTTAGTTCTGACCTCTTGGCTTTCTTCTCTGAATCGGCTCTGTGTTTCTTATTTAATAAGACGGTTGGTTACATCTACATTTGGTGCCCAACGTGACAAGAATCCATTAAAAACCACTTAACTTGGCTTGGCGGCAGGTCCGGGTTCCTGCCTGGGCGGCCGGCAGGTCAGGTTTCCCGCTTGGGCGGCCGGCTCCCTAACGGGGCCCAGGTCGGCATGGCCTCAGGCCGGACTAAGCTTGAGCTACTTGCTTAAAGCCGGTGCTACAGACAACTCAGGCCTGCCCTGCCAAACAGGGCCCCTGCCTGTAAAGCCAACGCACATGGTTGGAGCTTAAGGTAGCAAGAGCCAAGGCTTGACTACTAGGCTCAAGTGGGAACACGTGGCTGGATTCAAGCTCTTAGGCAGAACTTGCGGCTAAGGTTCTTGCCTGTTTCCTCTCTCTCTCTCTCTTTCTCTCTCTCTCTCTCTCTCTCTCTCTCTCTCTCTCTCTCTCTCTCTCTCAGGATTCACACCTCGGACACTAGGTGGCTGTTTTGAAATTCCCTCAGATTTGTACTGTTCTACGAGGACTTGGTAAGTCACTTAACATATCAGATATTTTAAAGGAAACTATTTAAAAGAGAAATTTTTTCCACATTAAAAAAAAATGGGTTTTCTGTGTACATTAGAAGAAAATTGGGCTTTGTTTGCAATTTTAGGCAGTCTGACAATGGAACAGCTATATGGGAAGATTAATGTTGATCGAATTATGCAGTTTATTACTATGCTTATCCTCATTTTACTATTTAAAAGGATAGTCAATTTAAGTGCCAGGGTGACAGCTTTAGAAAAACTTGTTAAACCTGTAAAAACTCAGACAGAAGAAACTAACAGTGAAGATGCTTCAAGATTGGATCATAAGTTTACAGAAAGAAAGCCTGTTTTCACACAGTCACCCTTAATTTGTCCAGTAACCGTACAGCAGTCACCTGATCAAATGACTACACAAAATATTTGGGCTCCAATTGAAATGTTAGATTTACAAAGGTTTAAGGAGGCAATAGTATCTTATGGCATGCATTCCCCATATGTAATGCAAATGTTAAACTCTTGGTCAACATATAATAGGATTGTACCACAGGACTGGCAGGAGCTGGCACAAGCTGTTCTTGAACCCAGTCAAAGGCTTCAGTGGCTAACTTGGTTCAAGGATGAAGCTAAAAACATAGAAAAACAATGGAGGGATAAAGGAATACAAGTCTGCCAGGATCAGCTTATTGGAGAAGGTCAATATGCTTCAGCACAAACACAATGTTTATATGATGTACAAACCCTAATTTTATGTCGAACGGCAGCCTTGAATGCATGGGACAGAGTTGAGGAACCAGGAAAAAAAACTGAGTCATTTACAAAGGTTGTACAAGGCCCAAAAGAATCTTTCACAGATTTTTTACAAAGACTGGCTTCAGCAGTAAAGAGAATGGTCCCGGATTCAGAAGATAGGAAGATAATAATTGAATCTTTGGCCTTTGAGAATGCGAATGCAGCATGCAAAACAATAATCAGGCTCTTTAAACTCAAGCATGTTGTTAAAAGGAAAATGCAAACTCCCTGTATCATGCCAGAATAAAAGAGCCATCTTCTGCTATGGGTCAGGAGAAGAGCAAAATTAATTAAGGGACTATTCTATTACTAATCTCAACTCTTTGATTCTATTCTGATTCTTTAAACTTTTCTTAAAGTATAAATTTTATATCAAAATTTACAAGATTAATATATATAGATATATATACATTTTAAACTTTGTTAAGATATGAATGGTCATATAGAGTACTAACTAATTCTAGAAAAAAAGGCTTCAATTAGCTGCATATATATGTCTTTGTGTTCGAGTCTCTTATCAGTTTTCTGCAGGAAATCACGGCCAGGCCTAACATCATCTGAAGTCTCCAGGAAGAAGTTGGGGCCCCACAACAACAACAATTCCACGTGGACAATAATAACATCACTAAGCTGACAAACATCATCTACAGTTCAGCTTTGAACTACAAGGTGCCCAGAGCAATTTTGAGATGACTAGCTGAGATGATCCAGTCTCAAAGACTACTTGAATAAGGATTTGAGATAAATCCTGAACTTTGGCATTATACACAGAATGGATAATGAAGGATATAGTTACCTTTCCTAGAATTTGACAATTAACCTAAAATTTTTCTTTCAGGATAAAGATAACTTCGCCCATACCCAGCAGGAAGTAATTTTAAGAATACGACGCCCACATTCCCAAAGAGGTGGTGTGGGGCAGGTGGTTTTTTGGTCTGTTTAATGGGTTTTGGGTCTGGGATAATTTTCATTGTTTAGGGGGGTTGGTTACAAGTTGTTGTCAAGGGTTAGGAAAAAGGCTAAGCAGATTAGATTTAAGGTTCTTGTTTTTTTAAAAAAAAAAGAGAAAGAAAGAAGAAAAAGACAATTACTAGTTTTAAATACTTTACATTGGATTGGATTGTTTTATATTGTATACAAATTATATATATTGAAATTGATATTGTTAGAAAATGCTATATGTATATTTCTAATTGTACTTATACCGTACATTTAACAATGCAATTTTCTGATCCTTGAATATTATTATCAACTATTAGGATATAAAGAAATGAAAGTTAGTAGTTAGACATTACAATAGAACTTGTAGTCATATTAGATATGTTTTAAAAATTGAGCAGATATATTTTAGACAGGTCATCTTCAAACCATTCAGAGAACTACAGAATATGGCATTTAAAATGTTTTAATAACTTAGAAAATTTTTCTTTTTTGTTATGACTATGAGACATGTCGGCTCCTGGCAGTACCAATCTACTTCAGAGAAAATATGGGCATTGAAGAAACTGCATATGGAGTTAGCTTTGATTGTGGCAAAAGTTAGCCACTGGACAACAAAGTATCCTCGAATCAACTGCTGACAAAATGGACAGACAGGACATGAAACAAAGGACTACTGATTCTTGCCAAAACAAGTGTGGTTATGGCTTTATCAAAAGGCATCTTCTGAGGCCAGGACAATATGGCACCATCCCTGAAGTGGCCTTTGCAATTCGGAAAAGGTACAGTGCCCTTTTCTTCGAAGGCAGCTGAACAGGCAGTGGGCCGATGGCTTCTGATGTGCTATGGAACTGCAGCTGAAGCAGTTATTCTTGAAGAGTAACTAAGCTCATGACTCTCAATAGTAGACTGGCATTTGATAGAGGGATGTGGAGAAGAACGGGATGCTGAGATGAAGCCGTATATACACAGTCAAGAAGAATCGACAGTTGAATTAAAACACCATCAACAATTTCCAGAATTTAAAATCCTGAATTTGACACTAGTGGAATTCAGGTGTTTCTGGTACATGGACTTCTCTCACCCAAAATGAGGTTGAACTGTTGACCTTGTGTACATCCTACTTCACAAATGAGTCTGTCAGATACGCTAAGCCTATAGGCTGAAGATGATGGCCCAGCACTGCGAAGAAACCTCAGGTGACTTTCCAGGCAGCTGGCTGTTTCTGTCAACTCACAAATTTCTTGGAAGTTGCTTGCATGCACTTCCTGTTTTTATTTTTGTTAGCTAATATTATTTCCTTCTTGGGTCTCTGAGGGAGTTGAAGATTAGTTAGTTATAGTTGAAGATTAGTTAGTTATAGTTGAAGGTTAGTTAGTTATAGTTGAAGATTAATTAGGATAGAAAGTGAATTAGATATATTTTGGACTTACCAAAATAGGATAGATAATGGAATTATTTTCTCTGAATTTGTCAAATAAAAATGAACTAGACATTGTTTAGACATTTATTACTTGTATATATTGTATATAGTTATTGTACTTTTGTATATAGTTTTTCTTTTGTTAGTTATAAGCTTTTTCTTTTTTTCCTTTTTATTAAAATAGAAAAGGGGAAATGTGGTGGTATTTTACTTGTACTGAAATGTGATTTTAATTGTATGTTAATAAAGTTGCCTGGGGGTCAGAGCTATTAGAGCCATAGCAAGTGCGTGGCGGTGGTGGCGCATGCCTTTAAGGACCTGGAGGGCAGTACATATAGGCAGTGACGAGGGAGTCACATGTTTGGGTTTACAACCAATGAGAAGGCAGAACAGCTAGACTATATAAAGACATACACACAGGAAGTAGGCCCCTTTTGGAGAGCTCTCTTGACTGAAGAGGATCGCTGAAGCAGGAAGGTTGAGGCTCTTAGCTCTGACCTCTTACCTTTCTTCTCTGAATCGGCTCTGTGTTTCTTATTTAATAAGACGGTTGGTTATATCTACAATGTTTTCTCTTATATGTGGATGATTACTTTGAAGCTTTAGAGGTATGTGTTTCATTTAGAATATCCATAGAGATTAGATAGCTTGTAAGGAATCAGAAAGAGACAAGTAAGGGGAGGAATCTTCTAAGGAATTGGAACTAGAACATAGTATTATAGAGGTATAAACAGGGAATTAGAAGTAGTCAATGGGGAGGTAGATGGGATAGTAGGGTAATGGAGATAACAAGGGAGTGATAACACTAATGTGCTTTTGAAAACAATATGGAAACTTACTACTATAGAAACTTCCTAAAATACATACATAAACTGAATTTAAACAAAGTTACCAAATAATTTGGGGATATACTATCCCAAATAAACATATATGCTGCAAAAAAAATCCACAATACCAGGAATGAGTTATATTGTTTTGAGTCATTTGCAGAAAGAGTCACAGTGACATACCTCTCAAACTTTACAAGTTATTGTCAATGCTATTAGTTACCCTCTAACACCTGATGGTAAGACCCTATTTCTTAAGACACCACATATTTATGTTATCAAATATGGAAAAATCAAGCTTGTGCTCAACTAGAAGATTCACTTATAATGACTAGTATTCATAGTGCCAGAAGCTTCTGTGCGTAATAGAGGAGAAAAGTTGTTATTTTTACCCAACTATGAGCTCTGAATGCAACAACACTGACCTACCTACTAGATATACCAACTGGTATAGTAGTAAAACAAATTTTACGGGACTAACCACCTACCATTTGATTGGATTTAAAGGCTACTCCATGAAATCAAGCCCATAACTAACACTGTTAATGAGGCTAAGAACCTAAGAACAAATAGATCCTGGGCCCCAAGGAAAGTCTATTAAAATTATTCTGTTAAATCTAAACAGCAATAGAATGACTTCTAACAATATGTTGCTATACTTGTAGTTCAGTACATTACTGAATAGTAATCAGAGAAGTGTCTTGCAATAGATGATATTTAACACCTCTAGAGGCCTACAATTAAACAACATGCAGAAACATTGAAGCATTGAAACAGTAAGAAACATTGGAGCATTCATCCCTAAATAGCGTATCTGTAACACAGCTACGCCCCTTAGGCCCAGGAATCTATGCAGATGAGTAGACATAAATGTAGGATGAATTTTGAAATGGTCCTATTAATAAAAAAACCTGAAGCCAGATATTGGGGTGAAAAGTTGAGAGACAAGAAAAGCAGAAAGAAGCCAGCCACATTCTCACCCCCTTGGAGATCCTCAGCCAAAGAGACCTACTTCCTGTATACCCACATGCCTTTCTTTTCTGCTATCTCATTTCCTCTCTGCCCAGCTACATTACTTCCTTTTCCTGCCCAGATCTGTCACTTCCTGTCTGTCTGTACAGAACTCCAGACCTTTATGGTTAAGTAGTGTCGGAATTTAAGGCATATGACACCACAACTGGCTCTGTTCCCAGTGTGGCCTTGAACTCACAGAGATCCAGAGGGATCCCTGCCTCCCTAGTGATAGGATTAAAGGTCTGTGCTACCATTGTCTAACTTCTGTGTTTAATATAGTGGCTGGCTTTTTCCTCTGATCCTCAGATTAAACCTTTTTTTTTTCAATCAGAATTTATTTCTTTCTTTCGAGACAGGGTTTCTCTGTGTAGCTCTGGCTGTCCTGGAACACACTCTGTCTATCAGGCTGGCCCTGGACTCTGAGTGCTGGGATTAAATAGCAAGGACAGAGGCTGGGGACCTGGTAGTCACTCAATTCCAGGACAGCCAGGGCTCTGCAGAGAGATCCTATCTCAAAAACCCAAAGCAAAACCCAGAAGTGCTGGTGATGACCCAAATGGAAAGTGTAGAAAAAGAAAGTGCAATTTTTTTTTCAGAAAACTGCATCACCAGAACATGCCCTCAGGGACCACAGTCCCTGCCCTTGACAGGACTAATCACAGTGCAGGCCTGACCCTTGAATGGCTCCAGGCAGCCTGTCCTGCCAATTTGTGAGCGTTTCCTCAGATAAACTTTTTTGGGAGACACAGATACAATATCACCACACATAAAGATTATAAGAGCAAAAGATGTTGTTTCAAGCCAATAGTATTTTCCAGACATAACAGTGCTAGTACACATATGAATTTACAAATCTGTTACAGGATACACAAAATTTTCACAAGAAAAAAAGAAACAATCCCAGCAAGAGAAGCTGAAGTGAGAACAAAGTGATACATTGAACCAAGAATCTATTTGTAGTTGATAGGTGCTAGGGAGAAGAAAATTAAGTCTCCTTAATGGATTAACACTGGATAGATCTAGCATGATCCAGAGCTGGCCTCACGGTTGGAAGTAATTACCCAACACAAATTGAACTGTGTAGCTTTTTTGTGTTGTTTTATTTTAGAGAGGTAAAGAACATAAAGTTGGATGGGTAGATAGTGGAAAGTATTACAAGGAGTTAAGTAATGTATGGGAAAGAATGTGATCAAAATGCATTGTCTAAAATTTTTAGAATATAAAAAAGATAACAAAGTACACAAGAAAATTTATAGAAAAGTGGATAAAACTAGGAAAAAATTATACCATGTGAGTTAACCCACACCTAGAAGGACAAATACTGAATGTTATTCTTACATGCATATGCTGTGGGATGTATGGCAAATGTGTTGCTGATTAATCAATAAAACACTGATTGGCCGTTGGCTAGGCAGGAAGTATAGGCGGGGCAAGGAGGAGAATAAAGCTGGGAAGTGGAAGGCTGAGTCAGAGAGACACTGCCATCCACCACGATGAGAAACAGCTTGTGAAGATGCTGGTAAGCCACGAGCTATGTGGCAAGATATAGATTAAAGGAAATGGATTAATTTAAGCTATAAGAACAGTTAGCAAGAAGCCTGCCACGGCCATACAGTTTGTAACCAATATAAGTCTCTGTGTTTACTTGGTCGGGTCTGAGAGGCTGTGGGACTGGCAGGTGAAAGAGATTTGCCCTGACTGTGGGCCAGGCAAGAAAACTCAAGCTACAAATGGCGTCCAACGTGGTGGCAAGAGTTTCCACCTATAAACTGAGAAAAAAAGATTCTAAAACGGAGCTAAAAACAGTTCCTAATTGTCTCTCTCAAATGAGCGGCAGCTGATGGTATCAGCTACTGGTGGTTTCCTGGCGTGCATGCTCAACCTGCAGTATGGCGGGAATCAGGCCTCTGCAAGTGGCACATTAAGCTGCGTGGTGGATTTAGCCTTTGCAGGTACAAAACAAAAAAAGAGGTTTTTGGGCTACATGCTGCTTGGATAAAAGCATAGACCCACGATAGCTCCCAGAGCTGGTGGTAAACGTAGCCATGTTGGGAAGCTGAGGTGGGCGGAGCCAGCAGCCACAGCTGCTGCAGTTTAAATAAGACAGATTCAGATGTAATAGTTTACAATGTATGTAAAAGATACGTAGGCTTGAAAAAGACAAAAAAGGTGATATATAGAGTTATAGAAACAAATACATAGTTTTAAAAAATAAAGTCATTAAAGAGACAGTAAAGGTAGTATAAAAAATAAGCCACGTGAAGATGAATATTACACAGAGAATCTGGATTGTGTTGTCTTTGGGATTCTTAACTGCAGAGAAATATTTGATTGTAAAGGAAGCTGAGCTAAACCAATATGTATACTTTAAAGATACCTTGACTTCAAAATTTGGATATAAGGATATGTTGCTTTGGAAAAGAGTCTCTTTTGTTTCCACAGAAAGCCAGAGGCTATGGATTTGTTCAAGATTAAGATACATCAGGTTTGACCAGCCAAGACCCCCTGAAAGATCTCCGATGACACCATGGCCCAGACGATCCAACATCCAGAATGTTTTGAAGGCATCTGGCTCAGACAATACAGCCTCATGGACTATTCCATAATTCTAAAATTTTCTTTGTTTCCCCATAAGATACAGCGCCCCCCTCCAGCAGGAAGTAGTAAGAGAAGCTACGCCCAAATTCCCAAATTATATGTAATTTTACTTTGTTAAGGTTAAAACATTCCTTTTTGGAAAAAAAAGGGGGGAAGTGCTGTGGGATGTATGGCAAATGTGTTGCTGATTAATCAATAAAACACTGATTGGCCGTTGGCTAGGCAGGAAGTATAGGCGGGGCAAGGAGGAGAATAAAGCTGGGAAGTGGAAGGCTGAGTCAGAGAGACACTGCCATCCGCCACGATGAGAAACAGCTTGTGAAGATGCCGGTAAGTGTCAGGGACCAAACATGGACCATGGAAAAGTACTAGCTAAGCCAGAGAACAAGCCCCTACCCTAAACCGGATGCCCCCAAAGATAAGGAACAGGTCAGGCAGGTCAGGTAGCATAGCAACAGAACAATGGGCCCTGACCAGTGACCTTACCACCTAGCAGCCTCACGACTTGCACGACTTGCACGTAGCCCTTCACCTGCACGTCCCCCTTCACCTGCACGTACGGCACGTCGTGCACCCCTTCCCCCCTTCCTGCCCCCTCCCATACTATATAAGCCTTGCTGAGGAGAATAAAATTTGCAGCTTGATCAGAACACACTGTCTTGCTGTCGGTCTCTCGTGTCTCCCCCGTCCCTCTCATTCTCTCCCACAGGTGGGTCGCCCCCGTTGATACCCCGCTGGCCGGGGCAACTGGCGCCCAACGTGGTGGCTCGACCCTCGCCTCGTCGGGAGTTGAACGTCCTTCTCCGGGAAAGCCCAGACGTCTGGTGGAGATTTTTGGTGATCGTCCGTTGAGACCGCCCGACTCGACGCCCCTTCTTGACGATCCGGAGGAGAGCGGGAAGGACGAGGTTAGTCTAAACTTAGGCTTAACCATGGGACAGGGAAGTTCTTCCCATGACCTTTTCCTTAAGGGCATTAAAGAGGCCCTCAAGACACGAGGGATAAGGGTTCGTAAAAAAGATCTCAACAAATTCTTTAGTCACTTAGAAGACTGTTGTCCCTGGTTTCCCCAAGAAGGAACGATTGATGAAAAACGTTGGAAAAGGGTGGGTGACTGCCTTATTGACTACTACCGCGTCTTTGGCCCAGATAAAGTCCCTGTCGTAACCTTTTCCTATTGGAACCTTGTTAACGATATCCTCAAAATCCAAAAAACCTCCCCCTCCCCTGACATCGAGTCAGTTATTTCTCAGGGACAAAAAGTCATGAAAGAACAGTCTCGTCCCCCCTCTCGCGCTGATTCACATCCTCCCCACTCCCCCCGACCCCCTTCACGAGCACCCTCTGTACAGGAGATTAAAAATATGGAAGAAGGAGCCCAATCACCCCCACCCCAGTCTATCTACCCCTCCCTTCAGGATCTTGACCCAGCCCCCCTTAACCCTGGCGATGAGGCCGGTCAAAAAAAAGAGGCTGCCAAATATAATTTTGATTGGCCACCTCCTGTGTCCTTGGCCCCCTTAACCCCCCTCTCACAAAAGCCACTTCCAACAAAGACACCATACAATCTTACTCAGCCCCCTCCTTATGATACCCCTCCCATTGCCCCCTTTTGTGCCCCCGTCATTGAGGCCCCTGCGGGTTCACCGCTGGCACTCCCAATGCTGACCCCCGATGATTCAGAAATTCCCCCTAATCTCGTAACAGAATTACAGCGCCTACAGGGCACACTTCGGGCCCGCAGACAACACCTGGCCCTTCTAAAGGAACTACGCTCCCTTGATCAGGAGCTCTCCGATCTTGCCCTGGGTGCCCCGAAAACGCGGCCTTCCCCCACATTTCCCTCACTCAAAAAACCTCGGCCACAGCCAGTTTTGGCTTTTCCCGTTACCCGAAGCCAGACAAGTGGATCAGATCCGCCAACTTTGCCCGAGATGGAGGAATTGCCTGCCCTTGAAGAGGAGGGAGAGACACTCCACGAGGAGGGGCCCCCGGTTACGGGCTCCGGGGCCGATCAGGGCCCCCCACCCGGTCAGTCTTACCAAAAACTTAGCTTTCGCTTTGTTGAGCGCCTTAAATCAGCCTGTGCTCAATATGGCCCCACCGCTCCCTTCACCCTTGCATTGCTAGAAAACCAGAGTGAGGCCTGGCTTACGCCAAACGATTGGTATTTTCTGGCCCGTGCTGCCCTGTCTGGGGGCGATTTTGTCCTATGGAAAACTGACTTTTCAGAAAACTGCCGTGAGACGGCCCAGCGCAATGCTGATGACCCTTCCTCAAAACACTGGACCATTAATAAACTACTTGGAAAAACTCCTTATGACAAAAATGAGGTCCAGGCCACCTTTCCACCCGGCTTATTGGCCCAGATTCAGGTCGCAGGCCTTCGAGCCTGGAAGCGGCTTCCCCAAAAAGGTGCCGCTACCACCTCATTGGCCAAGGTGCGTCAGGGACCAGATGAGCCCTATAGTGATTTTATATCCCGTCTTAATGATGCTGCTGAGCGCCTCCTGGGCTCAGGGGAAAGCGAAAGCACATTTGTTAAACACCTCGCCTTTGAAAATGCAAACCCAGCCTGTCAGGAGGTCCTCCGCCCCCACCGAGATAGGGCCCCCCTTTCTGAGTACATCCGCCTTTGTGCTGGAGTAGGCTCTGCCCACACCATAGGTTTGGCTATTGGCGCAGCCCTAAAGTCGGCAGGCGCCCAAGATTTGAGATCCCAGCAAAGTCGCCTTTGCTTCTCCTGTAAACAACCGGGACATTTTGCTCGGGAATGCCCTAAGAGGATCCTTGCCCCCTTGGGGGGTACGGCCACGATGCCCCAGCCCGGGGTCACCACTCGGCCACTGCCAACTACCCCATGTCCTAGATGCGGCCGTGGCCTTCACTGGGCGAGAGAATGCAGATCTAAAACCAATGTTCACAGTCACCCGCTCCCTCCCCGCCCGTCGGGAAACTTCCTTCGGGGCCAGCCCCTGGCCCCTCCACTCCGGGGAGTGCCCCATGGGGCCTCGCAGGTTGCTCCCCAACTGTCTGCTCCCTCCAACGGGCAACCCCAGGTAGCGCAGGCTTGGACCTCTGTGCCGCCACCGACACAATACTAGACCCGTCCCAGGGCCCCCAAGTCATTCCTACTGGGACTTGGGGCCCCCTACCCCCAGACACCCATGCCCTTATCCTTGGCCGTGCCTCATCCACCTTAAGAGGTGTCCAGGTCTACCCCGGAATTATTGATAATGACTATACAGGAGAAATTAAGATTTTGGCCTCAGCACTCCAGGGTCTTGTTGCCGTCCCCCGCGGCACCCGCCTTGCCCAGCTGGTTACCATCCCGGCGCTTTCCTCTGATAACCCCGTTCAGTCCGCCCAGCCCCGAGGAGCTTCTCAGATTGGCTCATCGGAGGCTTATTGGATTCAGCCTATTTCCCACTCTCAACCCACACTAACCCTTAAACTAGATGGCAAAAAATTCCAGGGGATTCTGGATACTGGCGCTGATGCCACTGTGATCTCCCAAGACCACTGGCCCGCCTCCTGGCCCCTCACCCCTTCCCTCACTGACCTCAAGGGCATAGGTCAATCCAACAACACCCTCCAATCCTCTAAAGTTCTGACCTGGTCAGATGAGGAGGGCAACCAGGGTACTGTCACCCCCTTTGTGGTCCCTGGGCTCCCTGTTAACCTTTGGGGCCGAGATATTCTCTCCCAAATGAAAGTCATCCTCTGTAGCCCAAATGAGGTGGTTACCCAACAAATGTTACGAATGGGCTTCATCCCAGGCAAGGGTCTCGGTAAATTTCAACAGGGCCAAACCCAACCCATTGTTCCAACTAATAAGACAGACAGACTCGGTCTCGGCTTTGAGGGTTTTTAATTGAGGCCACTGCTCCCCCTGTACACCATGCAGACAAAATCACTTGGCTTACCCATGAACCTGTGTGGGTAGACCAGTGGCCTCTGCCACAAGAAAAACTACAGGCGGCAGAGATGTTGGTACAGGAACAGCTCGCCGCCGGTCATATTGAACCATCCAATTCCCCCTGGAATACGCCCATCTTTGTTATAAAAAAAAAATCTGGAAAATGGAGACTCCTCCAAGACCTACGAGCCATTAATAAGGTTATGCAGCCCATGGGCGCCCTCCAACCAGGCATGCCCTCACCCATTGCCATCCCTGAGGCCTATCACAAAATGGTTATCGATTTAAAAGATTGCTTCTTTACCATCCCCCTACACCCCGATGATCGAGCTTATTTTGCCTTTAGCCTCCCTCGGGTTAATTTTCAGGGCCCCATGCTCCGTTTTCATTGGCGCGTCTTACCCCAGGGAATGGCAAATAGCCCGACTCTCTGCCAAAAGTTCGTGTCTCAGGCGGTGGATCCCATACGCCAAAAATGGCCCTCTACTTATATCTTACATTACATGGACGATCTTCTTTTGGCTGCCCCTAGCTCCTCCATTCTAGAAGCAACCTTCCAAGATCTGTCACAAGCCCTTTGTGCTGCTGGCTTACAGCTCGCCCCTGATAAGATCCAGCGCTCCGCGCCCTTTAGTTATCTGGGCCTTGAATTGCATTCCAATCGAGTCTTGGTCCCGCGCATCCAGCTGCGAACAGATAACCTTACCACCCTTAATGATTTTCAAAAACTTCTCGGGGACATTCAATGGCTTCGACCATACTTAAAACTCCCTACCGCTGATCTTTTACCCCTCTATGACATTCTTCGGGGCCCCAGTGAACCCACCTCCCCCCGTCAATTGACCCCGGCTGCCCATAAGGCCCTGTCACTAATCACCAAGGCCATTTCCTCCCAAGCCTCTTTTCAGATTGATTATTCCCTCCCGCTGGTTTTTGTTGTTTTATCTACTCCCCATGTACCCACCGGGGTCCTTTGGCAGAGCCCCCCTTCCACATTAAGGGATCAGGGTAAACTTAAGGGTCATTCCCTCTTATGGATTCATATGCCTGCCAGTCATACTAAGGTTATTCCCACCTATCCCCAACTTGTTTCTTCCCTAATAATGCGCGGTCGCCAGACCTCGCGCCAGATCTTTGGTAAGGACCCCGATTCCATCCTAACCCCCTACACCCGCGAACAAACTCAATTTTTGTTCCAGACACTGGATTGTTGGGGTGTTGCCCTCTCGGGGTTCCTGGGCCTTCTTGACAACCACCTCCCTGATGACCCAGTCCTTCATTTTGCATGCACTCATCCCTTTATCTTCCCAAAAGTCATTTCCCCCAGTCCCTTGCCTGAGGCCCCGACCGTCTTTACTGATGGGTCAGCCAATGGTACTGCAGCTTATGCTTTTCAAGGTCACTCGTTTCCCTTTCCTTCGCCCTTTCGTTCAGCTCAGCTGGTTGAACTCTTTGCTGTTCTGCAGGTTTTTCAGGATTTCCATGATTCCCCCCTTAACATTTACACTGATAGTGCGTACATCGCTCATTCGATTCCCCTTCTTGATACGGCCCCCTTCATTAAGCCCACTTCCAATGCCACTCCCCTTTTTGCTCAAATTCAACAAAAACTTAGAGAACGCTCCCATCCTGTTTTCATTGGCCACATTCGTGCTCATGGGGAGCTTCCTGGCCCCCTCACAGAGGGAAACGCTCTGGCTGATACAGCCACTCGCCAGGTTTTTCCAGTCCTACAAGAGCCCATCCTATCGGCTTCTCACGCCCACCGCCTCCACCACCTTAATGCCAAAACCCTTCGGTTAAGGTTCAAAATCACAAAACAACAAGCTAGGGAGATAGTTAAACAGTGCCCTTCTTGTATAGTCTCCCATCCCGTCCCCCATGTTGGAGTTAACCCCCGTGGACTCCTGCCTAATATGATTTGGCAAATGGATGTCACACATGTTCCTGACTTCGGCAGACAAAAATATCTTCATGTTTCTGTTGATACATTCAGTGGATTTATTTTTGCCTCCCCTCATACTGGTGAGGCCGTCAAGGACGTTATCGCTCACCTCCTGGTCTGCTTCTCTACCTTGGGTGTCCCAAAACAAATAAAAACAGACAATGGCCCAGCATATACCAGTGGAGGACTTAAACGGTTCCTCCAACAATTTGAAATCTCTCACACTACTGGTATCCCTTACAATCCTCAAGGTCAGGGCATTGTAGAACGGGCCCACCAGACCTTAAAAACATGGCTCTCTCGATTAAAGATGTCGGAGCTTTCCTTCGTCTCCCCCCGAGACCGTCTGAGCCATGCCCTCTTTGTTCTTAACTTCCTCACCCTGGATGGTGAGGGTCGATCAGCAGCTGACCGCCATTGGCACCCCTCAGCGGATGCCAGCCGCCCTTTGGCCATGTGGCGAGACCCCCTTACAGGTGTTTGGAATGGTCCAGATCCTGTACTTATCTGGGGCCATGGCTCTGCTTGCATCCTTGACCAGACACATGACGCCCCGCGCTGGCTCCCTGAGCGCCTGGTCCGATCTGTAAATTTACCTAACATACCCAGGGGGTCGACTAGCCCCTCTGAGGACCCTTTTTCTTCTCTTCCAGATGCTAAAGCTACCATCAAAGACTAAGACCCCAAAGGGATGGAGACCACCCATAAAGCTGCCCATCGTGAGTCAGCTGACTGTCTGGGGTCTCGTACTCCTCCTTCCGAGCCTCAGCCTCTCTAGCCTACCCCGAAACACCAATCGCCACCAGCCCTTAAACCATACCTGGCAGGTGCTGACAGGGCGACAAGATGTTATCTGGCAAACTTCCCTAGTCACCCATGCCCCCTGGTGGCCTGACCTTTATCCTGACCTTTGTAAAATGGCCGCTTTAACATCCCCTGATTGGCATGTTGATGATCAACCCCCTACCGGAAGGGCTCCTGAGCTTTTTGATTCTTATCATGACCCCAGGCCTCGACCCCCTGGGTGTGCAAATCAGGCCCAGAGAAAAAAACTTGCCACCCTCAGTTTTTATGTCTGCCCTGGTCATCATCGACCTCGCAATCTTCTCCACAAATGTGGGGGAGCTGGAGATCTTTTTTGCAAGTCTTGGGGATGTGAGACTACGGGCAATGCCTATTGGCACCCCTCTTCTTCTTGGGATTTTATTACTGTTACCAATAATTATTCCATTGGGCATATTAATACTTATCATGGCACCCCTGATTGCTCTTCCTGGTGCCACCCACTAAAAGTTACCTTCACCGAGGCCGGAAGAGCTCATTCAGCCTGGGAGGCGGGCCTCACTTGGGGCCTTCGCCTATTTCAGGAGGGAAGAGATACAGGCATCACCTTTATCATTAAACTTTTGAAACAGCCTGTCAATTCCCCTAACCCTGTTGCCATCGGTCCCAACTCTCTTCTTGGCAACAATGATTTCCCTACAACCAATATATCTCAGACATCCACGGGTTTTTCTCCTACGTTCCCACCTCCCCCACCAACTACCAAAGATATAATTACCACCCTTATCACAAAAACCTACCAGGTACTTAATACCTCTAAGCCTGATTTGGTTGACTCCTGCTGGCTTTGCTATCATTCTGCGCCCCCATTTTATGAAGGAGTGGCTGTTGATTTAGATTTCTCCCTAACTACTGACCCACATGATTGTCGCTGGCAACAGCCACCCACATCTCGCCTTACACTCTCCCAAGTTATGGGCTCAGGCCGCTGCCTTGTCACCCAAGGCACTACCATCCCCCCTGCTTATCAGCCCCTTTGTAATATCACAGATAACCTAAATACCTCCCTTAAGTCTGGATATCTTCTCCCTGCCAATGATACTTGGTGGGCCTGTACTGATGGCCTAACACCATGCATTTCTCTTCATTTAAATAATCCCTCTGCCCCCTTATTCTGTATATTAGTTCAACTCATCCCTAGGCTAACCTATTATTCCCCAGATCAATTCTCGAGAAGATGGGAAGAGAAGACTCTGACAGAGACGGCTGCCCTCGCGCCCCCCCATCGCTCAAAAAGGGAACCTGTGACTGCGGTTACCCTGGCTGTCCTCCTGGGGGTCGGGGCTGCAGGAGCCGGCACTGGTATAGCTTCCCTAGTTTTATCTAATCAACATTATTCAGAACTTAGAATTTCCATAGATGAGGATATAGCGCAGCTTGAGCGAGGCATTTCCGCCCTTGAATCCTCCCTCACCTCCCTTTCAGAGGTGGTCCTCCAAAACCGCCGAGGGCTTGACCTCCTCTTTTTACAGCAAGGAGGTCTCTGTGCTGCTCTTAAAGAAGAGTGCTGCTTTTATACTGATCACACAGGAGTAGCAAGGGATAGTATGGCCAAGGTCCGGGAAGGCTTAGAGAGGCGCAAAAAAGAAAGAGATCAAGAGCTAGGCTGGTTCCAAAATTGGTTCTCTGCATCTCCCTGGCTAACCACCCTCCTACCGTCCCTTCTGGGACCCTTGGTTGGCCTCATTGTTGTCTTGACATTCGGCCCTTGGGCCTTGTCTCGACTAACTCGATTCGTGCGTGGTCAGCTGGCCGAACTTCAGGCAAAACAAATTCAGGTTCATTACCATCGCCTCGATCTCCATGATCGTGGTCTCGATGAACCAGATACAGACTCCATATCAGCACAGGCCCCTCCGCCCAGGGGAGGATGCACCTGTGCCTGGGAGCTGGAGCCCACTGCATAGGGGATTGAGGGTGCAGCTGGGACTGCAGAAGGCAGGGAGACTAAAAGTGCTCCACCATCCTGGGTGCCTTGGATGATATGCTCTATTGCATGGCGGTTATGCAGACCCTATACCCTTTCCTCCCGAATTCAAACCCGCCCCCTGTAAAAACTGCATCGTTCCAGCCTCCTTCGGGGCATGTGGGGACGCCTGCATGGACCGACAGTCAATAATGGAACTTATCAGGGATAGAGCCTCTGTCACCCCTCTCCCGTCATGGCAAAAACATTTGGGCCTCCTTTCTTTGTTTTGCTATACATATAAAAGGGGGATATGTCAGGGACCAAACATGGACCATGGAAAAGTACTAGCTAAGCCAGAGAACAAGCCCCTACCCTAAACCGGATGCCCCCAAAGATAAGGAACAGGTCAGGCAGGTCAGGTAGCATAGCAACAGAACAATGGGCCCTGACCAGTGACCTTACCACCTAGCAGCCTCACGACTTGCACGACTTGCACGTAGCCCTTCACCTGCACGTCCCCCTTCACCTGCACGTACGGCACGTCGTGCACCCCTTCCCCCCTTCCTGCCCCCTCCCATACTATATAAGCCTTGCTGAGGAGAATAAAATTTGCAGCTTGATCAGAACACACTGTCTTGCTGTCGGTCTCTCGTGTCTCCCCCGTCCCTCTCATTCTCTCCCACAGGTGGGTCGCCCCCGTTGATACCCCGCTGGCCGGGGCAGGTAAGCCACGAGCCATGTGGCAAGGTATAGATTAAAGGAAATGGATTAATTTAAGCTATAAGAACAGTTAGCAAGAAGCCTGCCACGGCCATACAGTTTGAAAGCAACATAAGGCTCTGTGTTTACTTGGTCAGGTCTGAGAGGCTGTGGGACTGGCAGGTTAAAGAGATTTGCCCTGACTGTGGGCCAGGCAAGAAAACTCAAGCTACATGCATATCATACTCCTGAATCTGTAATTTTGTATATTTAACATATGGTGCCTCTGCAAGCCAGGAAACTAGAAAATAGACAGTTGGAGACGAGGAAGAGGTTGCTTTAAGTAACATGTAGGTAAAATGTGAGTGGAGAAGGGGAATGTTTCTGGTGTGCACAATCAAATAGGAAGGTGGAGGAAGTTAAGAACAGGACAACACAAAGTGAGGATTAATCAAAGTGAAAAGAGTATGAAAAAGCAAAATGGAAACATATCACTTGATAACACAACTAAATGACAAAGAGGGGATTTTGAAGTCAGATACCCCACAAGAATACATAATGCCAGTCCTATAAATAATGTGCCACTAAACAAAATTAACAGGCCATGTGACTTGGTATATTTCCCTAGGAGCTATTGATTATAGAGATCCTATAGACACCAAAACAGGATCTTGCCATTCCTCTTGATTTTGAGAATAAACTAGTTCATAGTACCTTATTGATGAAGATACTACAAACCTTAAATACAAGAAATAAAGAAATCAAGACATAATTGAGCTGAAAGCTTCCTCCATAGTTGTTACATTTCATAGTTGCCCATGTTGCTATGCAGGCTCCTGGGTGAATAAAGCATCAGTAGTCTTACTTGGCCATGAACTCTATGAGCTACAATACTAACTTCAAAGAAGATGTGCCTATTTGATGAATTGTGTCACAACTGTCAAAAGGGTAACCAACTACTACCTGATTGGGATTCAGATCCTCTCCACAAAATAAAATTCATGCCAAGCATGTAAATCTGGTACAAAACCTAAGACTGAGAATGTCTAAGGTCTTCTGTAAGGGAGAGAATCCACTACTGCTTATAAGGTAAATTGACATAGTATCAAATAGTTTTCTAAATATATGTTTATACACAAAGAAAAAGGATTTTCACATTCTCAATTAGAGAAACTCAGTTTAGTAGCAAAAGGTTGTGAATACAGAGACATATAACTGCTCAAGTTGCTGAAAGTAGGTAAAGGTAGAATGTTCAGCTAAAAAGATAACATTTATGTCAGTCACTCAAGGATTCTGAGAACGCTGTAGAAAAGAGGCAGTTGTCTTACAGAATAAAAAGAGTAACATGTAAATAAAAAGAGATGTTAAATAAAATAGAAGGAATGGTCAGACTCATAAGAGACTGAACATAGGATGGTCTATGAAATGCCATTTTCTGGGCATGATACAGCTGTTCCAATATAAACTCAAGATAACTGCAATTGCCTACACATCATATAGAAGAAAAGGCCTTTCAATAGCCAACAGTGAATGCGTGAGGGAGAAAAGGGGTCCTGCTCTCAATGCTTACTGAATTAGACCATTGATAGATTGTTGGACATGTTGAGTCACCACTATCAGTGATTAAAAACAATGATAACTCCATTATGCTCCTATGGCAGCTATAAACCCTCACAGATATCCCTGGTTAAACACTTGGAGTTTCAAGACAATATATATATATAAAGATTTTTTTTAACTTACAAATTTCAGGCCTTAGCTTGACTTAGTTTCTAGCCAGCTTTTCTTTTTTTAACATTTTTTTTATTCAGTTCACATAACAACTACAGATCCCCTTCTCATTCTTCCTCCTGCTCCCTGCTCCCATCTTCTCCGGCAACCCACCTCCCCATTTACTCCTCCAAAAGGGTAAGGCCTGCCATGGGGAGTCAACAGAGCCTGGTACATTCAGTTGAGGCAGGACCAAGTCCCTCCTCCCTGCCTCAAGGGTGAGCAAGGTGGCCCACCACAGGTAATGGGATCCAGAAAGCCACCTCATGTACCAGGGATATATCCTGATCCCACTGCCAGGGGCCCATCAAACAGTCTTAGCTACACAACTGTGTCCCACATGCAAAGGTTCTAGCCCAGCCCCATGCAGGTTCAACTGCTGTTGGTCTAAAGTTAGTGAGTTCCTATGAACTTTAGTTGCTCAGTTGTCTCTGAAGATTTCCCCGTCAAGATCTTGACACCCCTTGCTCACATAATCCTTCCCACTCTTTAACTGAACTCCCAGAGCTCAGCCTGGTGCTTGCTTCTGGATCTCTGCATCTGCTTTCTTCAGTTACTAGATGAAGGCTATGATGACAGTTTGGGTATTTACCAATCTGATTACCAGGATAGGCCAGTTCAGGGACCCTCTACACTATTGCTAGTAGTCTAATCTGGGGTTATCCTTGTGGATAACTGGGAATTTCCCTAGTACCAGGTTTCTCCCTTATCCCACAATGTCTCCTTCTATCATATCCCTTTCATTCCTCTCCCACTCCATCCCTCTCCCAGCTCGACCATCTTGTTCCCTCATGTTCTCACCTCATACCACAAGGACACTTGCTCAAATGTGTTCATAGCAGCACTATTCATAATAACCAGAACCTGGAAACAACCTAGATGCCCCTCAACTGAAGAATAGATAAAGAAAATATGGCACATATACACAATGGAGTACTACTCAGCAGTAAAAAAAAAATGACATTACGAAATTTGCAGGCAAATGGATGGAACTGGTAAATATCATCCTGAGTCAGATAATCCAGACTCAGAAAGACAAACATGGTATGCACTCACTCATAAGTGAATACTAGATGTAAAGCAAAGGATAATCAGACTATAACGTGCAACTCCACAGAAGATAGGAAACATAGAGGACTCTAACAGGGACACATGAAATCACCTTGGGAAGGAGGAACAGAGATTTTCATGAGTAAACTAGGGATGAGTGGAGAGCAATAGAGGGGCAGCAACAAAGACTTTTAAGGAACACAGGGGTTTGAAAGATATCTATGATGGTCAATTAAAATAATTTTAAAATATAAAATAATAATACATACACTGTGATAATCTCTTTCTCTTAAGAAAGTGAGCAATGAGTAAAGGTACCACATTATGTTCAGCCAACAAAGAATTAAACATTTCTAGAGCAAAATTCCATGATATATTTTTGACAGGGAATTTAAAAGATGCTAAAAGTTATTTTACATTTTTTAATCTCACAATTTCTCTTGTATGTTGCAACTCCAAGTGTGAAATTGACACATTCAATGAAGAATGAACAGAAGACACAAGTAAATCTCTTAGGAAGTAAGTAAAATACATATATAACATATGTAAATAAAATGCTACAGAAAATTTAAAATTATAGGACACATTTTAACATAAAATGGAACATTTGTATCATCTCCACTCTTCTTCCTTAACAGAAAACCAAGGGAAATGATTAATATTAATCTAATCACTAGAGAAACTATTATGAGTTGGGTCTAATTAATCATCTTACTTTATTGAATATGATATGTAAACATGGATATAGAAGAGAAAAATTAATTAGTTTCTGAAAAGACAAGATTTTTACTCTGACATAAAACGCTAAAATTAGATTACAAGAGTACCCAAATTGAGTCTAATGAAGTTTTTGTAGCATAAAAGGAATGAAATTAAAAATGATATTTAATAAGTGATAATAATTTGACCTAAAGGATTATCAGAATATTAAATAGTACATAATGATAAAATAGAATGAGATTTTAATTTCTAGATAACAAAAAGTTAAATTAAATTGATAATATCTTTATTCTTTTACGTTATTAATAGTATTCCATAATTCAGAACAATGAACCATTCATTTTATAGGTATGTTCACATTCCTTAGTGATCTACTGTGAAACAGTTTTACTTTTTAAAATACTCTTGGCTAATAGCAAAAATGTGTAGGAAAGCTAAGAATTATTTGACTTGGATGTAGAATATAACCTCACTATTTCCAAGATAAAATTAATTACTTTTATTATTTTAAGAATGGATTTAATGTCTTCTAATACATATGCCAGCTAATTTCTTTTAAATTATTTTAAGTGTTTTATAGTTGCCATTGTCATAGAATCCAATAAGCAAGTAGAGAATTTACATTCTTAGTAACATAGACTAAAATCTTGTCAGTACCTCTGTACTCATTATGTAAAGGTGAATAAATGAGAACTAATTATTTTTATATACTTTAATGCATTCTACAGTCACTCCCACAATCGGGGGGAATTAAAATGTTAAGTGCTACATAACTGAAGGTCTATATTATAGTAAACAATTGTTTTTATCAACAGCTTTCACATTCATTTTCATATTCTTTTTTATAATACATTTAAAATTTAAATATTGTTTCTTCTTGTTGATGAGGAAATAATCTTTGTGAAAATGAAATAGAGTTTGTATAGAGGGTTATTAAGAAGTTTGAAAACATAGCTGTACATTACTTGTTCATGACTCTACAGCACATAGTCTTCACATCTTTAAGTACTCATAGATTAGACCACAGAATATAATTTATCAGTTGAAATTAATTCAAAGTTCAGTACAGTGTTAGAGGATATGTTTTTTATTCACAAATCTTAGAGGAATGACTGTTTAAAACAATTTATTTTTATGTATAACAGGGATTTATTTATATAAAATGTTGCGTTCTAGAAAATTTAGAAATATTACACAATAGTAATATTATTTAAATACATTTATGTGTAAATAAGTAATTCAAATATTAATTAAAACCACACTAATTTGAACCTGTGACAAGCAGCATTCTAAGATGATCCACAAGATTCAACTCACTGGTGTATACAAGAGGTGTAATTTTCTCTGTATTGTATGTGGGCTGTACCTGTGACTATGATGTAGACTTTTCATTCTATGGCTATTAGTATGAGAAAACACCATTACTCTTCTGATTAAGTATAAATTATATGATATACCCCACAACAGATTACAAAGAGGAAACAAAGACTAAACTATGCTCTTTGGTCTCTGAAGATAAACAATAGCACTGTTTTGAGCAACAGGCTGTGGATACAGTATTGGGAATACATACATTGGTCTCTGAGAGGCCAATAGGAAGAAAAAGACATAAGCAACTGAAGTGAGACAACAACCACTGTCCTAGGAAGAGGAATTTGGGGAGTTTGTCCTGAGAAACATCAACTTTAGCCTGGTAGAACATGAGGACTGTCATGAAAGAAATCAGCCTCACTGTTTTAAGATACTTTGTGGTAAATAGTAAACAACAATAGAAAGCTTATTTAACTAACTACTAAATTTTTTTATTAATAATTTTTTTCATTCATTTTACACAGCAATGAAAGATTCCTCTCTTCTCTCCTCCCACCCCTCTCCAGCCTCCCCTCCCAACCCATCTCCTACTCCCTCCCACAAGAAGGCAAAGTCTCCCATGTGGAAGCACATTCAGTAGAGGCAACTCTAAGCCCTTCCCACCGCCTCAAGGCTGCACAAGGTGTTCATCATAGGCAGTGGGCTCCACAAAGCCCACTCATGCACCAGAGATGGATTCTGATCCTGCCACCAGGGGGCCTCCCAAGAAGATCAAGCGACACAATTGGCTCACCATACAAAGGGCCTGCCTATTCTAGTCCCATGTAGGCTCCACAGCCATTGATCCAACTTTCACGAGTTCCCTCTAGTTTGGTTTGGTCATCCCTGCATGTTTCTCCATCATGATTCTGATGCATTTGCTCATAGAATCCCTCTTCTATCTCTTTGACTGGACTCCTGGAGCTCTGTCTAGAGATTGGCTGTGGATTTCTGTATCTGCCTCCATCAGTAATTACAGAAAAGTTCTGTGATGACAGTTAGGGTATTCACCGGTCTGATCTCTGGGGCGAGCCAGTTCAATTCAGGCACCCTCTCCACTATTGCTATTAGCCCAGGCTGGGGTCATCCCAGGGGGATTCCTGGCAACTTCCCTAGTACCAGGTTTTTCTCTATCCCTATGATGTCTTTCTTTATCATGGTATCTCTTTCATTACATCCCCCCTTCCTCCCTGTTCCAGTTCAACCATCCCATTCCCTTATGCTCTCATCCCTTATCTCCTACCCTCCATTGTCCACCACTCATCCCCAGTTTACTCATGGCGATCTCATCTATTTCTCCTTCACATGGTGGTCCATGCGTCCCTCTTTGGGTCTTCCCTGTTCGTTAGCTTCTCTGGAGTTGTGGGTTGTTGTACGATTACCCTTTGCTTTATATCTAGTATCCACTTATGAGTGGGTACATACCATATTTGTCCTTCTGAGTCTGGGTTACCTCACTCAGGATGATATTTTCTTTTTCCATCCACTTGACTGCAAGTTTCATGATGTCATTGTTTTTTCTGCTGAGTAGTACTCCATTGTGTATATGTACCCCATATTCTTAACCCATTCTTCAGTTGAGGGGCATCTAGGTTGTTTCCAGGTTCTGGCTACTTTGAATAATGCTGCTATGAGCATAGTTGAGCATGTGTCCCTGTGGTATGATTGAGCATTCCTTGGGTATAGCTGGGTCTTGAGGTAGATGAATTCCTCATTTTCTGAAAAAACGCCATACTGATTTCCAAAGTGGCTGTACCAGTTTGCACTCCCACCAACAGTGGAGGAGTGTTCCCCTTCCTCCATATGCTCTCCAACATAAGCTGTCTGTGATTCTTTTGATCTTAGCCATTATGACAGGTGTAAGATGGTATCTCAGAGTCATTTTGATTTTCATCTCCCTGATAATTAAGGATGCTGAGCAATTCCTTAAATGTCTTTTGGCCATTTGAAATTCTTCCTTTGAGAATTCTCTGTGTACCACTATAGCCCATTTTTTAATTGGATTGTTTGATATGTTATGTCTAGTTCTTGATTTTCTTTTGTATTTAGGAGATCAGCCCTCTGTCAGATATGAGGTTGGTAAAAAATCTTTTCCCATTCTATAGGCTGTCATTTTGTCTTATTTACTGTGTCTTTTGCCTTACAGAAGCTTCTCAGTTTCAGGAGGTCCCATTTATTAATTGTTGTTCTCAGTGTCTGTGCTACTGGTGTTATATTTAGGAAGTGGTCTCCTGTGCCGATATGTTCAAGTATATTTCCTATTTTTTTCCATCAGATTCAGTGTAACTGGTTTTATATTGAGGTCTTTGATCCACTTGGACTTGAGTCTTTTGCATGGCGATAGATATGGATCTATTTACAATCTTCTACATGTTGATATGCAGTTAGGCCAGCACTATTTCTTGAAGATGCTTTCTTTTTTCCATCGTAGAGTTTTGGCTTCTTTGTCAAAAATCAGGTGTTCATAGGTGAGTGAGTTAATATCAGGGTCTTCATTTCGATTCCATTTGTCCATATGTTGTTTTTTATGCATATACCAAGCTGTTTTTCTTACTATAGCTCTATAGGTGGTTTTGCTGTACAGGATTCTTTTAGCTGTCCTGAGTTTCTTTGTTTTTCCAAATGAAGTTGAGTATTGTTCTTTCCAGGTCTGTGAAGAATTGTGTTGGGATTTTGATGGGGATTGCATCAAATCTGTACATTGCTTTTGGAAAGACTGCCATTTTTACTATGTTGATCCTTCCTATATGAGCATGGGAGATCTTTCCATTTTCTGAGATCTTCAATTTCTTTCTTCAGAGACTTAAAGTTCTTGTCATACAGGTCTTTCAGTTGCTTAGAGTTACCCCATTTATTTTCTATTGTTTGTGGCTATTGTAAAGGGTGATGTTTTTCTTATTTCTTTCTCATCCCATTTATCATTTGTATACAGGAGGGCTACTGATTGTTTTTAGTTAATCTTGGATCTTCCCACATTACTGAAGATGTTTATCAGCTGAGGGAGTTCTGTGGTAGAATTTTGGGGGTCACTTATGTATACTATCGTATCATCTGCAAATTGTGAAAGTTTTTTGTTTGTTTGTTTTTGTTTTTGTTTTTCGAGACAGGGTTTCTCTGTGTAGCTTTACGCCTTTCCTGGAACTCACTTGGTAGCCCAGGCTGGCCTCAAACTCACAGAGATCCTCCTGGCTCTGCCTCCCGAGTGCTGGGATTAAAAGCGTGCGCCACCACCGCCCAGCCGATTGTGAAAGTTTGACTTCTTCCTTTCCCATTTGTATCTCCTTTTGCTGTCTTTTTACTCTAGCTAGAACTTCAAGTATCATATTGAATAAATATGGCGAGAGCAAACAGCCTTGTCTTGTTCCTGATTTTAGTGGGTTTGCTTTGAGTTTCCATTTAATTTGATGTTGGCTGTTGATTCGCTGTAAATTACCTTTATTGTGTTTAGGTATGTTCCCTGTATTCCTGATCACTCCAAGACCTTTATCATGAGGGGGTGTTGGATTGTGTCTAAGGCCTTTTCATCATCTAATGAAATGATATTTTTTTTCTTTCAGTTTGTTTATATGGTGTATTACATTGACAGACTTTTGTAAGTTGAACCATCCTTGAATCTCTGGGATAAAGCCTACTTGATCATGGTGGATAATGTTTTTGATGTGTTCTTGGAGTCAGTTTGACAATATTTTATTGAGTATTTTTGCATCAATGTTCATGAGGGAGATAGGTCTGTAATTCTCTTTCTTTGTTGCATCTTTGTGTGGCTTGGGAAACAGAGCAACTGTAGTCTCACAAAAGGAGTTTGATAAAATTCCTTCTGTTTCTATTGTGTAGAACAATTTGAAGAGTATTGCTGTTCTTTGAAAATCTGGTAGAATTCTGCGTTGAAATCATCTGTTCCTGGGCTTTTTTTGGTTGGGAGACTTTTAATGACTGATTCTATTTCTCAGGGGTTATTGGTCTTTTTAAATTGTTTATCTGGTCTTGATTTAACTTTGATATGTGACACTTATCCAGATATTTGTCCATTTCTTTTAGATTTTCCAATTTTGTGGAGTACAGGTTTTTGAAGTATGACCTGATGATTCTCTAGATTTTCTCGTGTCAGTTGTTATATCTCCCTCTTCATTTCTGATTTTGTTAATTTGGATGCTCCCACTCTGCCTTTTGGTTAGTCTGAATAAGGGCTTGTCTATCTTGTTGATTTTCTCAAAGAACCAACTCTTTGTTTCATTGATTCTTTCTGTTGTTCTCTTTGTTTCTATTTTATTCATTTCATCTCTCAATTGGATTATTTCCTGGCATCTATTCCTCCTGGGTGAGTTTTCTTCTTCCTGTTCTAGAGCTTTCAGGTGTGCTGTTAAGTCAGTAGTGTGAGATTTCTCCAACTTCTTTATGTGCGCATTTAGTGCTATGAATTTTCCTCTTAACACTGCTTTCATAGTGTCCCATTAGTTTGGGTATGCAGTACATTAATTTTCATTGAATTCTAGGAAGTGTTTAATTTCTTTCTCTATTTCTTCCTTGACCCATTGGTGATTCATTTGAGCATTATTCAGTTTTCATGAGATTGTAGGCTCTCTGTAATTGTTCTTGTTGATGAAATCTAACTTTAAGGCATGGTGGTCTTATAGAATATAGGAGGTTATTCTAATTTTTTTTTGTATCTGTTGAGATTTGCTTTGTGACCAAGTATGTGGTTGATTTTAAAGAAAGTTTCATGGGGTGCTGAGAAAAAGGTATATTCTTTTTTGTTAGGGTAGAATGTTCTGAAGATATCAATTAAATCCATTTGAATAATCACATCACTTAAGTCCCTTATTTCTCTGTTAAGTTTCAGTCTGGCAGATCTGTCCCAGTGGTGAGAGTGGAGTGTTGAAGTCTCCCACTATTAATGTGTGGGGTTTGATGTGTGATTTAAGTTTTAGTAATGTTTCTTTTACATATGTGGGTGCCCTTATATTTGGGGCATAAATGTTCAGAATTGAAACTTCATCTTGTTGGATCTTTCCTGTGATGAGCATGTAATGACCTTCTCAATCTCTTGATTGATTTCAGTTTGAAGTCTGTTTTGTTAGGTATTAGAATAGCTACACTAGCTTGCTTCTTAAAACCATTTTATTGGAAAGAATTTTCCCAGCCATTTACTCTGAGGTAGTGTCTGTCTTTGAAGTTGAGATATGTTTCTTGTATACACAGAAAGATGGACCTGCTTTTATATCCATTCTTTTAGCCTGTGTCTTTTTATAGGTGAATTAAGTACATTGATATTAAGGGATATTAATGATCAGTGATTATTAATTCCTGTTATCTTTTGGTGGTAGTGTGTGTGTGTCTCTCTTCTTTGGGATTTACTGCTATGGGATTATCTATTGCCTGTGTTTTCGTGGGTATATCTGACTTCCTTAGGTTGGAATTATCTTTCTAGTACTTTCTGTAGGTCTGGATTTGTGGATAGGTATTGTTTAAATCTGGTTATGTCTTAGAATGTCTTGTGCACTCTGTCTATGATGACTGAAAGTTTTGCTGTGTATATTAGTCTAGACTGGCATCCATGGTCTCTTTGTGTCTGCATTACATCTGTCCAGGACCTTCTGGCATTCAAAATCTCCATTGAGAAATAGGGTGTTATACTGTAGGGTCTGCCTTTATAGGTCACTTGGCCTTTTCCCCTAGCTGCTCTTAATATTCTTTCTTTATTCTGTATATTTAGTGGTTTAATTATCATGTGGCGAAGGGACTTTTGGGGAGTCTATTCTATTTTGTGTTCTATAAGCTTCTTGTATCTTCATAGGTTTTTTCTTCTTTTAGTTGGGAAATTTTTCTTTCATGATTTTGTTGAATATATTTTCTGTGCCTTTCAGTTGGTATTCTTCTCCTTTTTCTAGCCCTATTATTCTTAGTTTGGCCTTTTCATAGTGTCCTAGTTTTCCTGGATATTTTGTATTATGACTTTTTTGGCTTTGGTGTTCTCTTTTACTGACAAATCTATTTCCTTTATTGTGTCCTCTACACTAGAGATTCTGTCTTCCATCTCTTGTATTCTGTTGGCTATGCCTGAACCTGTGTTTCCTGTTCATTTACTCAGATTTTCTGTTTCCAGTTGTTTGCATCTTCTTCATTGTTTCTATTTCAATTTACCAATCTTGAACTGTTTCCTTCACATGTTTAATTGCTTTTTCATGATTTTTTTGGCTTTCTTTAAGGGATTTGTTGATTTCTTCCAATTCTTTTGTCTTTCCCTCAATTGCTTTAAGGGAATTTTTCATTTTTTCTTGAAAGGCCTCTAGCATCTTAGTGAAGCTATTTTTAAGGTCACTTTCTTCTTCTACTACACTGTGATGTTCAAGTCTTACGGTTGGTTGAGGGCTAAGTTCTGGTGATGCCATATTGCTCTTTATGTTGTTGGATGTATTTTTGCATTGATGTCTGCCAATCTCTTCCTCTGATAGGTGCAAGAGGTGCCTGTGTCTGAGTGAGCTGCTATTGGTCCACTCTGTGCTTGTTGTGTCTGTGTCTCAAGGAGCCCCTTTGCATCCAATCTTAGCTCTTGGTCTAGTTGGAGCTGACAGATTCTGAACCTCAGGTAGCTGCACTTGGCCCAATCCAAGCTAGCTGATTCTGTGATTCAGGGAGTCACTCTTGAGCTTATCAGGGCTCTTGGTCCAGTCAGAGCTGGTGGATTCTATGTCTCAAGAAGCCACTCTTGGTCCAGTGAGAGCTGGCAGATTTTGTGTCCTAGGAAGCCACTTTTGGTCTAATGAGAGCTGGCAGATTCCTTGTCTTAGGAAGTTACTCTTGATCCAATGGGAGCTGGCAGATTCCTTATCTCACGAAGTTGCTGGGGTCACAGGCAGGTGGATATTGGGGTAGGGTTTGGGTCTTGTAGATTGCAGATTCCAATGTTGGGTTTTGGTTGGGGAGCCTGGCCGCAGGTAGTTTTCCCTGCTGGCCAGGAACTGGTGCAGAGTTGGGTGGGGGTTCCCAGGAACTGGCTGTGTCCCAGGGCTTGGGTCCCAGAGCCTAACTACTGAATGTTAATGTGACACTTCAATTTGATACTGAAAAAATGTGTACTCCAGGGTATAGTGACTGTCAAGGAAACTGTACAGTACTCTTTTATAGATTGTCAATGGATTAGCTACTCTTATGTATATTAGTTTAGAAATCAATAATTAAATGTATCTTAAATTATGTAATTTGCAAACTTTATGCAGGAAGCATTGTGGTTATTCTTAGATTTGGGAAGAGATGAAATAATTCATGAACATTTTAATTAAGACTGAAATGCCACAACTTGACTAGATGGTAAGTAACAACTGAGCTGTCTCTTCAGGTCTTAGCCCTTTACATTATTCTCAGAGGTCCATTGTTTAAAGCAGAATCCTGTTTCTGAAGTTACTGAAAATGGCCATGAAGCAGAGAAGTATTATATAGTTTTACTACAAAAGCTTTCTTTTTACAGCATCAGTAACTGCAATATTTATCTGGCTTAATCTTAATCAATGTACCCAGAGGAAATATCAGCATAGTCCTATATTACTAGTACAAATGAATTATTGAAATGTTTTGGAGCCGGGCAGTGGTGGTGCATGCCTTTAATCCCAGCACTTGGGAGGCAGAGGCAGGCAGATCTCTGTGAGTTTGAGGCCAGCCTGGTCTACAAAGTGAGTTCCACAAAAGGCGCAAAGCTACACAGAGAAACCCTGTCTCAACCCCCCCCAAAAAAAAGAAAGAAAAAAAAAAGTTTTGACAATATATTCATTAAATGTATTATACTTTTTCAACAAACTTCTGGTTTAGGAGTTCAGATTTATATATCATACACATTCAAATTACCCAATGTAAGTTTTGTATACTTTTCAAAAAAATTTATATGATTAATTATTACTAATTTTATTCTTGCTAGTTACACACTATCTCTACATATTGTTTGTTAAGATGTACTTATAATTACTTTTTATGTTTATGTGTGTGTGTGTGTGTGTGCATGAATTTATGTGCACCACCAACATACAGGTAGCCACAGAGACCAGAGTGTGTTCGATCACCCAGAAATAGAGTAGAGTCATCAACTGTTAATGAGACACCACATATAGGTGCTGTGAATTGAAGCCAGATCCTCTGCAAGAGTGGTTAACACTCTTAATGGCTGAGTCATGTCTCAAACCCACAATCATTGTTTTTAATATAATTCAATTTGCAAAAGTTTACTCGCTATATGAAATTTTCTTTGATGCTTGCATGGTAAACTCAATCACTACCAAGTATTTATTTTAAAAACACAGATCGGTGATAACAAGTTGTAGTAATGTTATATTTACAAAAAGACAAATTGCAATTTTTTTATGTGTGATTATAATTAATTTTATTTTGACAATTTAAGGGCAGCATACAAGTCTCATGAGAAAATAAAACAATCCTCTATTATGTCTCGTTTTTTCTTCAGAAGTTAAAAACTGGACATTAAGAAAACAAGTAACCCAATTTAAAAATGGGATACAGATCTAAGCAGAGAATTATCATAAGAAATCCAAATGACTGAGAAGCCCTTAAAGAAATGTTCAACACCTTAGTCATAAAGAAAAAGCAAATCAAAACTACATTGTGATTCCATCTTATACCTGTCAAAATGCATAAGATCAATAACACAAGTGACAGTTCATGCTGGGGAGAATGTGGAGCAAGGGAAATATTCTTCTATTGGTGGTGGGAGTACAAACTTGTACAGCCACTATGGAAATAAGTGGGTAGTTCATCAGAAAGATAAGAATCAATCTACTTCAAGATCCAGTTATAATACTCTTGGGCTTACTAACACAGGATCTTCATCCTACTACAGAGATATTTGCTCAACCATGCTCATTGCTGCTTTATTGCTATAGCCAGAAATTAGAAAGAGAACTGATGTCCACCAATGGATAAAGAAAATGTGATAATTTTACACAATGGAGTATTACTTGGTCATTAAAAGAATAATGAAATTCTCAGGGAAATGGATGGAGCATAAAACAATCATCCTGAGTCAGTTAATTCACATGCAAAAAAGACAAATATGATATGCATTTGCTTATACGTGGATGTTAGCTGTTACGTTTTTGATAAGCAAACTATAATCCACATAATTACAGATATAAAGTAAAGGACAAGGACAGGGATGGATCTCCCTATTAAGAAAAACTAAAATAAATAGGTTGGAGAGAACTGAAACAGGATAATAAAGTAGGGAAGGGGAGGAAAAAGGGAAGTAACAATGTAAACTCCATGAAGGACAGCTAGAACTAAGGATCATGTGAGAGCTTGTATGGAACCCTAGCACAGTTGTAGCTTCCTAAAATTTATAGATATATAAAGATGGTAGATGTGGAATGACCAAACAACAGGGAAATTGAGCTCTCATTCAACATATCTCATCACCAAATGAAGACTTCAATTCTGGGAGTGGATTATATCTAATTAATTTATTGGCCAAAGATGCCCCATGTGAACCCCAAAACAAACCAGGAGATTAACAGTGTTATTGATTGCTCTCCACAACCATGATTGTAAGGCCCTATTGGTGAAGATATCATCAACACAACTGTGTAGCTAGAGTTTTCCTGCCTGGCCCACAGTCAGGACAAATCTCTTTCACCTGCCAGTCCCACAGCCGCTCAGACCCAACCAAGTAAACACAGAGACTTATATTGCTTACAAACTGTATGGCCACACCAGGCTTCTTGCTAACTGTTCTTACAGCTTAAATTAATCCATTTCTATAAATCTATACCTTACCACATGGCTCGTGGCTTATGGGCATCTTCACATGCTGTTTCTCATCGTGGCGGCTGTCAGTGTCTCTGATTCAGCCTTCCACTTCCCAGCTTTATTCTCCTCCTTGTCCTGCCTATACTTCCTCCTGCCTGACTACTGGCCAATCAGTGTTTTATTTACTAACCAATCAGAGCAACACATTTGCCATACAGAACATCCCACAGCACAACTAATTGAATATAGAGACATCAAGCTGGTGCCTACCTAGACCCTTCACCCATACTGACTAGTGTCCATGATACTGGATGGTACTTTGCATGCTATCAGAGGAAACACAAACACAGCCACAAAACCGTCGATCTACAACAGTACCTCGCTTCAAGATGGACTACTGCAATAGAGTCACAAAACTTGTAACCAACCAAAGTCCGATTAGATTTAAGGTCAATCCATAATAGCAATCAATGAGATGGAACCCATCCTTTAAACTTCTTGATTACCAACCTGAGAATAGATAGCCCAGGGACTTAGGGTAAAACCAAATACTACTTTTCTTTAAAAAAGAATAATATTAAAATGACCCCTATTAACATTCTGCAATACTCATAGATCATTGTCTTGTTCAGCCATCATTAGAGAAACTTCCTCCTGCAGCAGACAGGAACAAATACAAAAAAAAAAATACAGCTAGACATTATGCAGAGAGTGAGAGACTTTGGAACCCCCAGCCGTAAATGGCATGTTTATAGCACACCCCTCCCCTTATGGCTCAGGCAACACTGTGGAAGAGGAGGTAGAAAAAGTCCAAGAGCCAGAGAGCATGTGGAGCCAGAGGGCACCACAGAAATAAGGTCTTGTAAACATAGCATGACCAATGAATAGTTTTGACTCACAGAGACTTTGGCAGCATGTACAGGGCCTGCACAGGTCTGGGCCTAATGGGGTTCTAGTGATGAAATGGGAAGTGGGTACATGTACCTCAACCCTAACAGAAAAGCTATTTCCAATTGATAATCGCTTCCCAAGGAAAAACTAGTTTTCTCCAGGGGAATTTCACTGGGTATACAAATCATGATTAAGGCCATGCCCCATGCCCAGTACTTAGATAGTCAAGGCAAAATAAACTCAATGTCATTTCGGAGGTTCTTTTTTTTTCATAGAGCTTTGTTGGGACTTCTTTTTTTTTTTTTAACCTTACAGTATCTTTGCATATTTGTTTTCAAGCTGTGTTTTTGTAGGATTTCTGTGTAAGTATGTGTTTTTCTGCATCTATATGTTTTTTGAGCTTTTTGTTTGTCTTTTTCTTCTGTTTAATTGCTTTGTCCACTTTTTTTTGCTTTTGTTTCATTTAAATTTGTCATTTTAGATGTCTTTTTATATTCTAATGAGAGAGAGAGAGAGAGAGAGAGAGAGAATGTAGATTTGGATGAGTGAGGAAGAGGGGAGGATTTGTGAGAAGTTGGGGAAGGGGGAAGTAATCAGAATGTATTGTATGAAAAAAATCTATTTTCAATTTAAAAAAGGCAGCAGTGGTGCAAGACTTTAATCCCAGCACTCAGGAGGCAGAGCCAGGCAGATCTTTGTGAGTTCGAGGCCAACCTGGTCTACAGAGAAACATCCAGGACAGGTACCAAAACTACACAGAGAAACCCTGTCTCTAAAAAATAAAAAAATAAAAAAAAAATAAAAAGACATAAAAACTGTTAGGGTCACATTAAGTTATATCAGCAGATCTACTTTAATTGAAACATACCTTGTCAGGTTTAAAATCCATAAATTATAAATAAACACTATGTATACTTTTGAAACAGTTTCAAGTTATTTGATATTTTACTTTTATATATTAGCTCATCTTAATAAAAATATCAAGAAATACTTTTTCATGTAAGGGAATAATAATGAAATATATACAAACTTTTTTTATTAACTTTTCTGAGAAATAGAAATTCTTTGGGTAACTTTAAAACATTAAGGAAGTGAGGCTGGAAAGGTGGCCCACTGGTAAAGAATACTTCCTGCTCTTTCAGAGAACCAAGGTTCATTCTGTAGCACCCCCAAGTTTATCTGTAACTCTAGTTTATTGCTATCTAACGACATCTTCGGACCCTGGTGGACACCAGGTATGCATATACTGCTCAGACATAAATGCAGGCAAGACACTCATATGCATAAAATAAAATTCAATAAATCTTTTAAAACAATTAGGGAAGTTAACATCTTTTATAAAGTAGTCCAAAGTTGAAGGCACTGGTAAAAATTTATTGTGGTCACAGATGAAAAGACAAATGGGCAGTGAGTATGTAAAATTAAAAGTGATTCTGTAACCTTTCCTGAGGTGACTCTGTGTGAATCAAATAATTTTCAATCTTCTTTCCACAATCTGGGAAGGTCTTCTTTTTTTGACCATCTAAATATACTTGTTTTTTAAACTTGCTCACTCAGGTTTCATGGTTATTTTGGCATGCAATACTTAGAGGTTCTCACATGAGAATTAGAAAGTAAAAAGTGGGTAAGTTTCTGCAGCTGCATCATTTGACAGTTACCCTAATGTAGCTGTGGGACTTATCTTCAGAATCATCAATAAAAGATTTCAGAGTCTTAGTAAACAGTTAAAGGTATATAGGGCAAATCAGGAATAAAATTTTTGCTGGTATAAATTTTTCTGGTGGTGTCTTCATGATCACTAAACCAAAACCTAGGCAGCCAACAGTTGCACAGGTTGCTCTTACATTTCATTTTCAGAATGTATCAGTCTTTCTCTTCTAATATATACATGTTTAATCATGCCTCTATTTCCTCTTGATAATTCTGTATTTGCTCCCATAATATGTTCCTCAAGCTTTAGAACTCATAGGCTTTTATGCCGTCAAAACGATAGAAGGAGCAAGATTTCTGTGAAGATACATACACAATTTTAGTTTTATGGAAGAAAATATTCCAAATAATTTATTCTGTGGACATTTTTAACATGAGAAATATATTGGAAATTATGTCATCAACTGTTATGGTTACTAGGTCGCTGCTGTACCAAATCTGGTCACACAGGAAATTTGTTCTTCTTTATGAAGTTATTTGATTGACTGGTATATATTTCCACTCAAAAGCATTCAAATAAATAAGGCAGGCGTAAAGACAAATGAAATATTTAGAATTCTATAGAAAAATAATTTGCAATAAACTGTTGTGGAACCTCAAATGATTTGACATTCTTCAGAATACGACAATTAGAATGAAAAAAATAATTTCTAAAAAAAAAGCAAAAAAAAAAAAATCTTGCGTAATTTCTTCCTGGCATCCTTTTTTCATTGAGAGAAATAAAAGTATATAAGCAAAAATGAAATGTAACCAAAGATTTATCCCACCAAAGATTAAAGAGGTAAAATATTACCTTCTAGTTCTAAGTTAATAGTTAAGTTTATGTAATATTAATGTACAATGTCATTATGAGTTATGTTCATTTGTGTGCAAACATTTTGGTCTCTTTGGTTTAGAGAAGATGAGGAAACTTGAAGCTGTGTTGTATTGTCTAATAACTAGAAATTAAAGAAAGGACAAAAGTTATTTTGATGACAGGTATATAAATTAACACAAAGAGAAACAACATTTTATTTTGAGGTATAAATATTTACAATTATTTTGATTATTTTTTTCATTGGGTCAACATTTACATTTGTGTTTTTAAACTGTCCCCATGGTTGACACATTCCAGATATAAAGCAAAACTGGAGTTCCCTGGGTCCAGGAGAAACAGATTTATTATTATTATTATTATTATTTTTGTCTTTTGACACAGGGTTTCTTTGTGTAGCCCTGGCTGCTCTGGAATTTACCCTGTAGACCAGGCTCTGGCCTTGAACTCAGAGATCTGCCTGCCTCTGCCCCCCAAGTGCTGGGATTAAAGGTGTGTGCCACCACTGCCTGGCAATATATTTCTTAGTTTAAAAGCTTTTTCATAAAATACATTTTTATTATGTTTTCTCTTCCCCCAACTCCTAGATCCACCTCACCTTCCTACTAAGCAAATCTCTTTTTCTCTCCCCTCCTCAAAAAGAAAAAAATTAAATAAACAAAAAAGAACACAATAATACAAAAAATATGAAAACTTTTTTAAATGAAATGAACATTTAGAAATTTTTAATATTCTCTTTGATCATAGGTTCTATTCATAGTTTTTCAAAAACTTCCTGGTTATACTTAAAAAATAGGTAATATAATTTTTCACTCTGAACAGGGCTATATACCTTGAAATATTAATTTTGCTGTGCTTGGAATAAACCCTGTTATTTTAAATGCAAAATGTTACTAAAACATTTGCATTTTATGTTTATTTTAAGACTTATTTAGCTCATCAACCACTTTTAGACATTTAGAATGTTTTAACTTATGTATTATTTAAAATAAAAAAAAAACGTTGCACTCAGTGTACCTGATAGATTTGACAAGCATTTATTATAATTTCATAATAATTCTATAAATGTGCAAAAACCACTTTAAAACCTTTAAGAGCATACATATTAGAAAAGTTAGGTGGCATCTGTTACTTAAAAAATAATGCATTTACTTTCAGATGTGGTGGTGCATGCCCTTGATCTTTGCATTTGAGAGGCTGAAGTAGGCAGATTTCCAAGTTTGAGGCCAGCCAGGTCTACAGAGCAAGTTCCAGGACAGCTAAGTGTAGACAGAGAAACCCTAATTTGAAAATAATAGTAATAATAATAATAATAATAATAATAATAATAATAATAATAATTTTTAATGTTGTAAGATAGTCATTTCCTATGTGTGTATTTATATTAGGCATTCCTTGTTATGTGATACATAGTGAAACAATGTTTGTATCTTTTTAGAATACATTTTTAATAATAGCATCTATTTGAAATGTTCAGTACCCTAAATCTTTCCTTTAAGACTGACAGAACATTTCATACCACCAGAAACCAACAGACTATTTAATATTAGATAGTTTAGAACTTGACAAGTTGAGACTGCTCCTTTCAGTTTGCTGAAGGGAACTAAGTGATCTTTTGCTGCTGCTTTGCCTAAACTATATTATATTATGACAGAAAGGAGATGGGTCAAGGTTAATTAAAAATGTCATGACATTTCATACCATTTTAAAGTGGCTTTTTCTTGATTAGGCATTGGCTTAGTGACTGTATCTTGTTAAATATTATATGGAGGACATAAAATGCTAGATTAGTAAGGCTGTAGTGGTTTTTTTTTTGTTTTTTTGTTTTTTTGTTTTTTGAGACAGGGTTTCTCTGTGTAGCTTTGTGCCTTTCCTGGAACTCACTTGGTAGCCCAGCCTGGCCTCGAACTCACAGAGATCCGCCTGGCTCTGCCTCCCGAGTGCTGGGATTAAAGGCGTGCGCCACCACCGCCCGGCTAGGCTGTAGTGTTTTAAAAGATATTTTCATGGGAAGAAAACAGCCTAAAGCTTCACAACCTGTCATTTCGCTGATGTGGCAAATATCTTTTGTAATTAAAAATTATGCTCAGGAAATATTAATATGTAGTTATTTTGAAAAACTACTATATTAAACACATATTAATATCAGAAAAATAAATACAATGCTTATTTTTATCTCCAACATTCGATGTAAGATGAGCAGCATTTACTAACAGTTTAGATCATACTAAATCTAAAAGAAATTGTTTAGACTAAAATATAGGAAAAACCATGTTGTCTGTAAATTATATATGGTTTAACATGTAAATGATAACACATACAACAGAAAATATGCTGGTAAAAGTAAAGTGTTCAACAAATACCCCAAATAAAATATCAACTGAAAAAAATTCTGGCTTATTTTTCTGTAACTGTGGATGGTAAGCATATATAAGGAAGTTTTCCAGCAAATTTCTCATGTTGTTCTTGTCACTGTGTGTTTAATTGTGGAGCGTGACAACTGTTCCCATGGCATTTGCATTATAAGTAATTGAAAGTGTGATTTTCAGTGATTTATAAGTTCCTTGTACTAGTTTTTCATAGATACAGTTATAACTGCATGTGTATATACACTAGTTGTTAATATAGCATTATATGTAATAGATAGTAGATGTGTAATATAATATATTTGTAAATATTGTCAACAGAAAAACATAACTCTTGACTCAAAGGGAATAAGAGATAGTTTATTCTGAAGTCAAATATTAGTGATCATGGCCTGGGAACAAAGATTTAGATCACCCCATATTTCACATTCCTACGTGCAAATAATTTCTTGAAGCATTTAAAACAGAGCAAAACATCATAAATCAAGTAACTTTCCCAATACATTGGTGGATGGATCAAAGAGGTGGGATACAGCAAAGTAGGAAAACCTGTTATCGGCCTCAGATGCTGTCTATTGTTACTCTCAGCCTTTGAAATGATCAATGCTAGTGGCATGCTGAGTTAGTACATTCCCATAGCAAACTAGTGGGGTTTTTTTGTTTGTTTGTTTGTTTTTGTATTACAAATTATTTACCTAATGGTAAATACAAAGCTGTTATTCCAGTACAGAGGAGTAAATAAATAGCTATTAAGAGGGCTAAAGTGGCCTCAAGATTAATTTGGGCTCTAGATTTGCAACATATCGGTCTCTCCGCAAACACTGAAGTGAATCAGCCTTACAGAAGATTCAGTGTGAAGATTTAATTTCCTTTTAGAAACTTTATTTAAACTATCTATATACAGAGACACACAGTTTAAGAAAAACAAAACAAAACAAAACAAAACAAAACAAAACAAAACAAAAGCTTGAGATGATGTATACCAAACTGGTAACAATTAAGTTTCAACCCCTGGGACATAACAAAGTGGACCTGGCCCCCAGGTTCTCCCAGGATTCCTCAGGTCCTACATGTTACAGAATATTGCTGGCATACTCCACCCTCTAACCTGAACTCTTCAGTCCAGGTGCAGGGCTGCCTTTCCCTTAGAGGCTCTTCCCTATATAATCCAGTCATTTTGGTTACCTGCTCCCTTTTTTGTTGTTGTTGTTAACTTTCTGCCTTCTTGGCTTCTGCACCTGGTCTCCTCTCTCTTTGTTCCCTTTCCCTGTCCACTCTGCTCACATGGCTCCACTCTGAACTCTCCCAGATGTCTCTGACTCTGGCTGTGCTTTCCCTTTTATCTGTAATATAGTTTCTCCTCCACCATTCCTAGGAGCAGTCATGTTTGTAGTTGTATGTTTTCCTGTGTCGGGACAAATCTTTCCCACTCACATCACTCAAGTAAGCACACATAGGCTTATATTAATTATAACTGCTTGGCCATTAGCTCAGGTTTATTGCTGACTAGATCTTATACTTAAATTAACCCATAATTCTTATTTATGTTTAGCCATGTGACTTGGTACCTTTTCTCAGTTCTGCCTTGTCAACTTGTTTCCTCTCTGTCTGGCTAATGACTCCTGACTCAACCTTCCTCTTTCCAGCAATCTTCCCATCTGCTCATCCCACCTATATTTCCTGCCTGGCTACTGGCCAATCAGCATTTTATTTGTCAACCAATCAGAGCAACACACATTCACAGCATACAGAACAACATTCCACAGCACATATTCTTCCTTTCATTCAATAACCATACTTGAAGAGGGATTTAGAATTTCACCAATTCAATTGCAATAGAATTGTTGGCATTTGAGTAAAGAAAATTTGCCTATGTTTTATGTATATGTTTTAATAACTATAAATAAAAATACTTGTATTCATAATCATAATCAATACAAAATATTACAATTTTAAATTGTTCTAATTATGCACTGTATTTTATAACAAAAACCAAAAATTAAAACTGTCATCTTATATTTTACATTTAAAACAAATTATTAGCATAATGTCACATTTATAATACTGCTTAAATAACACAAATATAGTGTGGACAATCAGATATTCAACATGAATAATGGTTCTCAGGTTAATAATGAAGAATCAGTATTTAATTGTCTATACATGTTTCTTAGTTGTGGTTTTATTACTATGAAGAGGCACCATGACCACACAACTATTATAAAAGAAACCATTTAATTAGGGATGGCTTACAGTTTCATAGGTTTAGTCCATTATCATCCTGGTGGGAAGCACAGGGGCATGCAGGTGGACACTGTTTTGGAGAGAAAGCTGAGAGAGAGTTCTACATCTGGATCCACAGGCAGCAGGAAGAGACAGTGAGCCACTAGTTCTGGCTTGAGCTTCTGAAACCTCTAATCCCATCTCCACAGTGACATACTTCCTCCAACAAAGACATAACTACTCCAACAAGGCCATACCTCCTAATATTGTCACTCCTTGGTAACCAAGCATTTAAAAACATGAGTCTATGGGGGCCATTTCTATTCAAACCACTACAACATAGAATACATATTTTCTATTATGTAATTACTTTTATAAAAATGAAGATATTTTGATAACTTCTGTACTATGTTCCAATGAAAAATTACTTCATATATATCAATTTATAACTCTAATAATTAATGCCAATTACTTAGAAAAGTTTACTTCAAAAGAGTTCTTTAAAATTTTTGCAAATTTATATTGTGTTACCTAATTCTTTTGTAATATGGAACCTTTTATAGCATGTAACATTTCTGGAAATAATGCTATAAAATATGCCAATGTTTTCCAAATGGAAGTTTACATCATAGGGTTATGGAGGTAGCAGATAACTTAAAAGCCAATCTCACATTTGCTGTTTAGGGACAGAGACTGAGTACAACTTTGAAGACTACCCAATTGTATATTTATGTTCAATATTTCAAAGATATTTTCATACTCCCTACTCTATCTTCAGATGAATCAGAATTCCTGAGGGGGTGTTAGCCTCCTGAACAGGTATTTGACCAGCCTATTGTGAATTATCTATGTTTTGGTTTTTGGTTTTCAGGGGGTTTTAGTCAGTTTTGTTTGCTTTTACTAGGAATTCAAACACGTCATCATAAGGCTCATTTCCACTTACCTCAAAGTACACAAAAACTAGAGATCTATTAATGTGTGTGATGTCTGTTGACCCTACTTAATGTGCAATCATTAAAAAGTGTGCTTCCCTTTTATACTAGGAATATGCTCTCTTTTGTGTATAAAAATGATACTAAGAGCTATACTTGGACTGGTTCATGGCTGAATTATGAGTTGCAAAAAAGCACATGGATACACTATTATTCTCTTGCCAAGTATGCCTTGAAATCAAAATCATGCATTTTCAATTAGTTCATAAAGAAGGATCATAGAACATCAAGTTTCCACTGAAGGCTAAGGGGTGGAGCTCAGATTCCATTCTTTGGAAAACACACATGCACACACACACACACACACACACACACACACAAACAAACAAACAAATAGATCCATCCATTTGTCTGCAAACCTCATGATGTCATTGTTTTTCTCTGCTGAGTAGTATTCCATTGTGTATATGTACCACATTTTGTTTATCCATTCTTCAGTTGAAGGGCATCTAGGTTGTTTCAATGTTCTGGCTATTACAAACAACGCTGATATGAACATAGCTGAACAAGTGCTCTTGTGGTGTGGTTGAGCATTCCTTGGGTATATGCCCAAGAGTGGTATAGCTGGATCTTGGGGGAGATGGATTCCCAATTTTCTAAGAAATCGCCATATTGATTTCCAAAGTGGTTGTACAAGCTTGCATTCCCACCAGCAGTGGAGGAGAGTTCCCCTAACTCCACATCCTCTCCAGCATAAGGTGTCTTCAGTGTTTTTGATCTTAGCCATTCTGACAGGCGTAAGGTTTGTAGACAATTGGATGGATCTAGAAAAAATCATCCTGAGTGAGGTATCCCAGACTCAGAAAGACAAACATGGTATGTACTCACTCATAACAGGATACTAGATGTGGAACAAGGATGACTGGACTGCTACTCACATCACCAGGCAGGCTACCTGGAAAACAGGACCCCAAGAAAGACACAGGGATCGCCCAATGACAGAGAAATGGAATGAGATCTACATGAACAGCCTGGACATGAGTGGGGGTAGTGAAGGGCGAGGGTCGAGGGAAAGAGAGCTTGGGTGAGTGGGAGATCCCAGCTGGATCAACAACAGAGAGGGAGAACAAGGAATAGGAGACCATGGTAAATGAAGACCACATGAGAATAGGAAGAAACAAAGTGCTAGAGAGGCCCACAGAAATCCACAAAGATATCCCCACAACAGACTGCTGGCAATGGTCGAGAGACGGTCCGAACTGACCTACTCTGGTGATGGGATGGCCAAACACCCTAATTGTCGTGCTAGAAACCTCATCCAACTACTGAGGGATCTGGATGCAGAGATCCATGACTAGGCCCCAGGTGGATCTCTGGGAGTCCAATTAACGAGAATGAGGAGGGTTTATATGAGCGAGAATTGTTGAGACCAAGGTCGGATAAAGCACAGAGACAAATAGCCAAACAAACGGAAACACATGAAATATGAACCAATGGCTGAGGGGTCACCAACTGGATCAGGCCCTCTGAGTGGGTGAGACAGTTGATTGGCCTGATCTGTTTGGGAGGCATCCAGGCAGTGGCACCGGGTCCTGTGCTCACTGCATGAGTCGGCTGTTTGAAACCTGGGGCCTATGCAGGGTCCCTTGGCTCGGCCTGGGAGGAGGGGACTGGACCTACCTGGACTGAGTCCACCAGGTTGATCTCAGTCTGTGGGGAAGGCTTTGCCCTGGGGGCGGGCTGGGGGGAAGGTGAGGGGGTGGGAGGGGGGAGAACAAGGGAATCTGTGGCTGATATGTAGAACTGAATTGTATTGCAAAATAAAAATTTAAAAAAAAAAGAACACACAAAAACAAACAAATAAATAAATAAATAAATAAATAAATAAATAAATAAATAAATAAATATGATTTTTAAAATTTAAGAAGAAAATCCACAATCAAATATTAGGTGCAGATAGAGACCAAATTGGAGATCCTCACCCTGTCCCTCCCCTTGAGATTCAGGGAATCCCACAGATGAGAGAAAGGAAGGATTGTAGGAACCAGAAAGGTGGAGGATACCAGGAAAATATGGACCACAGGGTCAACTAAGCAGGGCTCATAGAGACTCACAGACACTGAAGAAGCAATCACAGAACCTGCATGGTTCTGTCATAGGTCCTCTGCATGTATATTCTAGTTATTTAGCTCAGGGTTTTTTTGTGGGACCCCTATAAGTGGGAGGAGGGGAGTCTCTGACTCTTGCACTTGCTCTTGAGATCATTTTCGTTTTACTGGGTTGATATGTGGGTTTGTGCCTTTCGGTATTGTATCTTGTTATGCTGTGTTTAGTTGATATTTGTGGGAGGCATGATTCTTTTCTAAAGGGAAATGGAGGAGGAGTGGATCTGAGTGAGAGAAGAGAGGAGGATGGTGGGGATTGGAAAGAGTAGAGTGAGGGAAAATGTAGTCAGGATTTACTGGAAAAAAATAAATAAACTTAAAAATTAAAAAAAAAGTTCCATATGATGAAACTTTATATCAAATGTAAAACTATTGTAACTATTTTTATAAAGTTACCTTAAAATTATGTGACTATATAAAAATTTAACAGGAAATGGGATATATCTGAGAAAGAGTAATGGCAATAGGGAGCATTATATGAACATTGGATGGTGGGGGAGAATTCTTTTAAGATGACAGAGCAGACATATGTGAGGACCTTAAGAAGGGAGGATGGGCTATATAGAGAGAATATATGTTAAGAGAACGAGCCCAAACAAAGGTGATATGTATCTTTTCTTAGTTTTATGGGTCTGATATGTGTTTTAATTTTAAACGTGTGTTTTAATTTTACATTGCCAAAGAGCCAGATAATTGGATAGGACCATAAAGTTCTCTTGTACCTTCTAGGTGGGCAGAGAGGCACTGAACTTGTCTTCCCAATTTCATAACCCTTCAGCCATCCCCACCTCACTGAGATCTGTGTGCTTTAATCTTTTCAACGGTCTGTTGCTGTATTCTAGTAGTCAGACTATAGTGAGTGTATGACCTGATTTTTGATAGAGACAGAAAGGCTGCTAGAGGGTTTGTGTTCTAACAAGGACATGCCAGTATTAAGGAAATCAATTTGGCATCTACAGAAACAGATTTGGTCATTAGTCCCAGAGGATCACATTTCTCAGAATGTCTACTAAACAGAGCTCATTACTTGCTCAAAACAAGAGGAAAATGCAGTCACCATAAATAAGATAGAGGGGGATGACTTTTTTCCTATAAATTTGGCCCTTTTTGAAATATCTTGACCATTATTATCCCTTAATCTTCTGTCAGAAAACTCAGGCCCTTTGGGTTCTTAGCAGAGAGTACAGCAAATAAGTTTCAACCTTCACAATTCCTGCTGTAGGGCATACAAGTAAGATCTGTAAAGCAAAGCCAGCCCTCTGTGGTCAGTGGTCCCAGGCAGCTTGAATTGTAGCCACAATCAACTCTAATCAACTCAAATCAACTCTAGCCCCACCCAGCACCTCTGAGATGCTTAGCATACAGCCCAAGCCACCTACCCCCACTTACTAGGTCATTTAGTAACTAAGTGGCATGGTGGTATGGAAACCAACCTGCTCCTCAAACATCTTTATAAGGGGTAATTTGCTGTTTCTTGGGGAAAAGAAAACTTTATCTCTTCAGATCCCAACCATGCAATATGTCATGTTAATAACTCCTTTAACTAAGCTCTACCATAGGGTTGTGGATAAAGTTCAGTGATGGAGCACCTGCCTAGCAAGGGTAAGGCCCTGTGTTTGGTCCTTGTTTCTGAAAATAAATAAATAAATAAATAAATAAATAAATAAATAAATAAATAAATGCTTTCTATTGAAGGACAATTCATTTCAAGGCATCTCTCTCTCTCTCTCTAAACTTCAATACTATTCTTCATAATATACTTAACACTACCTTATTTCTTCTTTTTCAAACATAATCACAATATTCTCTTCCAGTTATAATACTATTTTTAAATGATAGGGCATAATTAAGAAAATTTAATGAAATCTTATCTCTAGTTTCAAACATAATTATGAAGACAATCCAGTTATAAATCTATTTTGCATGAATTTTCCCAGAAAAAGCTGCATCTTCAATCTGAAACCTTCTGAAAGGCTGATTAACTGATTAGGACTTCAGTGATACTGAGGAGTTTGAAATGGTGCAGATTCAGAACCTAATTACACTTTATCTTGGGCTATCTTTAGCACCCTAGATAGACATTACTTACCCAACTCTCATCACAACTTACCAATAGGATGTGATAGTTAACATCTTGTTACAAACATAAATCCCCTTGGAATGTATTAACTTAATAAAACCCTAGATTCCACCAATCAAAGAGCTAAGAATTCTGTCAGAAAGCATCTAAGGCCTATAGCACAATTCTCCCCATTTTGCTGTAGCCCATTTATCTTAAATACCCAGAAACATATTTGAAAAATGTCTTGGCTTATGGCTTTCCTTCAACTGTTACTATAAAAAGTTCATGACATTTTTACCTCATTTGGACATGGTATTTGGGGGGACCTAAATCTATATTTCTGGACCATGATCTCTCATCTTTGGCTCCAGAATATACTATCTCCTCCCTCTTCCCACTTTGAGATGAGAATGAGAGTTGTACTTTTGCATTAACATTATTATTCAATAGGATATATTATATATTCAATTAAAAATGATAAAATATACTATATATTTGTGTTGCCTTTGTCACTGTCTCAAATCTCCATCTAAACACAATACTTATATATCTGTATATTTCTGACATTCTTATAAGACATAGATTTTAATATCTTGTTTTTTATATGAATAAAAGCTCAGATACAAGTAAATATTGAGCGGACGATGGAAATACAACTCAGTAACTGTGGGGCATACAGGATGACATGCGCTACAAAGATGGTGCTGAGAGGAAGTTAGCCCTCCTAGGGTTCTGAGGGTTTCTGCTATGAAGGAGGCCTACTGCCTAACAGTAAAGGAGTTCTTGCTTGACTTGACTCCCTGCTGCAGGGGCGCACTTACCTTTCCTTGGCTCCAGGCCACCTCTTCAGAGGTGACCTAAGTTCCCGGTGGGGCAAGACCCCACAAGTAACTGTGTCAGAACTATAAAAAGCATGTTATATTGTTAGGTTTTAGAAATGCCTACTCTATCCCATGCTGCTCTTAGATAAAAGACTCCTTGTGGGTACTAAAAGCAACAGATGCTCAGGTACTTTATTAAATGGCATAGTACATAAACATAACCGATGCATGCTTTTGAATGTATTTTATGTAATTGTTGAAGTCACTATATCTTTTACAATAGGAATGCTATATAAATAGTTGTTATTTTGCATTATTTAGGAAATAAAGATAATAGAAGTAGTGCACTTGCTCAGTGAAAATGCAGTTAAAATATTCTCATGGTAGAATAAGTCCTCTGAGATGAAATCCATGGACCAAAAGTGATGAAATAGAAAAAGAATTTCTCTTTCTGGAAACAGTGAGGGTATTACATGAATATAGTTGAAGTAGAGCTTATGGATACACTTTAAGCTCTTCAAATTCACTTTCTATTTGTACCTCTTATCTTTCACAAAATAGGAAATCATAAAATATATGACCCCACCTATGAAGAGTTAGAGAATATTTCAGAAAAGTAGAGGAAAGATCATAAGAGCCAGAAGTAGTGAATGTCTGCAGTGAAGCAGTATGTTCTGGACAAAACAATGCCTTTGCTTACATGTACTCAGAGTGCTTACGATATATGCAGGACCTACACAAGAGAAAGCCAGTCAAATACCAGTATAGATAGGGGAGATACTGATGAAGCACAACTCTTAACTAATAGCTATTGAAAATTGATGGCTGCTGGGAAGAGAGTCATTTTTAATCAGAGATGCAGGACCTGAGTAGTGAAACACACACCAGTGTATCAGTATATGGTCAACTACCCATTCATACACAAGTAGCAATAAACAGACTCAGTGGGGATACAAACAAACAACAAAAACCATATCATACTTGAGAAACCGCCTTTTATGTTATTGGTCAGTAGAGGCCAAACAACTCCCAAAACAATATTTGCTATCAATGTGGCCCTTGGTTGCCTCTCTGGGGTTGAAGACACTGCACACTTAGGATATAAATCTTGAAAAATTTGAACTGTATCTGACCTGAAGGTCTCCTTCTTGTGGCCTAGCTTACATGGTTTCAGAAAGTGGATGCAAGGGAGAAAAGCAATTTGTGGTCCTATATAACTGTAACACCTAAGAACCATAACAATGACAAGCATGGCAAAACTTCCATAAAGGTGAAGTAAGTGATACTCACATGTTGGTGGTAATCAATAGTTGTCTAATTGGACTTAAAGTCCACTCAACAAAAGGGAAATCATGCTTAGTAATGACCTAGCACACTTTCTGAGGCTTGTGAGGTCATGAATCTTAGAAAAGAATCTACTACCACCTCTTTACTAGAACAGCATAGTTCCTAACTACATTCTAAATCTTAAACTTACCCAAAGATAAGTATAGCTATTTAGCAAAGAAGCCTTATGTGCAGTAAATGGGAAGCTGATGCAAAGCAGAGCTCAATGGATCATGGGGATCCTGGCCACAAGAGATACATCTACATTAGAGTTCTTGCATCTATGACTACAGGACATCATGGAAGTGTGTGTGTGTGTGTGTGTGTGTGTGTGTGTGTGTGTGTGTGTGTGTGTGTAGGAGGGGTTATAAGAGCCAGAAAACCAGGAATTCTACTTTGAAATAGTTTCTTCTAGAAATGTCTTCATGAACAAGACTTGAATTATGACAATAGAAAAAGACATTAACATGAAAGTGAAGAATTTTCTTGGAGTTCCATCCTTCAAAAAAGAATTATAGGTGCCAGCTCTTCCCTGGCCCTGCTGCTGCTGGACCCCCACCCCCAATAACAGTGCACTTCTACCACTGAGGCACAGACCACATAATCCAGAATGGGGCGGGGGTTGAGGGTTGGGGGGTGAGTGACCTACCTACTAGTGGAACTTCACCTTCCTTTGTCTCTGCCCCTAGTTACCCTTCCCCAAGCCCATACTCTCCCAGCTAACCTCAGCCTCATGGCTTGGCCCTTCTCTCCGACCCCAGAAGACTTCCATCAAGAAGGCCTAGGCCACACAAGCAGGAACTGGTGAGTGACCTGCCTACCAGCAGAACTGTACCGCTCGTTAGATCCTGTGCCCCCATGACCCTTCACCAAGACAAAGCCATCTTAACTTGTTCCTGGCCCTGCTGCTGTTCGGCCCTTTCTCCAACTCCAGTAGACTTCCACCACTGAGGCTCAGACCACACCAGCCACAACTGCCCCCAACCATGGAACAAGCAGCCCTTCCTCAGAACTTCAGCAGACTCCATAGGCCCAGATACAGCACACAACAGTTGGAAGAACAGACACCAGAGGCCCATGTACAGTCCACACCAGTCTAAAGAACAGCCTGGCAGCTCCACTAGAAGCCAGACTGATCCAAGTTATCCCAGAAGACTCAGGTTTTGCTGGAGGCCAGCCTAGATCTAGAGACTCAAGAAGACTTTGGCTATATCAGAAGCTAGACCAGACCAAAAGAATCAAGTCCCAAAAACTCTAGCACAGACACCCTGCTGGAGCTGAAAATGCAGCAGTCATGAGAAACCTTAGCCACTTAGGCCAGAAAACTAGAGAGGAAACAGAAACCAAGGAACAAACAAAAATCCAACAAAGACAAACACCTAGAACTATAATTACTCTAAATCCAGATGCCTAAATGGCAGTATAAGAACACAAGCAATAACATAAAGGGGCAATATGTCCCCACCAAAACTTGACTATCCTATGACAGCAAGACCTGAACATTCCAATGTAGCTGAAGCAAAAGGAAATGACCTTAAAATAACTTCATGAAGATGATAGAGGTCCTTAAAGAGAAAATGACTAAAAAAATCCCTAAAAGAAATGGAGGAATACAACCAAAGAATTGGTGGAATCAATGAATCTCTTAAAGAATGTCAAGAAAACCAAGAAAAAAAATGAACAGTTGACAGAAACAAATAAAACTGTTCAAAACCTAAAAATGAAAAAAGAAAAGGGAGGGTATTTGGGAAATGGAAAATATAGGTAAATGGATTAGAAGTACAGATGTAAGCATCACTGACAGAATAAAAAGAAATAGAGAATCTCAGGCATTGAAGATATGATAGAAGAAATACATTAATTGTTCAAAGAAAATGTTTAATCTAAAAAATTCCTAACACAAAACACCCAGGAAATCTGGGACACTATGAAAAGAACAAACCTAAGAATAAAAGGAATAGAAGAAGAACAAGAATCCATGCTCAAAAGCCCAGAAAATATATTCAACAATGTTATAGAAGAAAATTTTCCCAACCTAAAGGACATATTTATAAATGTACAAGAATCTTATGGAGCACCAACTAGACTGTACAAGAAGAAAAAAGTTCCTCTTAATATAATAATCAAAACACTAAACATACAGAATAAAGAAAGAATATTAAAAACTGGAAAGGAAAAAGGCCAAGTAACATATAAAGGCAGACCTACCCAGAATCACACTAGACTTCTCACTGGAAACTCTAAAAGCCAGAATATCCTGAACAGAACTCTTCCAGATTCTAAGAGATCATGGATGCCAACCTAGACAATTATACCTAGCAAAATTTTCAATTACCATAGAGGGAGAAAACAAGATATTTCATGACAAAGTCAAATTTAATCAATATCTATCCACAAGCATAGCTCTACAGAAGGTACTAGAAGGAAAACTCCAAAGTAGTTGGTTGTTTTACTCTTTGTACTCTCTTTCTCTTTAGCTCTTTTGGGGGACCCACCACTCAGCTACCAAATAAAACACACACTCAGAGGCTTATTATTTTTTATGAATGCCTGGCCTTAGCTTGGCTTGTTTCTAGCCAGCTTTTCTTAACTTAAATCATCCCATCTACCTTTTGCCTCTGGGCTTTTTCCTTTTCTTACTTCTGTATATTTTAGTTATACTCTTATTCCATGGCTAGCTGGTTACCTGGGTGGCTGGCCCCTAGTGGGATGTTTTGTATGTTAAATGTGTTGCTCTGATTGGTTAATAAATAAAACACTGATTGGCTAGTAGCCAGACAGGAAGTATAGGCGGAACAAGGAGAGAGAAGAATTCTGGGAAGTGGAAGGCTGATTCAGAGAGATTCTTCCAGCCACTGCCATGAGAAGATGTTAAGATACTGATAAGCCATGAGCCACGTGGCAACTTATAGATTAATAAAAATGAGTTGATTTAAGATAAAAAAAAACTACTTAACAAGAAGCCTGCCACAGCCATATAATTTATAAAAAATATAAATCTCTGTGTGTTTACTTGGTTGGGTTTGAGCAGCTGTGGGACTGGAGGGTGAGAGAGATTTGTCCTGACCATTGGCCAGGCAAGACTAGAGACAACTCTAGCTACACCTTCCTCCCCTCCTTTTCTCCTTCCTTGATCTCTCCTGCTTCCCAGATTTTTTTCTATGTATTCTCTCTGCACGCCAGTCCTGCCAATCCTTTCTCCTGCCTTGTCATTGGCCATTCAGCTCTATATTAGATCAATCATGTGTTTAGACAGGTAAAGTAACACAGTTTCACTGAGTTAAACAAATGAAACATAAAATAATTCAACACACACACACACACACACACACACACACACATATAAACACATACCACCACCACTACTATCAACAACAATAACAACAAAATTATAGGAGGCTAAAAGAATGGATATGAAAACAGGATCCATCCTTCTGCTGCATACAAGAAACACACCTCAATATCCAAGGCAGACATTACTTCAGAGTAAAGGGTTGGAAAAAGATTTTCTAATCAAATGGACCTAATAAACAAGTTGATGTAGCTATCCTAATATCTAACAAAATAGACTTTAAAATTAATCAAAAGAGATGGATTAGGACATTTCATAGTCATCAAAGAGCACAGCTCGCCCTGGGTAGGGGAAATAGAAGAGATCTTGTGGGTGGATTGGGGACAACTGGGCATGGGAAATTGAGGGATCAGGTTGGCAGGTGAGTGGAGGGGGAGAGTACTGAAAGATATGACTGGAAAGGTGGGTGTTTAAGGGTCAGGTAGATACTGGATTCAAGGAAAACTCACAGAAATCTACAAGGATGACCACAGCTAAGACTCTTAGCAATAGCAGATAAGTATCCTGAACTGGCCATCCACTGTGATTAGATTGGTGACTACCCCAGTTGTCATCAGAAAGAATTCATCCAGAAACTGATGGAAACAGATGCAGAGACCCACAGCCAAAAATTAGGCTGAGCTAGGGGAATCCTGTTGAAGGAAATAACAAGAAAACAACCATTAACAACTAACCTGGCTCATAGGAACTCACAGAGTCTGAATCAACAGCCATTGAGCCTACATGGGACCAGCTTAAGCCATACATAATATATATATATATATATATATATATATATATATATATATATATATATATATATATATGACAATTGTGTAGCTCAGTCCATATGTGGGGCTCTTAACAATGAGAGCAGGAACTGTCTGTAATACTTTGGCTGGCTCTTGGGAACCTATTTCTCATACTGGATTGCCTTTCCCATCCCTAACACAAGGAAAGGTGCTTAGTCTTACTGCAGCTTTGCTAATACCTATGGGAGACCTGTTATACTGCTGGTATAATCCAACAATCATTAATAACAAACACTTGCCACATCATAGTTTATAAGGTTCAGGTTCACAGTTATGGTAAGACCATTGATGCCTTAAATCCCCTGCAGTGGGCATAGCACCTTCCATACAGTAGAAGTTACCATGAGGGAAAATATTTTCCAGCTCAGCTTATTAGGGGTCTGGGATCTTTCAGAGATTCACCAGTCTGAACATTAATATATTTTAACAAAGGAGAGGCTTTTATTGACCATTCATATATTTTTGCAAAGAAGAGGCTTTTATTCAGATACTGAGGCTAGGTCTAGACCAGGTGACTTGGGTTCCCTAATGCAGAACAAGCACCTTTCTTCTATCAGGTGTTTATAAAGGCAAAGAACACAAAGTTGTATCTTGTTCTTGTGCAAGCAGGGGAGTCCCATCCCACAAAGTCAGCCTTTGTTTGCAGATGCAGAAAGAGCAGTAAAAAAATTAACCCTTAACAGTTGGAGGTCTAATTTTGCTTTATGCTTCTCTTAAGCACAGAAAGTTTAAACCTTTAAATAGAAAGCCATTAACATAATGTTAGCCATCACAAGCTCCAGCTGATTTCTCTGTATCTTACAACTAAGTGTGTAATATCTTCAGAAATAGGATCTTATTACTCAGTTCTGATGGGCAACCAAGAAGAATGACAATTGCTTGTGCTTTGGCAAACAGCCTTCTGGTATCTCCCTGAAAAACAAAGCATAAAGAACACCTGGCATAAAATAGAGAGGCCGGAATATAGGAAAGGAATTTATAGGGAGAAAGGATTATAACAAGAGAGAGGGGAAGGAAAAAAGAGTACATATAGTTAAAGAGCAAATGGAATGCACTATATGCATGTACAAAATTGTCAAAGGAAACTTTAATCAATTAAAAAAGTCTTTACAAAAACAACAGTGAAAATTATTTTTCAACTCAACATGAGTATCTGCCAAAGGAAAAAGAAATGTACATTTAACATGATTGTTAAAGTTGAAAGAATGAGTACTTTTCCCTGAAGGAAGGGAACAAAGAAAGTGTGGTCATCCTTATAACATAAGATATTATACCTAGAATAATATGGCAAAAAGAAGAAAAACAGCACGCACATTGTAAATGAAGAAATAAAAGTCTCTTTTTCTAATGGCATGGTATTCCACATATGAAATAATCAACAATCTGTAGAAATACTTCTTGAGCTAATAAAGGAGTTGGACAAGGCAACAGGCATATGGTGAATAAAATTAATCACATTTCTTTTAGCATTAGAGAACATTCAGAAATCTAAATTAAAACATAACATTTATAGTTCTCCAAGAATGAAACATGCAGGCATAAATATAATTATGTGCAAACTCACTACACCTACAATTTTAGAAATACAAATGAAAGCAAAGGAACAAAACATTCAAATCACTGCAACGAAGATAACACATCAAGGTTTCCAATATTCCATCATTTCTTCCCATTTTTTTTTCTGTAGATTCAACACAGTTCCTATCAAAACTCATCAAACTGGGTTTTATGTAAATATAAACATTTTTTTCATCAATTTATATGAAAAGACAAATAACAGAGAATAGCTAATAGAATTGGAAAAACAAAGTGTTATATTCATTCAACCTAATATAGAGGCTCCTGTTGCAGTTATGGTAATAAAAACAATATTGTATTGACAAATAAATTAAACTAAAGATCTGTGGAGAAAAGAGAAAATACTAAGATACATATAGTGTGTTTACCTGATTTCTCACAAATAATTGTAAGTATGTACATGCATGTGGTATATATGTATGTATGCATATAATTGAATGTAGTAAGTCTCAGTGGCTAATTTGTTTTTCTGTGGAATTACAACAGAGAAAATATTTTTTGATAGAAATGTGAATGTCATTGTTAATTAAATAAATTGGGTACTACTCACTAGAAGCTAAATACTATGCATTCTTTAAAAATGTGCTGAAAACTCATCTAACTTGTTTATTAAAAACAAAACAAAGCAAAAACCAGTAAGTGTAACAATGTATGATTTAGCTTAGTGTTTCTCAAGCCCACAATCATAGTAGCAAGGAGCAGATAGGAAAATCAAAAGTTTGCGGCCACCTTTAACTACTTAAAGAGAACTTACTATAAAAGAAAGAAGGAATAACTTTTGTAATTTATAGTTGAATTTCAGTCTCAGTCAATTGCAAAATGGAAAGCGTTTACCTATCAGAGGCTTCCAATTGATCAGATCATGCTCAATAAGGAAATTGCTTGCTGTAAACAATAAAGCTATTTCTGCACTGCTTTTTTAAACACTCACTACCCACGTTACACTGTGAAATGGGAAGTTTCCTGAAGCTATAGCTCTTCTGCTTCTGTCTTATTATGTATTTATTCATTTATTTACTTTATATTGTACAATTATATATTCCTCTCCCCACTGAAAAGCAGTCATAGAAGGTTTGTGAGGACCAGGTCAGCTTAGGCTACATAGTGAGACCAAATGACAAACAAACAGAACAAAGTAAGAACAGAATAAAATGTAACTGAATTTTTCCTTTTAATACTATCCCTTTTAATAATATTAGTATCTCTGTCTTTTGGTAATGGACTTTCTAAAGCATTTATTATGTGGCTAAATGTTATCAGCATATTTGTATGGAATGGTTGTTTATACATTAACTATTAGCATTTTATTAATCCATTATTAGCATGTTTCTTGATATTATAAAAAGGATCTAATATATGAAGAAATATTTTCTAAACAGGTTAAAGTAGATGAAAGCAACAATTCTGTATTCTGGGCTCACTGAGTAAAGGTACCAATTGCCAAGCCAGTGACCTGAATTCAATCCCTGATGGTGAATGGAGAAAATGTTAATCCCAACAGGCGAGAATAAATCCACTACCAGAATTTTTGAACCAAATTTGAAACAAGCTTCATTAAATACTGGCCAAGATGATGGACACCGGCCAGGTCCATACACAGGACTCCCAGAGAATGACTACAAATTATGTTAGTCCAGTGCTTATTAAGGCAAAACCTACAAGGCTATATACCTCCTTCCTTTGTCCAACTGGGGACAAGCATACATCCTGATGTCCTTCTTGCCTATGTACCTCCTACGTTCATGTGATCAAGCACATCCTGTGCCATTGGAGGGAACCAAATTTGTTTACAGAAGTGAAGACACATGGCTTGTTACCTTACATGAAGGACAGCCGCCATCATCATCCCAGGAAGTTATCTGTTCTTGGGCAAGTGAGGCTTACATGTTAGAGACATTTTTATTTTATAGATCTCTTAAGCATAGTGATTAAAACTGAAAACTTAACTTTAGCTCTCACAAAAAGAAACCCCCACAAGGTGACTCTCACCTCCAAACAAGTAAGTTCTCTCTCTCTCTCTCTCTCTCTCTCTCTCTCTCTCTCTCTCTCTCTCTCTCTCTCTCTCTCTCTCTGTCTCTGTCTCTCTCTAACACACACATGCAAGAAAGAAAGAAAAAAAGAGAGTGAAAGAAAGAAAGTGTACAAATTTATGTGTAACTGAAGTTTTCTCCAGTCCCGCCCAGCACCACAGTGCCCGCAGTCGCTTATAACATAATCACTGAGAAGCTTATATTAATTAAAACTGCTCAGCCATTAGCTCAGAGCTACCACTGACTAGCTCTCACATTTAAACTCAGCCCATTTCTGTTAATCTATATGTTGCCACATGTTCTGTGGTTTTACCTGTGTGTCATTACATGCTGCTCCTTGGGCGCCTGGCTGGCATCCCTTGACTCAGCCTTCCTCTCCCATAATTCTCCTTCTCTACTTATCTCACTTATATTTGCTGCCTGGCTACTGGCCAATCAGCATTTAATTTATCAACCAATCAGAGCAACACATTTATAGCATACAGTGCAACATCACCCATCATTTATGTACCATTCCATCACACTAAGAATTAAAATTTACTTGAATAAATAAGTAATGCACGTATAAAAATGTCAATAGCTATATGATAAGGGTCAAATTAGTGATATATACATGAGATAGTGTAAGGTCAGGAAAACCAAAGTCTAAAATATTTCATAGACTTTGAAATTAGCCTTTGTATAAACTGACAACATGACCAATTCATAGTATGTTTAAAGGGGAAATTTTATTGTAGATAGGAGAGGGAAAAAAGCCAGAGGTATCTAGAAGAGTTTAGAGCAGAGAAAGCAGTAGACTGAATATGGCCAGCAGACTGGACTGGGCCAGGAAATAAGCAGGAACAGAACATAGAGAAAAGGGGCAGAAAGAGGTGGGGAGACAGAGGAACATAAGTGAGAGATGAAGACAATGACACTATGGGTGAAAGAGGGAGCATAGCCAAAATAGTAGAGTTACAAGAATGAGTAGCTGTGAGGAGGGAAGCCTGTGAGCCCATTTACCGTGACCAGGTTGAGAAGAAGAGCTTGGATCCTAGCATAGACTCTGAAATATGTAATGTAACGTGTACTTTTGATACTGAGAGAGCCAAGACGGCCTGTGTGCACTTTGATATGCTAGTAGGTACCACAGATAACTATTAGTCTCTTCTACCAGTGATAAGGGAAATGGCTTCTTTGGGGAACTGGCGTCACAAAGTCCTGAAGAACGCTGGCTTTTGTCCACTGATAGGAATTCCAACCACACCCCCATGGTCATACATGCCCCAGCGGGACACTGAGTCATTTCTACCTAGTCATTTCCAGGTCATACGTCCTACGTAACCCATGCGCTGCATGGTCATGTAATCGCACAGCACGACCATGTGATCTATGCACATGCATGGAGTAGCTATGTGGGCCTGTGTGCATGTGTGGGTTGGCCCTTAAAAAGGCAGGTCCCATGTCCTCCCACCCCCTTCTCCCACACATGTCCTTTCAACAGGCCTGATCAAATTTATCCCTTTCTCCTTGTCTGAATAAAACTCTTGTTAGTGGATTCTGTCGTGTTTCATGGACTTTTTCTCACAGGGTAAGAGTGCCGCTAAAAACCATCATTAGTGCCGTGCACATAAAGCCACTCTCAGCACTTTGCACCTGGGGATGTAGCTGGAGAGCTTTTCTCTCCGGGTCCCATCAAGTCCTGCCAGTCCTGGAACCCACTTATAAAATAAACACACAGACGCTTACATTATTTAAACATATTGGCCATTAGCTCAGGCCTATCATTGTCTAGCTCTTACTCTTATATTTAGCCCATTTTTATTAATTTTTACTTTGCCACGTGGCTCGTGGCTTACCCGTACTTTACATCTTCCTTGTCCTGGCGGCAGCTCCAGGCAGTGTCTCCCCCTCCTTCTTCCTGTTCCCTCAACTCTCCTCTCTCCTTGTCCCGCCTATACTTCCTGCCTGGTCACTGGCCAATCAGTGTTTTATTTATATAGAGTGATATCTACAACATGGGAACCTGTACAGGGGGAGTCTGCTCCATCTATGATAGCCCATTGTCCAATTGCATGGCCGTCGGATCCTGCACATACCACCAGCTACTTCAATTGGTGAGTCCTTCATTTTTCAGCCAGAGTAAACAGTCTCCTAGATACATGGGGATGACCATCTAGTGTCCGGTGCCCCACTGGTGTCCCTGAGACTGGGGTTACCACCAACCATGGTCTTCACTGGCTATGGTTGGTCCCTATCACAGGCTAAAATGTCTAGTCATCTTCCATGTCTGCAGTTGGAGATATAATTCTCACGGTCTGGACCCCATCTTCAGGTGCATCTTCAGGTTGTGTAAGGCTGACACATTTTTCTGGCTTGATGAAGCAGTAAGTGCTGTCAGAGTCCCAGGGAGGGGATTCATTTCCTTCACATGCTTTAGGCCCCCACCTTATGTCTGACAAGGTGTCTGGTGGCCTGTGCCTGGTACAGATCCATTTTTGGCCTTAAGGACGCCTAGGGCCTTGGCTTGGGATCATATTTCTTTTTTCAGTTTTTGTTTTTTGTCTCTCTGCTGCAGACATGGGGTATAAGGCTTCCAATCCCATCAGTCCCACCTCTCCCCTAGGATGCCTTCTGGAAGCTTTAAAGCCTTTCAGCTTAATGCCTTGCTTAAAGATTCCTAAGCATGTTGGTCTCTGTACTAAGAGATGGCCCAAATATGCCTTAGAAAATAACAAAAAATGGCCACCGATTGGTTCCTTAGACCCCAATATTGTACGAAAATTATGTAACTTCTACCAGTGAACAGGCAAATGGAAGGAGTTGCCTTATAGTATAGCTTTTTTCAATTTAAGTTCTAAACCTTCTCTTCTGGATTCCTTCTCTCCTGCCCATATGCTCTTAGCTATGACTGAACCTGATGAATCTCTGACTCCAGAACCTCTAACTCTAGATCCTGCAAATGAACCTCCACCTATCCGACTTTCAGCTCCCACTCCTGCTCCCAGGGGACCTGTCCCTTCGGCTCCTCCTCTGGCTTCTTCCTCCTCTTCAACAGCAGGCATTTTTTTTCTTGAAAGTCCATTTTTTTTCATTTTTCTTTATTAAGAAATTTTCTACTCACTCCACATGCTATCCAAAGACTCCTCCTCCTCCCTCCTCCCACCCCCTACCCTCTTTCCCAAGCCACCCCACATCCCCACATCCCCACATCCCCCAAATCGAGGTCTCCCATGGGGAGTCAGCCGAGCCCAGCACACTGAGCCTAGGCAGGTCCAAGCTGCTTCCCACTGCACCAAGGCTGTGCAAGGTGTCACACCACAGGCACCGGATTCCAGAAGCCTACCCATAGACCAGGGACAGTTCCTGATCTCCCTGCCTGGGTTCCCCCAAACAGTTCAAGCCAAACACCATCTTCCATATCCAGAGGGCCTAGTCCAGTCCCATGGGTACTCCACAGACACCAGTCCACAGTTCATGGGCTTCCACTAGTGTGGCCAGTCATCTCTGCACGTCCTCCCATCATGATCTCGATGTCCCTCGCCTGCAGTATCTCTCCTCTCTCACATCAGTTGGATTCCCAGAGCTCAGCCTGGTGCCGATAGCAGGCATTTCTAAAGGTTCGACTCTGGCTCCAACTTTTACACCTCCTGCTACCCACTCTGGGACTGCTAAAGGGCCTGAACCCAGCCATTCAAACCTGCCAATCATTCCTATTGTGAGAGGTGGCCTGAGTGGATGGACTGGCTAAGGTCCATGTCCCATTCTGTCTCACAGAACTCTCTCAGATAGAAAAGATATGGGGTTCTTATACCTCTAATTCTGCTTCCTTTATTAAACAATTTCAATATATTACCCAATCTTATTGTCTCACCTTTCATGCTGTATATATGATAATTGATAATAAACTATTTCCTGAGGAGCTCAGGCAGGTTTGGGAGCAGGCTAGGACACATGCAGATGACGTTCACCAAACTATCCCTAAATACACTCCAGGGGCTGAGGCAGTTCCCGATCAGGACCAACATTGGTATTATAACACCCAGAGCAAGTCTCTAGCCAGGGATAGGTTTATTACCTGCCTCCTAGCAGGCCTCCATAAGACTGCCCTAAAACCAACAAACTATAAAAAACTAAAAACGATAATTCAAGATAAGGACAAAAATCCATCACATTTCTTAGAACAGCTCACTAACGCTCTCCTTCAATATACTAGCCTAGATTCTGAAAGCTCAGAGAGCAGGTAGCTCCTTATGCCCCACTTTGTCTCACAGAGCTTTCCCGACATAAGGGCGAAACTTAAACACTTGGAGAAAGGCCCCCTGACCCCACAGGCAGAGATGTCAGTGATGGCTTTAAGGTGTACCATTGGAGAGATGAAAAAGCCCAAAAAAGCAACTGCCAGATGCTGCCACATGCTGTCCAGATGGCTCCCTGGAAGCCACCAGGTCCCTGTTTCAAGTGCAGGAAAGATGGCCATTGGGCTGGGGCTTGCACCACCGCCCACGGGGTGCAGGGGGAGGCACGAATAAGGCCTTGCCCAAAATGCTGCCAAAAGGGCCACTGGTCAGCTGACTGTCCTAATGCACCTAGAGGCATAGGAAGCCAGATCAGGACCACCCTCTGGCTGACTTCCTAGGCTTTGTTGTCAGTGACAACTGCTGCCCAGGTCCCACCTCGGCCACTCCCATCTCATACAGGGAACCCAGAGTAGCAATAATAATATCTGGGTGACCCATCTCCTTCCTTCTGGAAACTGGAGCTACCTATTCTGTCCTGAGAGAGTATTGGGGCCCTACTTCTCTTTCTCATCTCCCTATTGTCAGGGTGGGGGGACAGCCTTTTCTACCTCACTAGACCCCACCACTTAATTGTATTTTCAGAGGCATCCCTCTTACACACACATTCTTAGTGGTGCCAACCTGCCCTGTGCCTCTAATGGGAAGGGATTGTCTAGCTAAGTAGGAGCATCCATTTCATTTCCTCCGCACATTTGCCTCACCCTAGACTCACCAGCAGCTCCTCTTCTTCTCCTAGCCACCCATCCTACTAACTCTAACAATTCCTTTCCCTTGCCAGTCTCTCAGGTAGCCCCCAAAGTCTGGGACACTCAGAACCCTTCTATCGCTAGGTACCATCTGCCTATTACTATCCACTTACAGGACCCTACCAGATATATCACCCAAGCTCAGTACCTTCTCTCACTCCAGACCCTAAGAGAACTTAAGCCTATCATTTCTGACCTTCTCAGTAAAAAGCTGCTCCACCCAACCTCTTTGCCTTTTAACACCCCCATACTTACAGTTAAAAAGTCTAATGGAGCCTACCACCTCAAGACCTCCAGCTCATTAATGCAGTGGTCTCTCTCCATCTGGTAGTGCCTAATCCTTATAATCTCCTGTCCACTGTCCCTTTGGGAACCTCTCACTTCTCAGTTCTAGACCTCAGGGATGCCTTCTTTTCTATTCCTCTCAGTCCTCAGTCTCAAAATACCTTTGCTTTCACCTGGACTGACCTTGACACTCATCTGTCTACACAGCTGATCTGGACTGTTCTGCCACAAGGATTCAAGGACTGTCCACAAGGACTGACCTATTTGGTCAGGCTGTGGCCTCTGATCTGCTTTCTCTGTCTTTTCCTGGCTCTAAACCAATACAGTATGCAGATGACATTTTACTCTGTAGATTGTTCTTACAAGTTAGCCAAACTAATGCCTCTGCTTTCTTAAATTTCTTATCCAGTCGATGTTATAGGGTATCCCCTTCTAAAGTTCAGCTGTCCACTCCCCATGTCACCTATTTGGGTCTGACCATTATTCCAACCCACAAGGCTATTACTGTAGATAGAAAGAATCTAATCGAGTCTCTTTCAGTCTCTTCTACTAAACAGGAAATTCTGGCTTTCCTAGGAACAGCTAGCTTCCTACGGTCTTGGGTTCCCTCTTTTTCTCTCCTTGCTCGCCCCTTATACAAGGCAGCTCAGGGCTCCCCACACAAGCCCCTCCTTCACCCCATTACTAAACCTTTCCAAAAGCTCCAAGGGGCTATTCTCCAGGCCCCAGCCCTTCAACTCGCAGACCTAACCTGTCCCTTCTCCCTCTATGTAGCAGAGGAGGGATTGCCCTGGGAACTCTAGGGCATCAGCTAGGACTCTCCTTTGTACCTGTAGCATATCTGTGAAAAAAAACTAGACCTTACCAGTCAGGGATGGGCATGCTGTATCCATGCTTTAGCAGGCTCTGAGCTCCTTATTTGGGAATCAAGGAAGCTAAACTTTGGGTCACCTATTACTGTTTTCTCTCACCATAACCTGTCCCATCTCTTAACTTATAAAGGCTTACAAACTTTACCTACCTCTCGGGATCTTTCTCTCCCGGTGGCATTACTAGAAGATGCTACACTTACTTTCCAGACCTGTCCACCCCTTAATATTTCAAGCCTCCTCCCTCAACCTAAAGCTAACTATTCTTCTCATTCCTACACTGAAACCTTGGAGGAACTGTTACCTCACCCTTCACACATACAGGAGGGAACATTGTCTAAGGCTACTTATTCCTGATATGCAGATGGCAGCTCCTTTTTATATGAGGGGACCCGTAAAGCAGGCTATGCCATAGTGTCAGATACTGAGGTAATATAAGCATAGGCTTTACCCACACACACCACTAACCAACAGACTGACCTGAAGGCTCTCACCTGTGCCTTCCAATTGGCACAGTAGCAATCTCTAAATGTTTACACAGACTCCAAATATGCTTTTTTCATATCCTGTCTGATGCTGCTACTTGGGGGGGAGCATGGCCTCCTCACAGCAAAACGAGGATCTATATCTAACTCAGGCCAAATAATGACCATGCTAAAGGCTTCCCACCTCCCCAAGGCAATATGAATTATCCACTGATGGTCTCATTAGACCAATAGCTCCATCATCTCTAAGGAAAATAACTGGGTTAACCAGGCAGCAAGGACAGCAGCCCTTCAGGACCAAGCCTCTGTAGATGTAACCAACCATCTTATTAAATAAGATACACAGAGCCGATTCAGAGAAGAAAGCCAAGAGGTCAGAGCTAAGAGCCTCACCCTTCCTGCTTCAGTGATCCTCTTCAGTCAAGAGAGCTCTCCAAAAGGGGCCTACTTCCTGTGTGTATGTCTTTATATAGTCTAGCTGTTCTGCCTTCTCATTGGTTGTAAACCTAAACACGTGACTGCCTTGTCACTGCCTGTATGTACCACCCTCCAGGTCCTTAAAGGCGTGCACCACCGCCGCCACACACTTGCTATGGCTCTAATAGCTCTGACCCCCAGGCAACTTTATTTATTAACATACAATTAAAATCACATTTCAGTACAAGTAAAATACCACCACATTTTCCCTTTTTTATTTTAATAAAAAGGAAAAAAAAGAAAAAGGTTATAACTAACAAAAGAAAAACTATATACAAAAGTACAATGATTATATACAATATATACAAGTAATAAATGTCTAAACAATGTCTAGTCCATTTGTATTTGACAAATTCAGAGATAATGATTTCATTATCCTATTTTGTTAAGTCCAAAATGTATCTAATTCACTTTCTATCCTAATTAATCTTCAACTATAACTAACTAACCTTCAACTATAACTAACTAATCTTCAACTCCCTCAGAGACCCAAGAAGGAAATAATATTAGCTAACAAAAATAAAAACAGAAAGTGCATGCAAGCAACTTCCAAAAATTTTGTGAGTTGACAGAAACAGCCAGCTGCCTGGACAGTCACCTAAGGTTTCTCCGCAATGCTGGGGCATCATCTTCAGTCTATAGGCTTAGCATATCTGACAGACTCATTTGTGAAGTAGGATGTACACAAGGTCAACAGTTCAACCTCACATTGGGTGAGAGCAGTCCATATACCAGAAACACCTGAATTCCACTAGTGTCATGTCATGATTCAGGATTTTAAATTCTGGAAATTGTTGATGGTTTTTTAATTCAGCTCTCCATTCTTCTTGGCTGTGTACATATGGCTTCATCTCAGCATCCCGTTCTTCTCCACATCCCTCTATCAAATGCCAGTTTACTATTGAGAGGCGTGAGCTTAGTTACTCTTCAAGAATAACTGTTTCAGCTGCTGTTCCATTGCACATCAGAAGCCATCAGCCCACTGCCTGTACAGCTGCCTTCGAAGAAAAGGGCACTGTACCTTTTTCGAGTTGCGAAGGCCACGTCAGGGATGGTGCTATATTGTCCTGGCCTCAGAAGATGCCTTTTGATAAAGTCATAACCACATTTGTTTTGGCAAGAATCAAGAATCAGTAGTCCTTTGTTTCATGTCCTGTATGTCCATTTTGTCCTGTTGATTCGAGGATACTTTGTTGTCCAGTAGCTAACTTTTGCCACAATGAAAGTTAACTCCATATGCAGTTTCTTCAATGCCCATATTTTCTCTGAAGTAGATTGGTACTGCCAGGAGCCAACATGTCTTATAATCATAACAAAAAAGAAAAATTTTCTGAGTTATTAAAACATTTTAAATGCCATATTCTGTAGTTCTCTGAAGGGTTTGAAGATGACCTGTCTAAAATATATCTGCTCAATTATTAAAACATATCTAATATGACTACAAGTTCTATTGTAATGTCTAACTACTAACTATCATTTCTTTATATCCTAATAGTTGGTAATAATAACATTCAAGGATCAGAAAATTGCATTGTTAAATGAACGGTATAAGTACAATTAGAAGTATACATATAGCATTTTCTAATAATATCAATTTCAATATATATAATTTGTATACAATATAAAACAATCCAATCCAATGTAAAGTATTTAAAACTAGTAATTGTCTTTTTCTTCTTATTTCTTTCTCTTTTTTTAAAACAAGAACCTTAAATCTAATCTGCTTAGCCTTTTTCCTAACCCTTGACAACAACTTGCAACCAACCCCCCTAAACAATGAAAATTATCCCAGACCCAAAACCCATTAAACAGACCAAAAAACCACCTGCCCCACACCACCTCTTTGGGAATGTGGGCGTCATATTCTTAAAATTACTTCCTGCTGGGTATGGGCGAAGTTATCTTTATCCTGAAAGAAAAATTTTAGGTTAATTGTCAAATTCTAGGAAAGGTAACTATATCCTTCATTATCCATTCTGTGTATAATGCCAAAGTTCAGGGTTTATCTCAAGTCCTTATTCAAATAGTCTTTGAGACTGGATCATCTCAGCTAGTCATCTCAAAATTGCTCTGAGCACCTTGTAGTTCAAAGCTGATCTGTAGATGATGTTTGTCAGCTTAGTGATGTTATTATTGTCCACGTGGAATTGTTGTTGTTGTGGGGCCCCAACTTCTTCCTGGGGACTTCAGTTGATGTTAGGCCTGGGCGTGATTTCCTGCAAAAAACTGATAAGAGACTCGAACACAAAGACATATATATGCAGCTAATTGAAGGCTTTTTTCTAGAATTAATTAGTACTCTATATGACCATTCATATCTTAACAAAGTTTGAAATGAATATATATCTATATATCTCTATATATTAATCTTGTAAATTTCGATATAAAATTTATACTTTAAGAAAAGTTTTAAAGAATCAGAATAGAATCAAAGAGTTGAGATTAGTAATAGAATAGTCCCTTAATTAATTTTGCTTTTCTCCTGTCCCATAGCAGAAGATAGCTCTTTTATTGTGGCATGATACAGTGAGTTTGCATTTTCCTTTTAACAACATGCTTGAGTTTAAAGAAGGAGAGAGCCGTTCTCCAACTCCAAAGTCAGCTTTAAATTTTAATTGAACTGGGACTATTAGAAGACCAATAGTGTTAAATCTTTAGAGAAAAGCAGAAACAAACATTTAGGAAGACATAAAATTTTTTAGATAATATATACCCATACACCATTTCACTCTGTTTCCTGGGATAGATGATTTGTCCCTTTTCTTCAGTTGTCTCATTTGTCCAGTGTTCTTCAGATTCCTTAACCTTCATTCTCCTAAAAGACAAAAACAAAAACCTTTCCCCAAGACTAATTTTGGGGATGTTCCTTTTTGGCAAGTTATTATCTGATCAAATGAAAAGGCATGTGTTACTGGTACAAGTTAGTTTAAATTGGATGTTCATGCTGGTTGATGAACTATCACCTCCTTTTATCTTGGACATTGTTTCTCAGTCAATAGAACCCTTCCTTATGGAACATGTCACATGTACTTTACAAATGAAGCAAAGGTGGTTGTTTGCTTGGTGACTTCCACACTATCTGTATGACTGAGACCATACCAGATCCCTCTGTAGGCCCTTAATATAACACATGTAGTCAGTCTATTAAACCCATCTTTATGGAAAAGTTTACATGTACTTTGCAAAATGTTTTGATGCAATGATGCCTAATGCTTTACTGTGTACACACAATTGAGTTGTCACCTGGAAACTATATTTCAAAAATGTACCACTGTATTTAAATGTGCCTAAAATAAGTGGCCCAGGGTCATATGCTAGAAATTTGAACCAACATGGGCTGCTGAGTCATACTGAACCAGATTTATTCCTTGCTTCATGTGGACCATTACTCTGTTGGCCCTGGTGTTTATAGAGACACTCACATAATCTGAGATTTGGGGTTCAGGTATGTAATAAATATCATTGTTATGTTTTTTAAAGCATGTAAATATGTGCTTATTTTAATAAGGGTTTTATTATTTTGAAAAATAATGTGTTTGGGAGCTAGAGAGATGGCTCAGCAGTTAAAAGTACTTGCTGTTCTTCAGATTCAATTCCCTGCATCCACATGATATTTATAACCATCTGCAACTTCAGTTCTTATGGGATACAGTGCCCTTTTCTGGCTTTGGAGGGCACCAAGAAGGCAAGTGGAACACAAGATAACTGTGACCCTTTATAGGCCCAGAAAGTTATTGCAGCATATTTCCTCCAATAGTTCTGCCTTTCCACTTTCAAGGGAAGCTGGGAAGAGTAGTCTTTTAATAGGAAACTATCACATATAAAACAAAAATTAATTTAATCTAATCTTTTAAAATAAGGACATTATAAAAAGTGATGGGCATTTCCCTGATGCCTAAGGATGTTGAACATTTCCTTGAATGTCTTTCAGCTATTTGAGATTCTTCTGTTGAGAATTCTCTGTTTAGCTCTGCAGCCCATTTTTTAATTGGATTATTTGATATTTTGCAGTCTAGTTTCTTGAATTCTTTATATATTTTAGAGATCAGCCCTCTGTCAGATGTGGGGTTGGTAAAGATTTTTTCCCATTCTGTAGGCTGCCTTTTTGTCTTATTGACAGTATCTTTAGTCTTACAGAAGCTTCTCAGTTTCAGGAGGTCCCTTTTATTAAGAGTTGCTCTCAGTGTCTGTGCTACTGGTGTTACATTTAGGAAGCGGGCTCCTGTGCCAGTGCATTCAAAGCTACTTCCCACTTTCTCTTCTATTAGGTTCAGTGTAACTGGATATATATTGAGGCCTTTGATCCATTTGGATTTGAGTTTTGTGCATAATGGTAGATATAGATCTATTTGCATTATTCTACATGTAGATATCCAATTATACCAGCACCACTTGTTGAAGTTGTTTTCTTTTTTCCATTGTATAATTTTGGCTTCTTTGTCAAAAATCAGGTGTTTGTAGGTGTGTGGATGTATATCAGGGTCTTGTATTTGATTCCATTCATCAGCGTGTATGTTTTTATGCCAATATCAAGCTGTTTTTATTACTATAGCTCTATGGTAGTGCTTGAGGTCAGGGATCATGATGCCTCTGGAGGTTGCTTTAGTATACAAGAATCTTTTAGCTATCCTGGATTTTTTTTTTCCATATCAAGTTAAGTATTGTTCTTTCCAAGTCTGTGAAGAATTGTGTTGGGATTTTGATGAGGATTGCATTGAATCTGTACATTGTTTTTGGTAAGAGTGCCATTTTTACTATGTTTATCCTACCTACCCAATAGCATGGAAGGTCTTTCCATTTTTTGATATCTTCTTTCTTTCTTCAAAGACTTAAAGTTCTTGTCATACAGGTCTTTCACTTGCTTGGTTAGAGTTACCTCAAGATATTTTATGTTATTTGTGGCCATTGTAAAGGGTGATATTTCTCTAATTTCTTTCTCAGCACATTCATCATCTGTATATAGGAGGGCTACTGATGTTTTTAGTTAATTTTGGATCCTCCCACTTTACTGAAGATGTTTATCAGCTGTAGGAGTTTAGTGGTAGAATTTTTGAGGTCACTTATGTATACTATCTCATCATCTGAAAATAGTGAAAGTTTGAATTCTTCCTTTCCAATTTGTATCTTCTTGATCTCCTTTTGTTGTCTTATTGCTCTAGCTAGAACTTCAAGTACTATATTGAATAAGTATGGAGAGAGTGGTCATCCTTGTTTTGTTCCTGATTTTAGTGGAATCGCTTTGAGTTTCTCACCATTTATTTTGATGTTGGCTTTTGGCTTGCTGTATATTGACTTCACTATGTTTAAGTATGTTCCTTATATCCCTGATCTCTTCAAGATCTTCATCTAGAAGAGGTGTTGGATTTTGTCAAAGGCTTTTTCAGTATCTAATGACATGATCATTTTTTTTTTCTTTCAGTTGGTTTATATGGTGAATTACATTGACAGATTTTCATATGTTGTACCATCCCTGCATCTCTGGGATGAAGCCTACTTGGTGGATGATGTTTTAATGTGTTCTTGGATTTGATTTGTTAGTATTTTATTGAGAATTTTTGCATCAATGTTCGTGAGGGAGATTGGTCTGTAATTCTCTTTCTTAGTTGTGTCTTTATGTGGTTTGAGTATCACAGTACCTGTAGCCTTGTGAAAAGACTTTGGCAATGTTCCTTCTCTTTCTATTGTTTGGAACAATTTGAGCAATATTGGTATTAGCTCTTTGAAAATCTGGTAGAATTCTGCACTGAAATCATCTTGTCCTGGGCTTTTTTTTTGGGGGGGGGGCTTTTAATGACTGCTTCTATTTCCTTCAGGGTTATAGTCCTATTTAAATTGTTTATCTGATCTTGACTTAATTTTGGTATGTGTCACCTGTCCCCAAAATTGTTCATTTCTTTTACATTTTCCAATTTTATGGAGTACAGGTTTTTTAAGTATGGCCTAATAATTTTCTGGATTTCTTCAGTGTCTGTTATTATGTCCCCCTTTTCATTTCTGATTTTGTTAATTTCGATGTTCTCTCTCTGTTTTTGGTTAGTTTGGAAAAGAGTTTGTCTATCTTTTTTATTTTCTCAAAGACCAACTCTTTGTTTCATTGATTCTTTGTATTGTTCTCTTTGTTTTTATTTTATTGATTTCAGCACTCCATTTGACTGTTTCCTATAGGCTACTTCTCCTGGGTGAGTTTGCTTCTTTTTGTTCTAGAGCTTTCAGGTGTGCTGTTAAGTTGCTAGTATGAGATTTCTACAACTTTATGTAGGCATTTAGTGATAGGAACTTTTCTTTTGCACTGCTTTCATAGTATCTCATAAGTTTGGATATGTTGTGCATTCATTTGCATTGAATTATAGGAAGTCTTTAATTTTTTTCTTTATTTCTTCCTTGACCCAGTGGTGATTCAGCTGAGCATTGTTCAGTTTCCTTGAGTTTATAGGCTTTCTGTATTTTGTGTTGTTGAATTCTAACTTTAGGCCATGGTAGTCTGATAAAATACATGGGGTTATTCCAAATTTTGTATCTGTTGAGATTTGTTTTGTTACTGAGTATGTGGTCACTTTTGGAGAAGGTTCCCTGGGGTGCTGAAAAGAATGTATATTCTTTTGGTTTGGAGTGAAATGTTCTATAGAAGTCTGTTAAGTCCATTTTAGTCATAACATCTGTTAGTTCCCTTATTTATCTGTTAAGTTTCAGTCTGGCAGACCTGTCCATTCATGAGAGAAGGGTGTTGAAGTCTCCCACTATCAGTGTGTGTGGTTTGATGTGTGATTTAAGCTTTTGTAATGTTTCTTTTACAAATGTAAGTTCCCTTTTATCTGGGACATAAATATTCAGAATTGAGACTTCATCTTGGTGGATTTTTCCTGTGATGAATATGAAATGCCTTTCTTCACCTCTTTTGATTGATTTTAGTTTGAAATCTAATTTGTTGGATAATAGGATAGCTACACCAGATTGTTTCTTAGATCCCTTGGATTAGAAAGTTTTTTCCAACCCTTTACTCTGAGGTAATGTCTGTCTTTGAGGTTGAGGTGTGCTTCTTGTATGTAGCAGAAGGATGGATCCTATTTCCATACCCATTCTGTTAGTCTGTGTCTTTTTATAGGCAAATTAAATCCATTGATATTAAGGGATATTAATGACCAATGATTGTTCATTCCTGTTATTTTATTATTATTTTTTTGGTGGTAGTATGTGTGTGTGTGTGTTTCTCTTCTTTGGGATTTGCTGATGTGAGGTTAGCTATTCCCTGTGTTTTGGTGGGTGCAGCTAACTTCCCTGGGTTGGAGTTTTCCTTCTATTACTTTCTGTAGTACTGGGTTTGTGGATATGTAATGTTTAAATCTGATTTTGTCATAGAATATCTTTTTTTCTCCATCTACAGTGATGGAAAGCTTTGCTGGGTATAGTAGCCCAGGCTGGCATCCATGGTCTCTTAGTATCTGCGGAACATCTGTCCAGGACCTTCTTGCTTTCAGAGTTTCTACTGAGAAATTGGGTGTAATTCTGATAGGTCTGCATTTATATGTTACTTGACATTTTTCCATTGCTGCTCTTAATACCCTTTCTTTATTCTGGACATTTAGTGTTTTGACTATTAAGTGGTGAGGGGACTTTTTTGTGGTCCAGTCTATTTCTTGTTCTGTATGCTTCTTATACCTTCAGAGGCATGTCTTTCCTTAGTTTGGGAAAGTTTTCTTCTATAATTTTATTGAATATATTTTCTGTGCCTTTGAGCTGGAATTCTTCTCCTTCTTCTATCCCTATTATTCTTAGGTTTGGTCTTTTCATGGTGTGTCAAAACCTTTCCTGACTGGTTTGTGTTAAAAATTTGCTGGATTTAACATTTTCTTTGACCAATGTATCTATTTTCTCTATCATATCCTCAATGCCTTTCTTGTATTCTGTTGGTTATACTTGCCTCTGTAGATTTTGTTCATTCACTCAGAATATCTTTTTCCTGAATTCCCTCAGTTTGTGTTTTCTTTATTTCCTCTATTTCAATTTTCAAGTCTTGAACTGCTTCCTTCACCTGTTTGATTGTTTTTTTCTTGACTTCCTTTAAGAGATTTCTTGATTTCCTCCAATTTTTCATTTTTCTTTTCCTCCATTTCTTTAAGGGAATTTTTCATTTCCTCTTTTAGGGCCTCTATCATCTTAGTAAAGTTTTTTAAGGTCATTTTCTTCTGGATCATTTTTTGTGATGTTCATGTCTTGCTGTTGGAGGATTACTGAGTTCTTGTGATACTGTATTGCCCTTTATATTGTTTAATGTGTTCTTACACTGCCTCTACCCATTTCTTCCTTTAATCAAACAGGTGGAGCTCCAGGTCACTCTTCTTCCAATTGGTGCAGGTGGAGCCTCTGGCTCCTGTGGTTGCTCCTCTTCTCAATTTATCCAGGAGGGGGCCAAAGCTCCAGTGATCACTGGTGCAACAGGGGATGGTTGGTGAGGGAATCAGGGTGAGAAAAGGCTGCTGCCTGGTCTCTGGGGCTGCACTTGTTGGGGAGGAGGGGCACAGAATGTGCCTTTGGAGCCTAGGGGCTAAGGAACTTGGCTGACCAGTCAGGAAATTGGGGCCTTACCTTTTCCAATCAGTGCAGGGTGGGTGTACAGCTCCGGTGTTGAAGCAGAGGATCTTTGGCTTGACAAGAAGATGGGGGAGGAGGCTGCTGCCCAGTCCCTGGGGCTCCATTGGCTTCATATGTTAATCTTGATGTTACACTTTTGAGTTCCTTTATTCCTGCAACAGAAATAAATTGCATTCTATAGATTTTACTTAAAGGACAAAAGTTAGGAAAGGAATTAATTATATTGTGATAAAGAGTATCCCAGGGAGTAGCTACCAGTGACACATAGTATTTTCTTCACTTTTTTTCTTAGCAAACAGAGACAGAAATTAAGAATTGTACTTTTAGGAAAGTGATAATAAATATATAAGTATGTAAGTAAGCATGTAGAGAAGATCACAGTGCTACTTTAAATGGTTACAAGTCTAAAAAAATAGTTTTGCTTTTAATAATAAAATTTAAACTTAGCTATTGGGTAAATACCACATCAGCAAGCATTGTGCTGGACATAAATTTCTTTTTCTTTTTCTTTCTTTCTTTCTTTCTTTCTTTCTTTCTTTCTTTCTTTCTTTCTTTCTTTCTTCTTCTTATTATTATTAAGATATTTTCTATTTATTTTACATACCAACCAGAGATTCCTCTGTCCTCCCCCCTCCCACCCCCCAGGCTTCCCCCCAATCCATCCCCCATCCCACCCCCTCCAAAGCAAGGTCTCCCATGGGGAGTCAGCAGAGCCTGGTACATCCAGTCCAAGCCACTCCTTCCTGCACCAAGGCTGCACAAAGTGTCTCACCATAGGCACTAGGCTCCAAAAAGCTGGCTCATGCACTAGGGATGGGTTCTGATCCCATTCATGAGGTCCCCCTAAACAGTTCAAGCTAAACTACTGTCTCACCTATCCAGAAGGCCTAGTCCAGTACCATGGTGGCTCCTCAGCTATTGGTCCACAGTACATGTGTTTCCACTAGGTTGGCTAGTTGTCTCTGTACTTTTTCCCATCATGGTCTAGCCCTCCTTACTAGCTAGCCTCCCTGGAGGTCTGAGTTGCAGTCTGGTTATCCTTTGCATTTTTATATTTAGCATCCACTTACAAGTGAGTACATACCATGTTTGTCCTTCTGAGACTGGGTTACCTCACTCAAGATGATATTTTCTAGTTCCATCAATTTGCCTGCAAATTTCATGTCATTGTTTTTCTCTGCTGAGTAGTATTCCATTGTGTATATGTATTATATTTTCTTTATGCATTCTTCAGTTAAGGAGCATCTAGGTTGTTTCCAGGTTCTGGCTATTACAAATAATGCTGCTATGAACATAGTTGAGTATGTGTTTTTGTGGTATGATTGAGCATTCCTTGGGTATATGCACAAGAGTGATATAACTGGGTCTTGAGGAAGATTGATTCCCAAATTTCTGAGAAACTGTCATACTGATTTCCAAAGTGGTTGTACAAGTTTGCATTCCCACCAAAAGTGCAGGAGTGTTCCCCTTGCTCCACATCCTCTCCAACATAAGCTGTCTTCAGCGTTTTTGATCTTAGACCATTCTGTATGGATCTGTAGCCCATTTTTTAATGGGATTGTTTTGTATTTCAATGTGTAGTTTCTTGAGTTCTCCATATATTTTGGAGATAAGCCCTTTGTCAGATGTGAGGTTGGTGAAGATCTTTTTCCATTCTCTAAACTGTCATTTTGTCTTATTGACCATGTCCTTTGACTTACAGAATCTTCTCAGTTTCAGGAGGTTTCATTTATTAGTTGTTGTTCTCAGTGTCTGTGCTACTGGTGTTATAATTAGGAAGTGGTCTCCTGTGCCAATCAATTCAAAGTTACTTCCTATTTTCTCTTCTATCGGGGTCAATGTAACTGGATTTATGGTTAACAGGAATTTCTATGAATGTCTTCAACAATGGTCATTCTTGCCTACTTAATACAAGTTATTAGAAAAACAAAGAATTAACTACCTGCTGAAATTTCCTAAAGATATATAGATATAGATATAGGTAGATAGATAGATAAATACAGAGAGATGGAGAGAGAAAGAGAGAGAGAGAGAGAGAGAGAGAGAGAGAGAGAGAGAGAGAGAGAGAATACAAATTATTCTTTAGGTTATGGAAATAGTACCCTGCCAATGTGGCACAGATACTATGTGCTTTTTAAGACAGGATGCATCCTTATGTTAATTCTGACTTCTAGGAATGATTGACTTCTTCTGTCCTCAATATTTTGCAAAATATCAAGGTAGTGGAGAATTATTGATTAATTTCAGAGCTCCTTGGGATTCTGAGAAAACTAATGGGAGATTTTACAGTAGTGAATAGTAACACTGGATCTAAGATATTTTTAATAGCATGATAAACAGATTAACAAAGAAATATTTGCATTATAAAATCAGTCAACAAAATAGAAATACAATGAAAATGCCTTGATACAATAAAAGTCAATGTGAAAGAAGCACAATTAACAAGATGAATTACAGAAAGTCTTCCCTTGAGTTTAGAAATAAGACAATGACAGCCACTTTTGATTCTTCCATTGTGTGTAGTATTGATGTTATATCCAGAAGAAATAGGCAAGAAAAATGCATCTGATCAGGAAAGGAGTAAATAAAATTATTTCTATTATAGATGAGCCATTTTGGGGGGTGTAGAAAGTCTGCTTCTTTTGTAACTAATAGATGATTTCAGCAGAGTTAAAAAATACAAAACAATACACAAAAGTTAGTGTGCTGCATTATACTAAAAATAAATACTTTGATAATGAAATCAGCAGATTATTTCATTTATAGTGTCATTAAAACAACACAATGCTTAGAGATAGATTTGTGGAGGTAGGAGACTGGTACATTGAAAAATACAAGGATTCACTGAAAGAAAATAAGAAAGATATAATAAATGGAGAGAAATCCTTTTGTTATGTCTTAGAATATTTGATATTTTGGAATGTCCATTCTCCCAAAAGCTATGTACAAATTTAATGCAACCTCTGTCAACATCCCAGCAATGATTTGGCAGAAAGAGAGTCAACCAAAAATTTAAATGATGTTTAAGTGGACAAAGAATAGCTTAAAAAAGAAAGAAATCTTTAAAATGAAGACAAAATTTGATATTTCAAACATTCTAATTTAAAAGTGTACTGCAGTATTATACTAAGCATAAAATGTGACCCTGAGGCAGGATGTGGTGGTGAATGCCTTTATTCCCAACACTCAGTAGGCATTTATAAGCAGATTTCTGTGAGTTCAAGGCCAATGTGAGCTACATAGCAAGTTTTAGGACAGTTTAAGTACTTTTCATCTTATTGGAATGACTGATCAACTAAGAAAACAATAAAATGTTGCCAAAAATGACTTGAGAGGCCAACAAGATAGCTCATCAAGTAAAGGTATTTTCTTATGTGAGACTGGTGACCTTAAATCAATCCTCTGAACCTACATAAAAAGGTAAAAGGAAATAACTGAGTTTACAGTATTGTTCTCTGACCTCCACATGCTCACTAGAGCACATGTATCCTAAACATACACACACACACACACAGTAAATGAATAAATAAAAAAAGTTGAAGAAAGTATTTTGGCAAAACTAAGCATCCATATAGAAAATAATGAATTTGGAGCTTTACCTTATACCACATAAAATTAACCCAATATGGGTTTGATGAGATGTCTCCATGGGTAAAGGCATCTGTTGTACAAGCCTAGAAAACCAAGTTCTATCTCCAAAACCTACATAAAGATGGGAAGAAAGAACCAAATTCACAAAATGTCCTCTGATCCCCATACAGGTTACTAGTCATGTGTGCCCACAAACAGACATACATATAATAATAATATAATAAAATTAAAAGACAAAAATAACCACAAATAGGCTAACAATAATTTATTTATATCTTATCATCCATTAAATGAAATTTGAAGGTTACTGCATAATAAAATGAGAAATATTGGATAAAGATAAAGATATGTTAATTGTATTTTTGATTATTAAGCATTATATGTATAAAAAGTGCATACTGTACCCCATTAGTATATATAGTATTGTATGTTGAAAAATAACTGAAAATGCATCAAAAGCCTCATTGTAAGAGCTTAAATGCATGCTTAAAAATATGAGAAAAATTTAAGACATGGATATAAAACCAAATGCTCAAAAAATGATAAAAAAGGAGAAATTATTCTTTACAAAATTGGAAAATATGTTAAGGGACACTGTCAAGAGAGTGAAAAGATGGGGCTGGAGACAGAAGTCAGTGATAGAAGCTTTGTCCAGGAAGCACAAGGCTTTGGGTTTGATGCTTAGCACTGTAGAGAGTAGAGAAAAAAAAGGCAAGGCAAGGTATAAGAGAATATATCTGCAATTGATCTCTCATGAATAAATTGGTGTAGAGAAAAAAGTATTCCCAATGCCCCAAAATAACAAAGCAAGTAGCTCAATTTGAAATTAAGCAAAATTTGAATAGATTCCATTTTCCTAGAATGTTCATTCAACAGTTTGGATTATGAAACTCCTTCAAAAGCTCATAGACTTAAGACTGGTATCCCAGTGTGACACTGTTAGAAATTATGGAAGTTTTAGAAGATAAGACATAGCAGGAATGACTTGGATTTTTGCATATATGTCTTCACAGTTGGTAGAGAAAACCTAGGACTACTCTGCTCTCTTTTGCTTCCTGGCCATGAAACATTGGCATTCACACACGCATGCACACACACACACTTCATGATGCTCTGCCTTAGTAAATCACTAATAAAGGTGCCAATCAACTATAAACTGGAGCCACTAAAATTCTAAAACAAAAAGAGCCATTTTCCCTTTCTGGTTAATAATCTCAAGTACTGTGTTATAGTGATGGAAAGATGACTAGCCTAGTGAACAAACTGGAAATAAATGCAAGAAAATTGGCATCAACACTAATCATTGGGAAAAAATCAATGAGATAATGCTTATTGATTAGAAAGTATTGAGAGAAACATGGAGAGAATAAAATATTGGACAGCCTCTATAAAATATACTGTCTTTCTTTATGAATTTAAACATAATTGCTATATAATCCATTAGTCTCTTTTCTGATTATGTATCAAAAACATTGAAACCCATGATGACATTGCATAAACTAATAAATAAAGCACAATTTCTTTTTTTCTGTTACATCTTTTTTTGTTGTGGTGGTTTTGCTTTTTTCATGTATATGGTACACACCTGTGATGTCAGAGGATAACCTGGGGGAATAACATCTCTCTTTCTGCCATGTAGATTCTAAGAATTGAGCTCATATCATCAGGCTATGTATCTATAACCATTATCTAGAAAAATTGTCATCACAGCCAAAAGGGAGAAATGACGCAAATTTTCATTAACTGATGAATGAATATAAAATTACACATACATACTAAGTAATATAATTCACCTTTAATATATATTGACATTTTGATGCATACTAAATTATGAATAAATTATTAGTAGTTATGTGTATCTTAAATGTCACCTGCTGGTTCACTTTTTGAGTGCTCCCCCAGCTGTTGATGCTATTTTAGGAAGCAATGTAGTCTTTAGTACATGAGGCCAACGTCTTTGGAGGCTAATTCTTAAATCCTGATTCTGACTTCAGTCTCTGCTTCTTGACCTTATGGAATGAGCCACTTGTGACAGATGCCCCCACAGCCATGATCTCCACTATTCCTACTTTGCCACAATTAAATGAAATTAACTGAAATGGTGAACCAAGACAAATCTTTCTTCCATTAAGTTTTTTCTCAATATAGGAACAGTGATGCAAAATTAACTGTTATATTGTCCTAAGTGAAATAAGCAGACACAAAAGTTAAAGTCAAATACTGTATTATTTCTATATGTGGTATGCAGAAGAGTCAAATTTACAGAGACAGATAATAAAACAAAAGTTGGAAGATCAATTCAAGATAAGAAATAAGGAACTATTGTTTAATGGGTAGAAATTTTTAGCTCTTAATCATAAGAAATACATGAAGATGAATGTTATTCGTGTTGGTTCTTCAATATGCATTTGATAATACCAGAGGACTACACAAATAGAAAAGGTTAAGTGGTAAATTTATGTTACATATATGTTTTTTAAAAAGGTTTTATTTGTTATTTTAATGATATGTGCGTAGGGGATATGCGCATGTGAGTGTAGGTGCCTATAGAGGTCAAAGGCATTGGATCCCCTTGGGGCTGGAGTTATCTGAAGCTGTGAGCTACTTGCCTTGGGTGTGTGGAAATAAACTCCCTTCTTTTGTAAGATCAGTACATCCTCTTAATCATGGAGCCACCTCTCCATTCTTTATATGTTCTCATCAACAAAAGAAAAATGTTGTTTGTAAATTCCAACTGTAAGTTGATACTTGCTTCTACTTTATATGAACATTAATGTTAATATTTGATGTTTGCGTACTACCTATTTCTTCCCTTTTATATTTCCTACATTTCTTAGTGTGATTTTCTTCCTTTATTATTTTTAACTCTCAGTCAATTAGAATTTTGTAATGTATTTGTGGGTAACAACTGTACTGGTTTATTTACCTCTGATAGTAGATATTTTTTAATATGATAAATAAAATGAGAAATAAAGTTTATTTGTTAAAGGTAGTTTCCACTGTCTGTATCATTCAGGTTTTATTGATGGAAGTGCATGCTTTTATATATATATATATATATATATATATATATATATATATATGCATATGCATGAAATAAAAGGAAATCTATTGATTTTTAAAATATAAGTGATATCAATTTATATACATCAAATGGATTCATATATATGTATATATACATATCATAGTTAAAGTCATAGAAACACACATATATATGCACAGAAAGAAGTTGGAAATTTCTAGGATACATAGTAAATGTGAGTATAATATTTTCTTGCCAGTGACATTGAATCTCTTCCTACAGGTCATTTTTGTTTGCAACCAATTATAAGGTGAAGATGTAGAAACCAGTTTTAGTAAATATGTTTATAATTTTTCTACGTTAAAATGAACATAGATTTTAAATTTTATAATGTCATGGCTATGAGACAATTTAGACATACTATACTAAAAATATTCAATATTTTCAAGGTATACAATCATTCAGAATACTTAAATATAACTACAAGTAAAGGAGCAAAAAGATTATATTGTATTCCAGGCAGAAATTTGTGTCAAAGTTTTCATGTATGTATTTATGCATACATGTTCATATGTGTGTCTCTATGTGTAAATGGGTATGCATACATGTGAGTGTGATTTTGGCTGTTAGAGATCAGCATTGGTTGTCTTCCTCAATCTTCAATTTCTTATTTCATTTTTACATCTATTTATTTATTTATTTAGAGAATATGTGTGAGTGCTTGCCATGGCACAATTTTGCAAGGGTCAGGTCTTTCTTCCTCCCATGAGATAAAACATAAGTCTTTAGACTCGGTGGGAAGTGGGATTACCTGCTAAGCAATCTTGTCAGCCTCTTACATTATTTTATTTTTAGATAAATAAATAACTGAACCTGGAGCTCACTGATATGGCTATATGGAATGAACAAGTCACTGTGATCCTTCTGTCTCTGTGTCTCTAGCACTGGGATGCTGTGGAATGTTCTGTATGTTACGTGTGTTGCTTGACTGGGTAATAAATAAAACACTGATTGGCCAGTAGCCAGGCAGGAAGTATAGGAGGGACAAAGAGAAGAGAATTGAGGGAAGTGGAAGGCTGAGGCACAGAGACCTGCCAGCCACCGCCATGACAAGCAAGATGTAAGGTACCGTGGCAACTTATAGATTAATAGAAATTGGTTAATTTAAGATAGAAGAAGTAGATAACAAGAAGCCCGCCATGGCCATACAGTTTATAAGTAATATAAGCGTCTGTGTGTTTATTTTATAAATGGGCTGTCGGACTGCCTGAGCTTGGCGGGACCCGGAGAAAAAACTCTCAAGCTACACTGGGATTGTTAATATATACCACCATACCTGGCTTTTACGTGGGTGCTATAGATTGAACTGAGGCCTTTATGTTTGTATGGCAAATATTTTACAGAATCATTGCTCCAGCCCTAGAAACTTTACAAATATTTTTCTTTAATTCTCATGAAATCTGTACATGCAAATAATAATCATTTTTGGATGTTGTAGTAATCAAATAAAATAAATAATATGTAAGTACTTTTGAATTAATATGTAGGAGCTCAAATATCTCTTTGAAATGTAGCACTTTTAAAAATAAAACTTTTTAAATACACACTTTGTTATAGTTAAACCTCTCCCTCTGTCTCTCTCATCTCCCCTTTCTACCTAATTCCCTCCCTGCTTGAATTTTCACAACATCAACATCAGTATTTCCCCTCTTTACTTCCATTTTACCAACATTCTACTATCCCCTTTTCTTTGGGGCACTCCCCAAATCATATTTTGTTTCCCTGTCTTCTATTGGTACTCCACAAATTTAGATGCTAGGAATCCCAAATAAGAAAGTACATATGACATTTGTCTTTTGGGATATGAATGATTTTATTCAGTGTATTTTTCTACAAATTCATCCATTTACTTACCAATTTTACAGCTTCATTCTTCTTTACAGATGAATAGAATTTCATTGTATATATAAACCATATTTTTAGTTTCTGGGCATCTAAACAGATTTTATATACAAACTATTTTCAATAGAGCATCAGCGAACATGGATTTGCAAGTATGTCTGTGGTAGAATATAGAGTGTTTTGTGTAGATGCCCAACTGGGATAACTTGGTCATATAGTAGTTGTATTTCTAGATGTTTGTGTAACCTTCTAACTGATTTCCAATGTGTCTAGCCTAATTTACTCTCCCACCAAGTGTTCATAAAAGTTCCAACTTCCCCGCAAAACTATACCAGAATTAATTGTCATTTGTTTTCTTGGTCATGGCTATTCAGACTTGAAAAAGATGAAATTTTAGAATCTGCATTTCCCTGATGTCTAAATATGTTAAACACTCTCTTTGTTGTTGTTTTTCAGGTGTATCCTGGCAATTTGTATTGCTTCCTCTGAGAATTGTCTGTTCAGTTCCCTAGCCAAATTTTCACTGGGTCATTGATTTTTGGGGTTATTTTATGTAGTCGGATTTTTTTCTTTGGGCCACCAGCTCACAAATAATGACATGGAGACTTCTTATTAATTGTGAAATCTCAGCCTATAACTTAGGATTTTCCTTAACTAGCTCTGATAACTTTAATTAATCTATTTATATTAATCTACATTCTATCACATGGTGTTGCCTCTGTTCCATCTTTCACCTCCTGTTTCCTCTCCATGTCCTCTCTTGGTACCTCGATTCCTCTCCTCTTCCTTTCTCTCCCCAGAAATCCTGACTATACCTTCTGCCTAGCTATTGGCTGTTCAGCTTTTTATCAGACCAATCACAGCAAACACATTTACACAAAGTGTACAAATATTCTACAACAATTTCCTTGATGTTTACTTTTTTGAGTAGTCAGATGTTCTCCCACTATGAGGGTTGCCTCTTTGACTAACAGTTACTGTACAGAAGCATTTTAACTTCATGAGATACCATTTATCAGTTATTGATCTTATCTTCTCCACTATCAAAAACCTACTCAGAAAGTCTTGCATATTCCCATATGTTGAAATATTTACCCTAATTTTTCCTCTAGCAACTTCAGATTATCAGTTATTATGTTGAGGTCTTTGAACCATTTGGAGATGTGTTTTATACAGAGTGAGAAAATAAGGTTCCAGTTTTATTCTTCTATGTGCAATTTGTTCATGCTAAGGTTATAGGAACAATATGGAAGAGGAGTCAAAAAAGAATGTATGATGCAGAAAATTGGAATAAGGGCTTCAAACTGTCATCTTCTGGGCATGGTACAGCCATAGGAATAATGGGTTTGTAGCAGGTAAGGTTACCTGCATAAGACTAGCTATGTCAATAATCAGTTATGGATGGGGGAGGAACTCAATGTTACTTTATTCCTCCCCACTGAATTATTGGCTACTGAAATACCTAAAGAAAGAGGAGTCACTGTCTCCAGCAGTGTACCCACATTAATGAGCCCATTAAGCTCTAATGGATGGTTCCAAACACATGTTCACAAAAAAGGGCCTTGGTTAAAGTCAGCGGGACAAGAAAGAAAGAAAGAGAAAGAAAGAAAGAAAGAAAGAAAGAAAGAAAGAAAGAAAGAAAGAAAGAAAGAAAGAAAGAAAGGAAAGAAGGAAGGAAGGAAGGAAGGAAGGAAGGAAGGAAGGAAGGAAGGAAGGAAGGAAGGAAGAACAAGATGTAGATTTGCTAAAGGTATTTTTAGGAAGGAATGACAGTTATCCTAGGTGAGAGTAATTATAATACATTTTATACGTTTTTAATATCTCAGAGAATGAATTCAGTATGTAAAATATCATGGGAAAACTTAATGAGGTCCCGTCAACTAGATTTCAGTATTGCTATTGTTATTTACAATTTTGAGAAATAACAGCCAAAAGTAAAACTTGTAAAATTCCATCATTTTAGGAAGAATAGTATTGTTACAGGGATTGTCATTTTTGATAATATGTGTTTTTAATTATAGTGATCTTTATAGTGTTTACCTTAAGAATATGCATTATCAGAAGAAAATATTCTCTCATATACAAAAATAATATCTTTGTATGATCATAGTTACAAATATCTATTAGCACTTAGGAGTAAAAAATATGACGTTTTCACTATTTCTCTTTGCTGTGCTTTTCATGATTAGATGCTCACAAAAGTGGTTTCTGTGAGTGCCTTTTACCACGCAGGATACATTTTTAAAAACTCTATTCCTTTTTACAATTTTTAGGATACTTTCCAAGTTTATAAGCCATTCAGAGATTATTGGTACATTGCCCAAGTAAAGAAAATATTTTTATGGATGGTGGGCAGGATTTCTGTTGGTCTAACATCATACATTTCAAGTAGTATCAGTTGATCACAGGTGTCAACAGCTAAGGGGATTCTTATTTAAAATACTAGCAAGAAACAACACAGCACAAAAATATTCCATCCATCACCTGTAACATTTTTTCTAGTATCAAGCCATTATGAATGCATGCAACCTACATCCTGAAACAAAGAGATTTTTCCTGAAGCTGGAGAGATGTCTCAGTGATTAAGAGTACTTGGTGCTCTTCTTGAGGGCCTGAGTTCTATTTTTATTACCCACATGGTAGCTCACAACCAATTCTAACTCCAGTTTTAGGGTATTCAATGCCCTCCTTTGGGTTCTTCAGGCACAAGGCATACACATGGCACACAGACATACATATAGATGAAACACAATAAAATAAAATAAGATAAAAATATTTTAAAAACATTTTACCTTCATCTATATTAATGGTCACACTTAAGGGGTATCTTCTACCACTTCTAATTTCTTTTATCTCAACGCTCTGACTCTTCAAACAGATTCCAAGTTTGTAGATCTAAACACAGGCTCATTAGCACAGATATAATTCGAATTACATTTCCCTTAAGAAGTGAAATGTGAATACATCCATTTAATCCTCTTTTTTATGCTATTTACCTACCAAATACAAGGATAAAGTGGAGGATTCTAGTTGCATTTTCTATCGCTTTGCAGTTCCTCTGATACACAAACAATCCTGATAGTCAGGTATCTATTTGTCAGTTGCAAATTGTATTATACATAACAATAGCCATGCAACTATTGTGGTGACTTGCTGACAGTTCCTTCCCATTTGTGTTAGTCTCAGTGACTTTGGTGCATTCTATAAACCTTACCTATTTTCAGAGTATTCCCATACTTATATTGTGGACCCCACTCATAAAGCTGGCATGTCATTTCACATCACATAGAAAATGATGGTTACACTGAGGCTCCCACACTGATACTCCACCTCCTGATTTCTCAACTTTAGTTACATGCCTTACTGCCCATAACAATCCTTTACAACTACTGGAATAGCAAGAATGCACGCAATCACATGCCATTTGGGGTAGGATGTCATGTTGATATTGCCCCCAAGAATACATTAGCATCATGAATTTCCACCTCAATTGCATACCTTGATAACTTCAGGACTGGGCACAAAATATCTCCTCCAGCCTTCATCTTTGATTCTTTTGTGACATACATTGGGTGCCAGTTTGGGTGCACTGACTTTTCCCTGTTACTTAAAAAAAGTTTTTCACTCCATGTAGGGCACAAATAACAGAACAAATTAAAACAAATTCAACTGAAGTCCAATCTGGTGAGCTATTGAGTTTATAGGGCTTATGTACAGAGACTGGGGGAGGGATTGCCCTGCAGGAGTTTGGGATTCACACACTACTGCCTCACTGCAAAGTCACATACAGTCATGGAAGCTAAATGATAGTATCTGCCTTTTGGTTAAATGTTTACATTTTTTGCAGCATCTCCCAAGATCATTTATTCCTCAGGTAGGTAGGTAGGAAGAAGTGATATCTGGAATCCCAGGTGATGGTCTTGTGACCTTTTCCTACTTCCATTTACTAAAGAGTGTTAATAGCTATATCACTATCACTCCAGACCTAGATACTACTGTATTGTTTTGCACATCATTGTCCACAGCTAACTAGCCATGGTATTCAGTACACCAACATTTCAATGGGATGAACATGCTGTGGCTGTAGAGGAAAAAACATACTAAAACATACTCAACGTGTCAAAATTGAAAGAATTGGTTTTATTATCAGAATTTATGTTTTACCTGCTAAGGAAATGACAAACTTAAAAACACATTGTATCACTGAGTCATTAAAAACTACCATTTAAAATTACATTTACTTCTTTTGTGTGTGAGAGGGTATATGCATACCATAGTACTGTGGAATTCAGTGCCTACAATGTACACTTTATTCTCTCTTTCTACTCAAACTCATGTTACCAAGTTTGACAGCAAGCACCTTTAACTATTGAGCCGTCTCCTAGCCCCTCTTGATCATATCTTAAAATAGAATATGAATAGAGTACATTAAAAGGAACAGAACTATAAACATAAGAAAAATAATTTATAAAGAATGTGAACACAAATAAATAAAAAATAAGCCCCATGTACAAAATGCTTTCCATAGAATCTCTGTTACAGAGAAATTTAATCCATGAATTAGAGTGACTATTTTATTAAAACATGAGTATATCATTTATATTTCCATCTGAATAGCTATAATAGAAGTTTTTAAGACAATATATGGAGAAACATAATTTTGGAAATTAGTCTTTATTAAAACTGTCATCCCCTCTCTATCAATCCAATCTCATAGCTAGATCCATGTGATATAAAGGAAGAAATGGGAAAAACAGAGAGGGAAGCTTTCATTGGTGATAAAGAAGAGAGCTCAATATAGAAGGAAAGATAAAGAAGAATGATAAATAACAACATAGATGTTTGAAAAAGTCTCAAGGAATTATATTAATTTATATTTATCTAAAATTATATATAATACACATATATGTATATAACTAAGTATTTCTTAGAGAGGACGAATTAGTGTTTCCTATGGGTGGGCCCTCTAATTCATTATCCAATGCAAAATAATCAGTTCCTAAATCAAATATACATGAACAATACTAAGGAGACTCAGCAGTTTGTAGTCATATACATGTAATAATAGTTTAAAATCTATCAGTTTTAAAGAGAAAGGGGAGACAAATGGGAGAAATCGGAAGGAGGGGACATGGAAAGAATTGAATGAAAGAAAGGGAATGGGGAATTATATTTTTAATTAAAAAAAATAGCCGGGTGCTGGTGGCATATGCCTCTAATCCCAGCACTCGGGAGGCAGAGCCAGGTGGATCTCTGTGAGTTTGAGGCCAGCCTGGTCTACAGAGCTAGATCCAGGACAGGTACCAAAACTACACAGAGAAACCCTGTCTTGAAAAGCAAAAAATAAATAAATAATAAATAATAAAATAAAATGAAAATGGGACACCCACATATTCACACATTGGCTGTGGTCATACACATGATTGTATCCCTCAAGGAGGAATACACAAACATCAGAGGCAACACACTATGCTATTGTGGGACAAGATGATATAGAGGATATAATAAGTGGTCAGCTGAGTTGTGCAATATATTTTAAACTTTGTTAAGATATTAATGGTCATATAGAGTACTAACTAATTCTAAAAAAAAAAAAGCTTCAATTAACTGCCTATACCTGTCTTTGTTTTTGAGTCTTTATCAGTTTTCTGCAGGAATCATGGCCAGGCTTAATATCAAATCTGAAGTCTCCAGGAAGAAGATAGGGCCCCACAACAACAACAATTCCACATGGACAATAATAATAATACCACTAAGCTGACAAACATCATCTACAGATCAGCTTGGAACTACAAACTGCTCAAAGCAATTTTGAGGGGGCTAGCTGAGATAATCCAGTTTCAAAGACTACTTGAATAAGGACTTGAGATAAGCCCAGAACTTTGGCATTATGCACTGACTGAACAACAAAAGATATAGCTGCCTTTCCTAGAATTTGATTATTAACCCTAAAATTTTCTTTTCAGAATAAAGATACCTTCTCCCATATACAGCAGGAAGCAATTTTAAGACTATGATGCCCACATTCCCAAACAGGTGGTGTGGGGCAGGTGGTTTTTTGGTCTTTTATGGGTTTGGGGTCTGGATAATTTTCATTGTTTAGGAGGGTTGGTTACAAGTTGTTGTTAAGTATTAGGAAAAGGTCTAAGCAAAGAAAATTAGATTTAAGGTTCTTGTTAAAAAAAAGATATATAGAAATGATAGAATAGAGGGCAGATTATTGAATCTACTCAGAAAAATAAAGAGAAGATATAGATATGATATAGATAAAAAGATAGATTATTGAATCTACTTTTAAAAGACAATTACTGGTTTTAAGTACTACTTTGGATTGGATTTTTATATATTGTATACAGATTATATATATTGAGATTGATATTTTTAGAAAGTGCTATACATATATTTCTATCTTTTTCAAGATACAAAGGTATTTCATAGTTAATACACAATATTTTATGGAATCCATTATAAATATGTTCGTGGAGCTAAAAGAAACCATGACTGTTGAAATAAGAGTTTTGTGAATATATTAATGTTGTACTCCCAATGAAATATTAAATAATATAGAAAGAAATTATATCTGTTACCCATTAAATACTTCTCTTATCAGAAAAAAATCAAGAGAATGTTACTCAACAATAGATTTGAATCAGTTGAAAAAATGTTGCCAAGGCTAAAAGATGGCTCATCAGTTAAGGACATTATGTTGCTCTTTCAGAGAACAGACCCACACAGAAGCTGACAATCATCATTAACTCCAGTTCTAGACGGTTATATTCCCTCTTCTGGCTCCTGCAGGCTTCTGCACACACATGTTGCCCATACATATTTTCAGGCAAAACACTCATGTGCATACAAAACAAAAAACAAATCTTTAAAAAAGGAAAAACTGCTGACTTGAAGACAGAAAAGATGTCTTGACTTACGACTGTTTTTGTTGTGTTACTAAAAATACTGAAATTATCATGTTAGAAGATGGAATTTTGAGTAACTCAAATCTGTGTTCCTCAGCCATGGTCATTCATATTTCATTCCAGAATAAATTTTTTTCATATCCTCTCTCTTTGTGGTCAGAGCTATGGTTTGTGTTGACGATATTAAATCGTTTACTAAATTCATATTCTAATGCAAATCAAAGTTGTGGTTTATCTGAAAAAATTTCCGTTGGACTTTAATGTTAGCAGGCTTTCTTACCAGGTGATTTTTTTTCCTTTTTGGCTTTTTGAGACAGGGTTTCTCTGTGTAGCTTTAGAGCTTGTCCTGAAACTCACTTTGTAGACCAGGCTGGCCTCAAACTCACAGAGATCAACCTGCCTCTGCCTCCCAAGTGCTGGGATTAAAGGTGTGTGCCACCACCGCCCAGCCTAACAGGTGATCTTAATTATAAGCAACCATTAGTTGCTGTTTAATATCTAATTTTGAAGCTGTAACAATGTACCTGGATTCTAGTAATTACTTTCTGTTTCTATTATTCTTAATCTTGTTGACATATTAACATCACCAAGGGAGGTTTTGAAAAATCATAAGTCCATGCCATATTTTATTTTAAATAATGTATTTTACTTATTCTTTGAAAACTTCACAGATTTATATATTTTTATTATAACTATCCACCACTATATCTCAATAATTTCCTTTAGTGCCCCAATTCCCACTCCCTACAGACATATCCTTTTTCCTTGTAGTTAATAACCCTATGATCTCAGTTAGTGCTGCACAAATGTGTATGGATGTAGGAATATGCACTGGTGCTTAGGCAACCTACTACAGATATATTCTCAAAGGAAAATGACTCTTTCTCCTGCAGCAGCCATCATTGATATTAGCTATACTGCTAGGGATGCGAATTTGTGAACCTCTTCCCCATATATGCTAGAATTTTTGGCTAGCAGCATTTCACAGTTCTTTTCCTTACCTGCAGGCTCTTACATTCTTTCTGCCTTATCCTTCTTGATGTTTATTTTGTAAGCTAATTTAAAAAGTATATAAGAAATTTGGACAGAAATATTCTGCGTAGGTAAGCAGTGATGCTCCAACTCCCAGAAAACATGGATTATTAAATGACAATTTCACTATCTGACACAAGGAACCTCCTTATGAGTTATTGATCAAAGTGACTTCAGAGGCAACAGTAATAATGCAGGTTATTGCTATTGTTCTGTTGCATGATGTAATGAGATGGCATAAATCTATTGATGAAGAAAATATTCATTTTTGATGTAGACATCAAGAAACCAAATACTAGGTAATCAGAAGACTATCCCTCTGCTGGCTAATATATACAGTGTCAGAGGATGGGATGCAGGTTAATGGGGGAGAAAATAAATCAGTAGTCTTTCCCAGTACTGGACTAATTTTGGTACAATGGCCAACTGTCAGGGAAGATGTGCCCACAAGTATAGTATTAGCATGACAAGTATGGGGGCAACCAATCACTTTGTGATAAGAGGAAGTGATACATTTGATCTTAGACAAAGGCTTGAGGTACAAATAATCAGCCACTCTCTGACTGGTTATGAGTCCTGCACTACAGGAGGGATTTCATGTTTGGTATTGTATGCCTAGTCAAGAGCACATGAATGAGGAAATTAGAGGCCCTAGAGTTAATCTATTATAGTTCTTTTGCTAATGGCTGTACTGTTAAAGTGCCTTGCAAACGTTGATGTTAATATTCTTAGATTATGTTACCCCCAACATTGGTCAGAGTATCTTCTTTTTTCAGTGGGTAGTGGTTAATGTAGGCTCATAACAACTCAAAATGCTGAAAATAAGTGACTATGAATGCTCAGCCATGTATGGGACATCTACATAAACTTTCTCCAATGCAAAATTTTGGACATTACTCTCTTGTTATGTGACTTAAACATTAACACCTTTAACAGATATCCATATAACTCCAGTTGCAAATAATTTCGAGGTTCTGTATTATTTGTGAAAATAGTTTCAGAGCAATTTAAATAGTTTTATATATGTGTAGACAAAATATTTGTGGAAATAAGTATAACAATATTAAGGCAACTTTCATTAATATTCAGCAAAAGCATTATCATTTTTAGCCCTGACATATTTATCATCCTCTTCACCATCATATGTTAAACTGTAAGTTCTGTACAACAAAATATGTTCTATTACAAAGTGAAAAATCCACAATGATTTTAAAAGAAGAATAATATCCTTTTGATAGCTTTTTTCTTTCTTTTGTAGTCATAGAAAAGGAGGATAATGTGCATATCAATAAGGCAATCATTTCCTAAAACAAACTCTTAGAAGTTAAGAAGTGATCTACATAACTACTCTAGATCTTTTCATTATTTCAGAATTTAAAAGCCATACACAGGAACATCTAAGAAATGATAGTATAAAATTTTGCATTCTACTGTAAGAGAACCTGTTAGTTACAGGAAAAGGAATTAAGCATTGTGTCATTTAGAAGTTTTTACAATTAAAAGTTTTATTCCTAGAGGAGCTACAAGACAATTAAATGAAATGCTAACAACAAATTAAATGCTTTATAGGTCAGTCATCCCATTAGGTCTCTTTAGGGAAGCTGTTTTCATATAAAGCATGCCATAACCTATTTGCATAATGAGCCTATCTTAACTGTGCCTTCTGCTCTTTTATGCCATGTTGTTTATCCTGATGCATGGCTGATATAGTGGAGATGTAAAGGATGTAAAAGCTGCTATTTAAAGCAAATAAAATTTGCAAAATTCAGGCATAGTAAACTAAGCATATTAAACCTGACAGCGAGTCTTTAAAAACCATAGCTGTGATTTGGTATAAAATACTTAGGATATTTCTTCTCATGCAATGACAACAACAGAGTAGAAAGGTGAAATGATAATATAGATATGTACAGAGAAAATAGAAAACAAAGTAAAAAAAAAACTTTACATTGAAAAAAATTGGCAGTTGAATGCCCGACTTTCAGCATCATTCACCTTATACAGTCTGAATGTACTTTGCATTTTTGGTCCATAATTTTGCTCTCGTTAGTACACACACATACACACACATGTACACTATACAGGATTTGCAAGCATATTTTGGTAATGAATCATAATGCATATTATGGTGTACATATGTGTGTGAGTATGCAGAGTTTCAGAGTTGTAAGCATACATAGACAAAACGTTTGCAAAAGCAAGTTTAATACCTTTAAACTAACTTCCATTAATAGCAAAAAAAATTCTCATCATTATTAGTCTCACATTTAACATATTTTTCACTGAACTAGATTTTATACAACAGATTACTTTTTCTTAATAATTTATTTTGAATGTGTTAGAACATAAGCACCATGTGTTTATGTGTGTGTGTGTGTGTGTGTGTGTGTGTGTGTGTGTGTGTGTGTGTGTATGTATGCAGGGTGTATCTAAGGACCTTTCTTAGGCCTGTCTTTAAATCTTTGTTACTTACAAATGCCACTGATAGAATTGAGATGAAATTCATAGTGTAGCATAGCAAGAGAGTTTATTTCAGAGTATAGGAAAGCACAAATTCAAGGGACAAGAGTTGGAAATGTCCAAAGGGACCATTGTGGAGAAGAACACTTTCAAACTGTATGAGCGTGGACAAGGGTCAGATATGCCATTGTTCTGGCTTAATTATGGCTTAATATTTCTAAATTCCTGGGATAGACAGCTTTGCTGGGGGACATTTTTGTTTGTTTACTTGAATGACAGGGCCATTTGTATTGCTTTTCAAAGGAGGGAGCGCATAGTATATCTTTGTTCTTTGTCACAAAGCCTCCTGTAAGATAGAAATCCTACTAGGTTTAGGCCTTCTGATAGCAAATTTAGATAGTTATCAATTAATGCATTCCTGGAAGTTCATGATGTCCCATCTTTCCTCAGGGATAGAGACATGAATCAGAAGTCATTTCTCTGACTAGTTATGAGAGACCTACAGTTTTAGCCCTTGGTTTATAAGCTTTCACTGTGCAGGGAGGGGACAGAACTAAGATCTTCATATTTTTCTAATATCAAGGTGGAAATATATTAGCACACACAAATATACATACTATATATATTATATATATATATATATGTATATGTTACATGTACTTATGTAGCCACTCTATTAACTCATTCTGAATGAGAAAATATTCAGCAAAATACCCATTTGATCTGTTATTTATTTATTTTATATTTATGCTCTAAATCTTTCATTTATTAAATGATGTGGGAAATGATGACCCAAAGGCAAATTAACCAAAATAGAAAGCTCTTTCGTTGATGTTCACAAATTTACATTTTCATGGGGCTAGACAGATGTCTTAGTAGTTAGGAGAACATACTGCTCTTGCAGATGTTCCAAATTTAGTTTCCCATAACCCATGTAGAGCATCTCACAACTTCCTGTAACTCCAACTTCAGACTGTCTGACACTTGATACTTTCTTCTGACTTCAGAAGGCACTTGCACTCATGTTCACCTACCTCCACGTGTATGTGTGCACACACACACAACACACACACACACACACACCTAATTAAGAAATAAAACAAAAATGAAGAAAACAAATTTTCATAATCAGGATATATACTTTGTAAAGGATATTCATAATCCAGTTGTATTATGCTATCTATTTCAGGTTTAACTAATTGAATAGTGTAATGGGTAGCCGTTCCAGCTTTGACCTGGAAATACCACCCCCTTTGAGGCTTTGGTAACTGTCACACCTACAATGCAGAGCCGAGAGAGGATCCCTGAAGACCCGAGATCTGGATGGGGGAGCTCTCTTGGTTCCTGGACCCTGGACGCTGGAGGTAGGCCTAGCAGAGTTCTCCAGAGAACACTGCCAGACTGTACTACACCTTTCCCAGACCCTGTAACCTATCCCTTCACTTGTAAGTTACCCCACAAAATAAACCTCCCTTTTAACTATGTGGAGTTGCCATAATATTTTAACCAATAAAATAGTATTTAAGAAGTTGTGTTATCCAGTGTATTTTTGTCATTATTTGAATTACAAGGTTTATTGTTGAGCTAAACCAAAAATAGACCTCATCATAAATATTTAATATGCATTTCAATTAGTTGCTTAAACATTTTAAGGGCTAATTAAAACGAAAACCTTAGGGTCAAAATTTAAGTGTTTTCAACTTTGCTAATAATTTTTGGCAAAAAAGAAATTGGAAAATGGTATTAACAACTTATTAACAAGTACTGGTTAATTGCATATATTTATTTGACTGGGTTTAGAGTGCTCAGGTGTTTAGTCAAAACTTCCTTTGAGTATTTGTGTGGATGGTTTTGGGTGAGATTAGCATGTGAATTCATAGATTTCCTTTCTAATGCAGGTTGTAGTCATTTCAGTTGAAGGCCTAAGTAAAATGTCTGTCTCTTCTACAAATAAAATACAAATCTTCTCATTGTTTTTAGCTGATACACAGACCCCTTTTTTCAATTTAGACTCAAATAGATCCATTAACATCTCTGGCTTCTTCAGTCTATTGAGCTAGAGACTAGAGTGGCAGCACTTCCAATCTACTATACAGCCTGACATGTGTCAATATCCATAACTACATGAGTTAAATCTTTATAAGATTTATTTTTCTCTACATACACAGAAAAATCTGGTCCATTGATTGTATTTATGTGGATATCTCTTCCTACTATAAAAATGTAAAAGTTATATGTTAAATATATACATAAGCATGCATTTTCTTAGTTGATGTCCGCCATTATCCCACCTATAGACAATGAGAAAATAATTACTGAGGTATAGTTGGAACAAATATAGTTTTAATTTTCTTGTTTAGCATCTCTTTTTCTTTTAGCTATTTCTGATAAAAAGACTCTATCCTTTTAATTATTTAAATGGCTATAGTCATTTTAGGATATGACTTACAGGAGTGTTATCCTGATATAAGAGTTCAGATGAGAAGGAAAGGAAGAGTGGCACATAAATTGAGATTCATGGCCTTATTTTCCTATGTTTTATAGTGCATGAGAATACATTTTGGTCTGGAAAACTTGAATATCCCAGCCGTTTTAGTTTAGGGTTATAATTTCTGCGGTGAAACCCCATGATGGAAAGCAACTTGGTGAGGAAATGGTTTATTCTCTCACAGTTCCATATAACAGTTCATCCTCAAAAGCAATGAGGACAGGAATTCAAGCAGGGCAGGAACCTGGAGGTAGTAGCTGATGCAGAGGCCATGGAGGGGTGCTGATTATTCGCTTACTCCCTCTGTTTTGCTTAGCCTGCTTTCTTTTCTAATCCAGGACCACCAGCCCAGTGATAGCTCCACTCGGAAAGGGCTGGGCCCTCCCTTTTCAATAGCTAATTCAAAATATACCCTACAAGCTTACCTATAGCCTGATCTTATGGAGATGTTTTTTAATTGGTGTTCCCTACTCTTAAATGACTTTAGCTTGTGTCAAGGTGACATAAAATGTATCCAGCACACCACCATAATAAGATTATCACTGGGCATCCAATTTAAAATGAAGCTTAAGGAAATCATACATATTTTACTAACCACTTAACTTTAATTACAACTTTTAAATATTTAGAGATTCTGTTTATATACATTACATTACCTTTGACCTCAGCCTACAAAATGTAAGGACTGCTTAACATCATCAAATTGTTGAATGTTGACAGAAAGGTTTATATGAATTTTCTATTTTAAGTTAATAATTTATTCAGGAAAATTATGTAACTCAGATTGAGTAAATTTTTAGCTCATTTTCATCTCTGTGATGATAAATAAATGAGACTAGGTAAGAGTTTCAAGAAAGCATGGAAGAAATAAAAGACTGAAATATTTGTAGAGAAGTAACATAAAGAGAAAGGAAGACAATAAGTAAAAATTATTTTTAGGGCTAGGTATGAAAATTGGTTAAATTCATGTATTGTGTCTATTTGCTTCTTTCAGTTCTATCTATTATATGTATAACAAAGAAAACAAAATATAGCAAGAGATAGCAAATGACTAAAGTTCAACATTCACTTTGTTAAATTCTATGGCCCAGTCGTAAATTAAACCATTAAAAGCAAAGCATTACTATATATAAATTTGCAGTTTATTAATTTATGACCATTTTAATTACAGGCCAGACCTACAAGACACTGCTTACCTGGTAGCAGCCAACTTGTTACCTGAAGCCAAAGACACCGGCAGCACCCTGGTTAGGGCTATTTCTTCAACTTCCACGAATTTTAATTTGTTCAGAAGATGTAGCCAATCACAAACAGAACACTGATTATGGCAACTTTGTCTTAGGAGGCCAGATGCATGATCTGCCTGTACAAAGTGGTAAAGAGGAAAATAAGATGATAGTCAGAAATAACCACCAAAATATGCTTGAAAACAAAGACAAACATCCGTCTATTTGTCCATTTGGACACATCCTTGCACCCTATCTGTAGCCTCCATGATCCTGTACATTTTTCCTGCAGCTCTGCTCATGCCTGTATCCCTAAAAGTAGCCTGACTCTCTGTCCACATTCCTTATCATATTCCTGCATAGACTGTCTATACATATCTATTTTCTCCCCAGTTTCTTTTACTTAGACTTCTTTGAAATTCCTTGAATTCTGCTGCAATCTCTTTAACCTTTTATAGTCACTTTGAAACCTATCTATCTATCTGTCTATCTATCTATCTATCTATCTATCTATCTATCTATCTATCTATCTATCTATCAATCTGTCTGTCTGTCTATCCTGATAGACTATTTTACTGTGAAGTATATACTCTGTAATCTGAGAGTTAAAATTAGTAATTAGGATTGTAATAAAACAACCTTATTTTGCCTCATCAGCCTACCAAGGACAGCAGAACTACTTAGTAAAAATTGCTGCCAGTAAATCTTTGAATTGTTTATTGGATTATTATGTCATAAATTTTGATTTTGTGGAAAGACACAAATCTAGCTTATGACACAGCATTCTCATGACAGTGTCTAAGTCACAAAAAATAGCTTCTGATCTTCTCTTCCTCAGTGTTCCCTTCTGAAAATTCTGGTGACCTGTGGTATATGCAGCTACTTTTTGAGCCAGTATCTGCATGCATATAATGTATAGGTGCTTGTATATAGTTATAAGAGATGTATGCCTTCATATCAATTATGAAATTGTGACTACACTTCATGTGAAATAATACTCAACTGGCTAAAACTCTGTGTTCCACCTGAACTTGGAGCACTAAATGCATCCAGAATAAAGAGGTCTAAAATATCTTCCCTTCATCAACTTATCTATGCTGAATTCATTCTTCTCAGAATCAATCTGGTTTCAAATATATCCCCTGAGAGCTTGTCTCTCAAGAGTTCAGTAGAAGGATGCCTGAGAGAATATGTGAATTATCTAAAGGGTGCTCAGTTATCCCCATCACTAAATTATCCCCTTACCAGTTTTTCCTACTCTTTTCTGCCCTTGAGAAATTCAATTCTCTTCATTGTTATTAACCAGAGTAATTCAACTCTTCACCTTCTATTTGGCTCTGGGATCATCTTTTACATATGCAAATAGCCATTAAGGTACTCAGTTAAGCAGTGATACGAAGCTATAAAACCTGCTTCTTAGCCATCAACCAAGGAAATAAGAATTACAGACATTTACTTCGTTCCCAATGTGAATGAAATACTACACTATCTTTACAATACAATTGCTGTTAACACCAATTCTGATTTTTAGATCACATTTTCTGTTGCAAATACATAGGCAAAATTAATGTGTGGTTCATGCGATTGAAGCTTTCTGAAGGGCTCACGTTCCTCACCCATAACAAAAGTAACATTTCTGTCCTTACAGTGTTATAGTCAAGTGGTACCTGATACATGGTAAACACCTGGTATCACATAGCTGTTACTATCATCTTTACATTATAGTAATAGAATTTTATTTGAATTGGGAGCAAGATGGCCCAGAAGGTAAGTGTACTTACCACTAATACAGTGGAAGTTGAGAGACAGACATGACTGCAAGTTGTTCTCTGATGTCTACACCTGCACTGTGACATACATATACACATATCAACAAAAATAAATAAAATGCAAAAATATATTAAAAAGGAGAGTTCTATATTAAGGAGTAAGGTTGATTTAATAAAAATAATGATTTTTTCCCATTAACTTCATATATATCATTGCCAATTCTTAACATTTTTATTTATTACTCACCATAAGAATATAAAGCTTTAAACATAAAAAGCGTATCTTTCATTTTAAAGGGAATAAAAAATAGTTTATACTGGAGCCATTATGAGTTACCACAGCCTAGGGACAAAAATTTGGGTGACCCCAAAATTAAATGTTACAATGCAGAAGCAATTTCATAAAATTTTTATAGTTTTACAAAATAAAATCATAAATCAAGGCGAGTTTACAACATGGTGAGCACAGCAGAGAAGAAGAGGTAGAATGAGATGTAGGGACGCTATTGTACAGGCCCAAGACACTATCTGATGACATTCTTAGGTTTTGGATTGGCAGAAGCTCGTTTCCTGCTAAGTTAATAGCTTCTCGGGCTTTTATTTATTGCCACAAAATGTTAGTTCTAAGTTAATAGCATCTGAAAGGGTTTTATTTATTATCAAGAGATGTTAGTTGAGATACAGAGTCTGGCAAGGAATGACTATTCTGGAGAGCTAAAACTGGCCCAATATAAAGTAATTAGCCTCTGAACCTGTAAAATTCCAATCTCTCCACAGTACTGAAATTCCAATCAGTCCATTAGTGTCTCCAGACGGACTGCTTCCAGGAGTTTTTTTTTTTTTTTTTGTTCACAGCCAGAAACAGCTACTTTTTAAGAATTTTCATTCACACAACAATGGTGGTGCCCACCTCATAGAGTTTATTACAGAATTAATTTGGATATGTCTAAGGTGGGTAAAAATATATGAATGTTGGTCAGTACTATAAATCAGTCAGTCATTACTATGGCTATTCTTATTTTCTATTTAGTATTTCTCCAAGAAGCTTTATAATGAAATGTTAGACTGATTTCCAATGAATATATGGATAATTATGAAATATTTCCATATGTCTGGTTCTAAGGTTCATGTTGTTTTTAGGGACTTTATTATTTAGCTATTATAGCTTATTATTTATTTTTGTGCATTGAATACATTTTTATGTTGACAAGGTGCATTTTGGATCATATGCATTTGGTTAATATAAAGTATAATAAATAAATAAATGAAATATGAGTATTCTTTAATGGGCTATCTTTACATAACAATTCATTTTCTGTATGCTGCTCTATATTATTAGTATAGATTTAATGAAGTGATTAATATTAAAGAAAAGGGAAGTTACAAAGTTACACATAGTCTATTGCCTTTTTCCTATAATTAAAACCAGTGAGATTTTGTTTCCGATCCAGGACGTATTTCATTTCTATAAAAATAGTGAAGCAAAGGTCTAGAGAGATGGTTTAAACTTTAAGAGCATTTGCAAATCTTTCAGAGCATCTGGATTCCATTAACAGCACCCACACTATGGCTCACAACCATATGTAACTTTAGAACTAGGGGAATCCAGTGATCTCTTCTGGCCTCCATGTTTATTTCTCACATAGAGTACACTAATATACACAGGCAAAAAACTCATACACACACGAAAATAAATACATAAAACCCTCAAAGGAAGCTTCTCAAACCTGGTGTAGGAAGTTTTGTTACACAGTCTATGCCACTTGTGTGGAGCATTGTCAGCCCAGATGAGAAAATTGTGTTTGGCTTGTTCTTGTTTTTCTAAAATTTTGAATTATATCATTAAAATATTTATTTGTGTTCTTTCTGATATTTTAGTATAGTTACTCAGAGCTATAAATTTCCCTCTTAGGATTACTATCAACATATTCCATAGTTATCATTTAGTTCCAGAAGTTCTTTAGTCTACTTATTGATTTCTTCTTTGACTCATTAATCATTCACTAATGAGTTGCCCAATTTCAATGAGTTTGTGTGGGTATTAAAGATCTGTTTGCTATTCAGTTTAGGTTATACTATGTTATTGTCAGAAAGAATAGAGCATGGAATTATTCCAATCTTTCTGAACTTATTAAGATTTGTTTCTTATTCCATGAAGTGCTCTATTTTAGAGTATCTTCCATCTACTGCTGAGAATAATGTATATTCTTTGGTGTTTGAGTGAGATATTCTGTAGCGACCCATTAGGTCCATTTGATCTATGATATTATTTAATTCTGATGTTTTCCTGTATTTCAAATACAGATTGTAATGGGTAGCTGTTCCAGCTTTGACTTGGAAGTACTACCCCCATTGAGGCTTTGGTAACTATCACGCCTACAAGGTGGGGCCGAGACAGGATCCCTTAAGATACGGATGTGCCAGCTCTCTTGGTTCCTGGATCCCGGACACTGGAGGCAGACTGAGCAGAGTTTTCCAGAGAACACCGCTGGACTGCGCTACACCTTTCTCTGGACCCTGTAATCTATCCCTTTATTTGTAAGTTACACCACAAAATAAACCTCCCTTTTAACTATATGGAGTTGCCTTAATACTATAACCAATAACAGATGACCTTTCTATTAGACAACATATGGTTTTGAAATTACCTACTATAAATGGGTTGATGTTAATCTGCATCTTTAATTTCAATAATACATTTACTATGAAACTTGGTGTACCAAAGTTTGTTTTGTATAAATTTAGGATAGGATTGTCTTTTTGGTCAAGTTTCCTATGATTGGAGTGAAGTATCCTTTTTTTATCACTTCTGATTTGTTCTAGTTTGAAGTCTACTTTATCACATATTTGTAGATGTAACGGTCTTAATAAGAAACACAGAGCCAAATGTTTTGTTCCTGATCAATTCATCCAGCCTATGAATTTGATTGGAGAATTGAGCCTGTTAAAATTAATAATTACTAAAAGGTGTGTATTGATGGCAGTCATTGTATTGTTAGTTTTTGTTGTTGTTCATGATCTCAGTGTTATTTTTTGTTCCAATAATTACAATTTTTCTGTTCTTTTCACCATCTCTTAACTATGCTCATTATTCTCTTTACCTTGAAATATTGCTTCCTACGTTTCCTTTAAGATTGATCTGTAGATCTTTTTTTAGACTGTTTATATCACAGAAGGTTTTTTTTTTTTCATCCACTACCACAGAAAGTTTTGCTGGATACAGAAGTCTATGTTGGCCACTGTGTTCTTTTAGGACATGAGATGCATTGTTTCAGGCTACTCTGGCTATCAAACTTTCCATTGAGAAATCAGTTGTTATTCTGATGGGTTTTCCTTTGCATATGACTTGTGTTTTGTCTCTTGCAGCTTTTAATACACTCTCTTTGTTCTGTGTATGTAGTGTTTTAACTATGACGTGGTGTGGGGATTTTCCTTTCAGGTTTTGTATCTTTTGTGTCCTATATGTTTCTTATATCTCTGTATGGGAGATGCTTCTTTCTATGTTTCTGTTGACAATCTTGCCTATAAAATAAACTCGGTATTCTAAGAACTTATCTATGCTTATATGTCAAAAGTTTGGTCTTTTTATGTTGTTCCACATTTCCTGTATGTTCTGTGCTTATTTGGTGTAGACTCTCCAATTTATCTTTGAGTCTTGATTTTCTATTTTATTGTTTGCTTTATTCTACTTACTCCTGAGTCTGTCCTTTGAGTTTTCTAGTTTAGTTACAGGAGTTTTCTATTCAATCTTCATTTTAGCTTGAGTCCTCTTAAATGTTCTGTTTATTGAATTTCATTTTCAAATACTGGATTTACTTTGCCATTTCTATCATCTTTCTGTTTGTATTTTCTGGGAATCACTCAGGTATTCATTCTTTTTAAGTTCTTTGGACTGTTCCTTTGTGTCTTCTTTAAACTTCTTGAGTTCTTTGATGAAGTTTATGTCTTTTTTAAATTCTTTGTCCTGGGGTTCATTTAGGTAATTGTCATGGGTGAAAATTTCTATAAAACTGTTGGGGTGTGGTAGGGTACTTCCTTGATCTTTCATATTGGTTGTATTTTTGCCATGAGATTTAGAAATGTGAATTCCTTCCCCCCCCCAAGACAGGGTTTCTCTGTGTAGTTTTGGTGCCTGTCCTAGATCTCGCTCTGTAGACCAGGCTGACCCCAAACTCATAGAGATCTGCCTGGCTCTGCCTCCCAAGTGCTGGGATTAAAGGCATGTGCCACCTCCACCAGGCAGAATGTGAATTTCTTTTGTTAGGTCCTTGTCTGATACAGAAAGAGAAGGTGGGGGGAGAACACAGGATGTACAGGCTGGGCTGAGACTAAAGGTTAGATATGGGTTAGGTGGAATGAAGTCAAATGGACACAATGGGCTGGTATAATGTGCTGGCTGTGCTTTCTGGTCCAAATCTGGTGTTGGAGGGTACATCTGAGGATTGAGGAAGGTGTATGGAGGGGAGGATCAGGTGAATTCAACTTGTTAGACCCTAGCAAAGGGTAAGCAGGATCTGACTTGGCAGAGAGGTTGGAGGTGGTGTGGGGTGGGACTGTAGGTTGTGCATACACAGAGAAGATCTTGGAAGAAGCCAAGAGATTGGAGACAGTGAAAGCAGGATTGACCAGATTAGGCCAGGGCATTGCATTTGGGACCTTCCAAGATCTGGGGTTTAGAAAAGAGTACATGTAGGGGAGGATCAAGTGGACTCACCCAGCTAGATGCTAGTGAAGGGTGTCCTGAGTATAATTTTAAATTTTTAAATCAATTAAATGTAACATTAGGTCAACTTTCCTATATTTGTTAATATTTGTTTTGTGTTCTAGTAGAGGCTCTAGTTTAGAAATATTCTTTGGGGTGTTGATTATAATCTGCAGTGTTTGTACAGAATGCTCTATAGATGTCTGCTAGGCCAATTTGAACTATGATATCATTTAAATATGTTTTTCTGTTTAATTTTGTTGTGATGACCAGTCCTGGTGAGGGTGGGATATTGAAATTACCCACTATTATTGTGCTGGGTATGTTCATTGTCTTTATAACCAGTAATATATGTTTTATGAAATTGTAAACACCAATATTATACATATAATATATATATATATGTGTGTGTGTGTGTGTGTGTGTGTGTGTGTGTTTTGAAATATGATCTTTCTGGCTTGTTAAGTTTGATTTTTCTCATGGAGATATTACTCTCTTAATTACCACACAAATCATAGTTATATTTGAGGACATTATTACATAAGCATCTCTACACATGGTTTCCAAAGCCATTCAATATCTTTGTAGAGAGCTACTGAATTATCTTTTCTTAAGGTTTGCCTCTGCTCCTGGGCAAAATTTCTGGAAAACTGCTATGGTGATACACATAGAAACACTCTTCATTTGTTTCTCCTTATCTCAGCTTTGCAAGCAGGGCTCTCAGCTTATACTGACACATCTGACCTCATTGTCATGTCTTAGTAATGTCAAAACTTTAAATCAGAAGCAAGTTCAGATGAATGCAATATTGCCTCTAGGATTCACTTTCATAGTCTCCAGAAACATAGACCTGGAGAATGATGAAAAATGTAAAGAAATAATACAATACCTAACTAGGACTTTGAAATACAAAGAACCTTGTTATAGAGGATACAGTTACTGTAATAGGGTTTCTGTAATGATATTTATTAGGCAAAGAATGGGAAGAAAGCTAAAATCCAATAAGTTGTAGCTATTTATAATAATATTTAGCTAAATAAATAAATTTTTAAATAATTGTATTTGGTCAAATTCTATCACATCTAAGTATTTTGTTGCTATTAATTTTTAATTAAAGAAATAATTTCCAACAGCACTTTAGTCACTGCTCTATTGTTGCAAAGAGACACCATGACCATGGCAACTCTTATTAACAAGAAAGCACTTAATTGGGACTTGTTTACAGTTTCTGAAGTTTAGTCTATTCTCATGATGGCAGGGAGCCTGGTGACACACAGGTAGGTATAGTACTGGAGTAGCAGCTGAGAGTTCCACATCAGAATTCACAGGAAAGGAGGAGGAGAGACACTCTGAGCTTGGACTGGGATTTTTGAATCCTCAAAGCCCATGCCCAGTGACACACATCCTCCAATAAGGACACAACTCTTAATCCCTTCAAATAGTGCTACCCTGGTGACCAAAAGTAAATATTCAACTCTATAAGGCTATGGGGGCTATTCTTATTCAAACTGCCTCTAACAGTTAATAATTGTTATACTAAGAAGATGATACAGAGCACTTCTCTGGTCAGTTCATAATGTGTCATTGCATGTGATAGACTTTTTTTTAATTGAAAATACATTTTCTTACATACAATATATTCTGATTATGGCTTCCTCTCCCCCAACTCCTCCCAGATCTTCCTTACTCTACCACCCACCTAATCCACACTTTTCTTTCTCTCACTCATGAGAAAACAGGCAGTTAAACAACAACAACAACAATGATAATATAAAATGAAAACAAGTGAAACAGTGTAGAGCAAAACAAACAAATAAACAGCAAAAATGAGAGCCAAAGGAAAAGCAGAGGAAACATACATAGGAAGAGACACAACACACATTCACATACAGAGAGAAAAACAGATTAAAAACAAAACTGCAAAATTTAATATATTAGCAAATGATTGGTAAGCTTAAAAACTGCCCAGATTGAGCATTATGAGATAAAGATCCTCCAAAAATGTCATTATGTTCCTTTTGTGGTGGCCATCTCCTGCTGAGCATGGGATAGGCCTATAAGTGTGGTTTGTATACCTATTGAGACTCTATTGGAAAAAAAATTAACAACAACAAAAAACCCACTTTTTGTGAACAGTTATCAACAGGAGATAGCTTGTGTTCACTTCTCCTCTCAGCACTGAGACCTCATCTGGCTCATACCTGTGCATTCTCTGTGCATCTGCCACAGTCTCTGTGAGTTCTTATGTGCATTAGCCATGTTGTACCTCAAAGGCTTGATTCTCTTGGTGTCTTCCATCACCACTGGCTTTCTGCTTCCTCTTCCACAAATTTCCCTGACCCCTGAGGGGAGAGACTTGATGGAGACATCCCATTTAGGATTTTGTGTTCCAGGGTCTCTCACTCTCAACCTATCATCTGTCTGTAGGTCTCTGTAGTTTTTCCTACAAACTGCAGGAGAAAGATTCTCTGAGGATGGATGAACAATGCAGTAATCTATGAGTGTAGCACAATGTTATTAGGAGTCGTTTTATTGCAGTATTCACTTAGAACAGTATTAAGTTTTCTCCTAATCTATGGTCAATCTAATCTAAGTTTTTGATCACCTAAACAGTGTCCAGCATGGGTCTCATTGTATGGAGTGGGCCTTAAATCTTTTCAATATTTCCATAAAACTTTACATAGTCTACAGTATGGATAAGAGTCCATAGATTCTGAATAGAACTTCCAAAAATAGAAATGTTTAAATACCTGTGTGTTACTCTAGCCTCCTTCTTATAAAGATTCCTATAATTGCATTAACTCCATTCAGATAATCAAGGCTGATTACCTTTTCTCATTATCCTTATCATAATCATGTACCCATTGACCATTTTTTCCACAAAGGGCAGTCCATTCAGAAGTTCTCTGGACTATGCTGAGTATATCCTTGAGTTGTCATTATTCTTCTTACCACAGTAGGAAAATGAAACCAGTACAAGGAAACATCTATTCTATTTGTCTAACATTTAAATGTAATAAGATATTTTCCTCCTTTCAATATGTATTTTATTTCATTTACATTAAGTAAAAATACTATAAAAGAACAAATGATAAAATACTCAGTGAGTTTCTCTGATGACTCTTCACATTGTCCTAATCTAAATAGAAAATATATTTGTACTAGTATTTTAGACAGCCACAATAAAATATTTACAATATTATGGTAAATATTTATTCATTTTTCTTCCAATTAAGACCAATTCCTAAATTTTATTTTCTATACCAAATTGTGTATTAAAAACCATTAAATTCAATCAGATAGTGGTTGACTACACCCACAATTTTTATGTCACTATTGCACCAATGTATCTTGCAGGCAATCTACACTAGTGTAGATTACAGGGTTTGTAGCTGGATTGATATTTATCTTTCTCCTCTGGTAGTGTGCAGAGTACCTTCCAGTACCAGGAACATTGGTCAACAGAGATGAAGGTTCAAGTTAAGCATTGTGGTAGTTTGAATATAATTGGCTCCCATAATCTCGTAAGGAGTGGCACTGTGAGGAGGTATAGCTTTGTTGGAATAGGTATGGCCTTGTTGGAGGAAATGTGTCACTGTGGGGGTGGGCTTTGAGGTTTCCTATGCTCAGGATACTGCTTAGTGTCTTAGTCGACTTCCTGTTGCCTGCATGATGTAGGATTCTCAGCTATTTCTCCACCATGTCTGCTTGCACACTACCATGCTCTCTGCATGATGATAATGAACTGAACCTCTGAAACTATAAGAGAGCTACCCCAATTAAATGCTTTCCTTCACCATTCTTAAAACATTAAGAAACTGGTACAAAGTCTCTTCTGGAAGAACACCTTGTAAAAACTGTTACGGGGAAAAGAAAGTACATTCAGAGTAGTATTGATTTCTCACAGATCTCAATATATCCTGCACATCTTTTAGACTTGGTCCTTAGGAAGATTTGCAAAGCAAGTTGCTTAAGAACCAGCAAGGACACAAACAGGTGTTGTTCAGAAATTTTCTTGAAATCAAGACCAGTCTATATTTAATTCAGCACTAATTAATCATTATCACAATCAAAATACTGTCAAAGTTCATGCCCTTTTGTGGGACTAAAAAAAAAAATCAATACAATTAACCACTAAAGATTATTTTCTCCACAAACATTATTCTAAGAGGCATTTAAAGAAAGCATTTGGTATTATCGATTAATTGAAAGTTGAAAACTTGCACTGGTTCATTGTTCTGATTGTGTGTCTTCGTTTCCTGGCCCTTTATACTGATACTATTCAATATCTCCTTCTGGGCTCCTGTTATTCTCTGCTTCCTAATGAGTTGAGCTATATTACAGCTTGTCTTTCCTTCATGTTTCTCTATTTGTTTCTTATATTTATCCTGGAGTTTAGAAAAAACAAAATCTCTATGTGTTATGATTTCTCAACTTGATAACATTATTATATATTTTATGCTGTTTCTAAGTTTCTCTATGTAAATATAGCCAGTTGATTTTTGAAAAATGACTTAATTATTTGTTAATGTGAAAAAATGATAGTGATGATAAAATTTAGGGCTATGTTGTCTCCTTCTGCCTGACCTAAGTACCTCCTGTATTGACATATGCATTTTCCCAAAGTAGCTAGACTAACTAAATATCCCATGAAGTATAAAATTTAGTCATTTGGTGAGTAGCATCTTTTTATGTCAAAGTTGTGTGAGATAAGGTCATACCATTATTTTTTACCTGCAATTTTGCATAAACAACCAGGATTACTTAGTACTAGCTTTTGACAATATTTTAAATTCTTGAGATAAACGTGTTTTTGTGTAGCTACAAATAAAAATAAATCTTTATTTAATAGGTTTCTAATAATCTCAGACTTTGAATTTGATAGTACTGGAGCTTGGTCATCTTGATATTTGCTGTTTTGTTTTGTTTTTGTGCTATTATTTGTTCCCCCCTCCCCCAGGTTATTTTTATCACAACAAAATCTGTTAGAAAGATAAAGCCCTGTGCATAGTTGAAACTTTTTTCTCTTTTGGACCTTCTTATTCTTCCACTAAATAACATGTCTCTGGTTGCTTCATCTGGATCTTTTATTTTCCTTTTCTTCTAGGATATTCTATGCTAGAACTATTTTATAGCGAAGGCAATATTAAGGCTTGAGAACCTGAAATTTATTTTTTGGAGTTGAGTGTGGTAAAGCATGTCTGCAGTCTCTGCATTCTGATGGGTATACTATGATGATTGTCATGGGTTGGAAGCCACCTTGACTACATAGCAAGGCCTTTGTGAAAAACAAACAAACAAACAAACAAAAAAAACAGAACCCTCAACAGAAAAAACAAAAAGTACAGAAATTTTATTTTTGGTGCCCTTTCATGTTATATTTGATCAATTTACTTTATTTTCTCATTCTAAACCTGCTGTGGGATGTTCTGTATGGCAAATGTGTTGCTAATTAGTCAATAAATAAAGCACTGATTGGCCATTGGCTAGGCAGGAAGTGTAGGTGGGACAAGGAGGAGAATAAAGCTGGGAAGTGGAAGGCTGAGTCAGAGAGACACTGCCAGCTGCCACTATGAGAAACAGCATGTGGAAGATGCCGGTAAGCCACGAGCCATGTGGCAAGGTATAGATTAATGGAAATGGATTAATTTAAGCTGTAAGAACAGTTAGCAAGAAGCCTGCCACGGCCATACAGTTTGTAACCAATATAAGTCTCTGTGTTTACTTTGTTGGGTTTGAGCGGCTGTGGGACTGGCAGGTGATAGAAATTTGTCCTGACTGTGGGCCAGGCAGGAAAACTCTAGCTACATAAACCCCATGTTTTCTGTAGAGAACAAAGAGCCTTGTGAACACAGATAAGCACTGGAGAAGCCAGGAAAGTTTTACACACAGCTTACCCATTCAATGGAATGAGATGTGAAGCTGCTCCTCTGGAATGCTAGGAATGATGTGAATGATGTCGTTTTACGACCTGGTGATCCTTTGCTGTCTGATGAGACAGGCTCTGCCTTATCTCCCAGAAATTATGTTTTTACTTTTTAAGAACTTTTACCCTAAATCTTGAGCATTGCTTTTACACCCTAAAACCCTCTCTTATGAATGGGGTCACTTGTGCTTTACAACAGCCTAAATGACTTCTATGTTATTTTAGGGCCAGGCCAATCCCAACACCCACAGGCCTTTTGTTTACCTCAGTCAAACTGCCTAGATACTAAATCTTGGGCACTATCTCTGAGTCAACAATACCTATTCTTGTGAAAGAAGACAGATGTACTTTATAAGAAATCTCAATGCAAACATGTTTTAAATTGTTGTACACTTGGGGCTGAGTTAATTGTTACTTAAATACTTTTTCCAAAATTGTGCTGTGCTTAAATATGGCTAAAGCAAAATGATCTAGGACAGAATCTAGAAGTAAAGCCTGAAGGGGAATTACCATAGATTTTCCTCTCTATATAGGTATCTAAAGACTTTCTTGAAAGAACTTTCTTTGTTTTTTTTGTTTTTGTTTTGTTTCTTTCCTTGAAAGTACAGAGATCCACAAACCTGTACCTGCTGAGCACTGGGATTAAAGGTGTGTGCCTCCATGCCTGGTGAAACAACTTTTATTCTTTTTCTCTATCTGAATTAGTTTTTTTTTTCAAACAGCCTATGTGTTCCCCAGTTAGAATACATAGATCAGAGGGAAAATATAAATTCATTTGGCATTGCAAAGTAAAATAATCATAAAGCTTTATATGATTTCTTTTTAATTACAATCTTTTAGATCTTAAAGTAAATTTGGTTATGGCTCTGCTTGGAAAAAAAGGAATAAGAAGACAAGAAGTTCACATTCATTAGAACTCTTCATTTGTGAACTATAACCCCTCCTTTTATTGGAAAGATTTTTTTTTCTCACATAATATATCCTGATTACAGTTTCTGCTCCCTCAACTCCTGCCAGTTCCTCACCACCTCCTGTACCATCCAGATCTACTCACTTTCTGTTTCTCTTTAGAAAACAGACTTCTAAGGGATAATAATATAAAATAATGCATCAAAATAAAACAACACAAACAGAAGGAAAAGAGCCCAAGAAAAGGCAAAAGAAACAGATATAAATGCAGAGATCCACTTGATTGCAAACAAGAAGTCATTATATATATAATCAAAGAACCTATAGAAAGAAGAGAGGAAAAATAAAAAAATACATATGCAAATAAAATAAAAATAAAAATTAATATTAAAAAATGTCATTATGAGACAAGGAACCTCCAAGTTGCCATTGAGTTTGTTTTCTGGTATATATTGAAGCCTACTTTTAAGCATAGTTTATTTTCCAGGAGGTTATCCATTAGCTTCCAGGTTAAGGATGGGGGCTTATGTCCACTTGTCCTTTCAGAACTATAACCTTTTTATATGTATGAGAGGATGAGGGAAGAAGAATTTTTAATACATTTTTTTGAATAATAAATACATGTAAAAAGAACTTCCAATGGACAAAAGTAGAATGTTTCCTCTTTCCCTTCACAAAACCAGAAAACATTTTCACTATTTACTCATAAGTCATGACCATTTAACACAATATATAATTTCTATCCCAAATATTTCTTGGTAAAGTTAATATGTATTTCCTTATATATAAACTACTACAGGTAATTATAATTTTTGCACACCACATTTCCATTGTATATCCCAAATTCAGAAAGTCATAGCTGAAAATTTATAATGGTCACAAAAATATTAATGCATATTTGTATTTAAAATTATATGTAAAGAATTACTTGATCACTTTCTTTTAATTCACTCATAAAACTTTTCACTAATACTAAAGAATAGACAAAATGATGGGAGATAGTGACTGTATTTACCAAAATTGTTCATTAATATTTTTAGTTTGAACTTAAGCAAGCATTTAAATGATAATTAGTATATCTACCACTCCACAGAATTTATTCTTTTTCATTAAGATCTATAAAATAAAATGTGTATACAAATAAATGTATGTGTCTTTAATACTAGGCAAGCAAAGTATTTTACCAAATGGCCAAATAAAATAATGGATAGATTTTAATTGTGTGTTGTTCTAATTATATGTATTTCTATAGCTTTTTAAATAATGTGTATTTGAATTAAGTAACATGTGGGGAAAACATTATTTGCCATAATGGATAGAATTATTGCTCTTATAAAACTCATGGACAGTGTCCTTACTGGTTCTGCTGTGTGAGAATAGTGAAAGATATTTGTAAACTTGAAAATGGACTACCACTGAACACTAGATCTGCAAGTGCTTTGATTTTAGAGTTTCTAGCCTCTAGAAATATGGGGCATAAATTTCTATTTTTTGTAATTCATTTAGTATGTGATATTTTGTTACAGCCTTCAAATAGACAAAGGCAATCACCATGACAGAGGACATGAAGCCCTGTTTATATAAAAGATAAATAATACCATTGATAGAATCAAAAAGATGAATCTACAACACTGAACAACACTGGACAGAAACAGGTACATGCAAAGTCATGGATGAATCTCTAAAGCATAATATCAAGGAAAATGGCACAAAATAATATATGTTGCCTGTTTGTGGTGATATTTTGTTTGTACTCTAACAAATAAAATTTGCCTGAAGATCAGAGGACAGAACCAGCCACTAGATTAAACATAGAGGCTAGGCAGTGGTGGCACACATCTTTAATCCTAGCACTCAGGGGGCAACGATCCCTCAGGATCTCTGTGAGTTCAAAGCCACCCTGGACTACACAAGATTAATTCAGTTTAAAAGAGAAACAGTCAGGCAGTGGTGGCATACACCTTTAATCCCAGCACTTGGGATCTCATGCCTTTGCTTCCAGTATTTGGGAAGCATACACACCATTAATCCAAGCACTAGGAAGGATGAGACAAGAAATGATATGGTTGGTCAGAGAAAGGCATGTAAGGCAGGAAGAGACAGGAACTCCGCCCTTTCGGGTGAGGACTCAGGGGCATTCATTCTGAGGATTCCTGGAGATAGGATCTTCCTTACCTTTCAGCTGAGGAGTCCACAAGGTGAAAAGTGGCTGTGGCTTGTTTCTTCTGATCTTTCAGCATTTACCTTGCTATCTGGCTCCAGGTTTTTATTATAAGACCAATTAGGATTCATGCTACATGTGTTGATTAATAAAAAGTCTAACATTGATCAGGATACTAGCCTCCATCCAAGAGAGAAATGTCTTCCTGATTACTAACACTGATGATTAGATGCTTTTTTTAAATTTTATGTGTATGGATATTTAGTTTGCATGCATATCTATGCATCATGTGCGGGCAAGGCCTGTGGAGGCCAGAAAAGGGTGTCAGATCCCCAGGACTCAAGTTACAAACAGCTGTGAGCCCTCATGTGGGTGGTGAATATCAAACTAGGTCCTCTAGTAAAGCAACCAGTGATTTAAACCACTGAGCCATCTCTCCAGGCCAGATATAAAAATGTTTGAATTTTAATTAAGCAGTATTGTAAAATATCTGAACACAGTATGTATTATTTTATGTTTGGATTCTGTTTGGGTTATATTAATATGTCTTTTTATTTAGGAGTGGTAATGAATGTTGCTTTTAAGGCCAAGTGCTATTATATCATTATTTCAGGTCTTTTGTTTAGAAAATAGATTAACAATGACTCCTTTCAATGTTATTTTTAATGAATGTGTAGATTACATAATAACATTAGATTTATAGAAAAGTTTTGACATAACTGCAGAAACTGTCTATTGCCACACAGAGCCAAACTGCAGAAACTGTCTATCTGCCACAGACAGACAGTTTTCTCTGTTCACACCTCTATTTTAAAGGTAGTTCTTATGATAATTTTGATATTTCCGACCAGGTTGGATTATAGGGTAAGATGGAAAAAGTGACTATTATAATGGTCCATGTTTTGTGTCTTATTCACTTTTAAATCCTTAATAAGTGGCAAACGGGTGCTCATCAATAAATAATGTCTGCTCTTTTTGTATCAGCTGAACTCCTGAGCATTTTGCTGTAATTCACATGTCTACAATTAATTACAGCTTCTTACAGAGGATGGTTGGAGTAGTGGAAAGTCAATAATTTAGCACTAGAGAACCTAAATTGGTATTCTTTCTTTGTCACATTGGATTAATTATTTAAACTCACATAGCCTTAACTATTAAAAAAATAAGCCAATGAAACAAAAATCAAGAAGCAAAACAGAGGTAATAGTTTTCTACTTCAGGAGGATAATGGGTGAATTGACTGAGAACATATATAACACTAAGAATAATTTTAGAAAAGCGCTAAATGAATTTCAGAACTTAAAATGCTATCACCATCATCAAAATCTTGTCACTGTAATATATTATCTCATTTCTATGGGCTTCAGTTTTATAATATACAAATTTGGAAAACCCTCATACTTACTTCAGAAGACTATTGAGTAACAAATAAAATAGTGTGTATAGGGGCTTGAGATATGGCTCAGTGGTTAAGAATGTTACTGCTTTTGCAGAGAATTAGACTCCAATTCCTATCACCTGTATTGTGTGGCTGACATTTGCCTGTAACGTCATCTCCATGGAACTCAGTGCCCTCTTCTGGCCTTCATGTGCTCCTACACACAAGTGCACATATACACACAGAGAGACACAAAAATAAAAAATGTGTATTTTAAAATATAAAATAAAATAGTTTATATAAACTATTTAGCATTTAGTTAATGGTAAACAGTAGAAACCCACTAAAATATCAAGAATGATAATAGCCGAGTTGCAGCTATAATCACAAATGGAGGAAATAATCTCTGAGAAACATAAATAGAACATATTTTTTCATGAGTATAATAATATTGTATTTTGTCAAGTGGTCTGGATTGTATAAGAAAACAATCTGCGCAAGCCGTGAGAGCAAGCTAGTAAGCACCCACATATATGGGAACACTCATGCATGTGAACACTCAAGCATGCATATGCACATGTACACACACACACACACACACACACACACACACACACACTCATATAACTAAACATAAGCCTTTAAAATATTTATTTCACAAAATTGTTATGGTGCTAGAGTATCCAAA